>NC_053137.1:67745263-68078392 GCF_016808335.1 Panicum virgatum | reverse complement strand
ATCTTCGTATTGGTTAGCTTTGCTTCCACTCGTGCAACTCCTTTTTGCACAAATTGCTAGTTCTTTAACATAGCAGCGTGTGCATATATATAGAGAATGTCCCTTCGCGTTTTTGAGCTGTGAATCACTCACTGAGAATAATGGGAGTGCAGAGACAGATAGCCCGTGCTGCTTCTTTGCTTCATGCACTGGCTGTAGTGTGTGCCCTGTGCTGGGCATTGTCTGCTCGGTTTGTGCAGGGCCAGAGCCAAACTGGGCAGCTGACAGTGGATGCCTCGCTGCAGAATGCTAGGAAGATCCCTGATAAGATGTTCGGTATCTTTTTTGAGGTGAGAGTCAGGCTACAATCGTAGTATCAGTTAGCAGAATCATTAGTTCATCTGGTGTGACATCAACAATAGAAATTCTGAAACCAAAACATGGAAGGAATTTTATTGATTTTTCTGCTCTGACGGTAATCTGAGTAAGTTTCCGGATCGACTTGTAGGAGATCAACCATGCTGGAGCTGGTGGGTTGTGGGCAGAGCTTGTAAGCAACAGAGGTAATGAAAAGCAAACACTTACTTCTACACCTGCATCTGATATGGGTTGTGTTTACTGCATCTAGAAAAACACCTGCATCTGATAAGGCTAATGTCAGGATTGTATTGATGCATGACGTGCCCATTTTTCCACTTCTCCTTTTGTTTTGTTTAATTTGTGTAGGCTCTCACAAAGTTGTTTCCAGGATTCGAGGCTGGTGGCCCTAATACACCTTCCAATATCGATCCATGGTTGATCATTGGGGATGAATCAAGTATCATTGTTGGAACTGATCGAACTTCATGTTTTGCGCATAATCCAATTGCACTTCGGATGGAGGTTCTTTGTGATTCTAAAAGAACCAATGCCTGCCCATCCGGAGGTGTTGGGGTCTACAATCCTGGTTACTGGGGAATGGTATGGCAGTTCCATTTACTTATGCATGCTGAACCTATAAATTTTTCTGGAGCTGGCATGATATTTATCTATCCTATGAAATGCTGTGACTATTTTCTACCTTGCCTTGTGTGATATGTTTCTCTCATCTTCAGAACATTGAAAAAGGGAAGGTTTATAAGGTGAGCATGCATATTAGGTCATCAGATGCGGTGTCCTTGACCGTCTCATTGACAAGTTCTGATGGTCGACAAAAACTCGCTGCTCATACCATCACGTAATGTACTGTGCTGTTAACGCTAGCATGAGTGGATGCATACATTTTTATGTAAGACTTATGTGATTTTTCACTGCACTTTCAGAGGTAGCAAGAAATCCTTTGCAAAATGGACAAAGATAGAATTCAGTTTGAAGTCCAGGCAAAATAATACCAACTCCAGGCTTCAATTTACAACCAGCAAGAGCGGGGTGATTTGGCTTGATCAAGTGTCAGTCATGCCATTGGACACTTACATGGTATCCTACTGTATCCACTACTGCTTTTACTTTCTTTATTTTCTAGTGCGAACTTATTTCTTAGTGGTTGGTGTAACATATATGTTAATCTATTTCAACTGGCCCAGTTACATAAGGTTAGAACTTATAAGCAATGCTTATTTTCCTCCAACTTAGAGGTCCATTGACTGTTTGATCTTTATTCATTAAATTTTGTTTTAGGGGCATGGTTTTCGGAAAGATCTTTCTTTGATGTTGGCCAATCTCAAGCCTCAGTTTCTCAAATTTCCAGGTTTGTATCTTTGATTTTCTTATGCTAGTCTAAGGTTAAGTTAAACACGGAACATGCACTTATGGTGATGACATATATCTTGCATGGTTCAGGTGGTAACTATGCCATGGGAAATCACCTACGGAATGCATTTCGGTGGAGCGAAACTGTGGGACCATGGGAGGAAAGACCTGGTCACTTCAATGATGCCTGGGGATA
The DNA here is from genome assembly GCF_016808335.1 of Panicum virgatum. Taxonomy (NCBI): domain Eukaryota; kingdom Viridiplantae; phylum Streptophyta; class Magnoliopsida; order Poales; family Poaceae; genus Panicum; species Panicum virgatum. The sequence continues at coordinate 68,076,489 of NC_053137.1, read as the reverse complement.
CTGGACTGATGATGGACTTGGATTTTTTGAATTCCTTCAGGTAGTTATACACGCAATTTGACTTTGAACCTAAGATATCTAATGTAAGTATACTTATTATTGATCGTTTCTGTACTGTAGTTGGCTGAAGACCTCGGTGCTTCACCAGTTTGGGTGGTAAATGATGGTAATTTCAGTCCCTGAAGACATTTGAGGTCTAGCTAATCACTTGATTTATGATGTGAAATTCTTTTCAACAATCCAGGAGCAAGCCTTAATGAAGAAGTTTCTACTGCAACAATAGCATCATTGGTTAAGGTATTTGCTCACATATTGTATGGTCAAATCTTCCTTTGATAAAGAATGGAATATGACTGAGTTAACTACTTCAGGAAAAACCTTGGTTTCTATTTCTTTAATTAATATTCTAGACAAAAAAAATGCTGGACAGCTAAATCATAAGGCCTATTTCTCTTTTGTTAACTGAAGTTGAAGAAATCATGAAACTACAAGGACATCTTAACATGTCCAATATGTTATGCAGATGGCAACATGATCTTGTTCAACAAGTGATTCTTGCTATGTGAACACAGGAAAACAATTAGTATAAGAAACACAGTTCACAACTCGTAGGCTTACTGTTATTTTTGTCTTGATGTTTTGATGGGGACATGTGAGGTGGGCAAGTGCTTCGCTAAGCTTTCAATAAAAGCTGGGCCAGCTGCCTTTGATCGAAAAATGTGAGGTGGCAAGTAGTTTTCTTTTAGTTGAACAAGCAGTGAGTTTACTGTTGTTTTCATCTATTTCCATAATTCACTCTGATCTGATGCCTGTAATAACTTGCTTTGGACTTCAGTTCCAAACTCACTGAATTCATCGGTACTGCCCGATCCAAGTTGACTATTTTTATCACTTTCTCATTGCTGCTTTCTGTATTTTGTTTATGCGTTGACTATTTCAGGATGTTGTTGATGGCATCGAGTTTGCCAGGGGAGGACCCAAAACACCTTGGGGTTCAGTTCGTGCAGCAATGGGACATCCAGAACCTTTTAAGCTTGATTATGTTTCAATAGGAAATCAAGAATGCTGGATGCTCTACTACAGAGGTTTGCCATTCAGCTATATACCCACTTGCACTACACCTGAACTCACATGATCTGGCATGTTGGTATATCAGTGTTTTTTCTGCATATCGGTTCTGAACAGTATAGGACTATAGGTTCTACTTTTAAGTCATCATATTTTGATGTGTAAGAATATAGTTCAGTGTGCCTTTTATGTTCAGTTATGCAAAAAGAAGAAGGCTCATGCTCTTTTGTTTTTCGTTTTATAGGAAATTACCAAAAGTTTTATTCTGCAATTAAAGCTGCATACCCTGAGGTCAACATTATATCAAGTTGTGATAGATCGACTATTTCTCCATCCAACCCTGCTGATCTGTATGATGTTCGTGTAATGTCTCTATGCTATTTCCTTGGTTGCTTGAGAAAATTTTTTACCATGGTTGACAAAAAACATCATCTTTTGGGCTGCAGGTCTACACCTCTTCGAGTAATATGTTTTCCAGAACTAGTATGTTTGACAACACACCACGTAGTGCGCCCAAGGTTTATTCTGATGCTCTCCGTATATCGCAATGTTTTATTTCAAAACTTAACACATAGAAATGATGGAGAAATACTCTGACTCCTTAGGCAATTGTTAGTGAGTATGCTGTGACTGGGAATGATGCTGGCAAAGGAACACTGGTAGCAGCACTAGCAGAGGCTGCATTTCTCATTGGATTGGAAAGGAACAGGTTAACTTTACTCTTTCTTCTTAATTGTAGAGTTGTGTCATACAAGCAATTCTCAGATTCGCATTGCTTGTGGCAACAAAATTTAAAATTTAAAGCGTGATACTAATTTGTTTGATTAGAAAAAGTATATTGAAACCTAAAATTTTTTGTATCTGTTTTGTTTTTGGTTACTGCAGTGATGTGGTCGAGATGGCGAGCTGTGCACCCCTTTTTGTAAATGACAATGATCGCAGGTACAGACTCAGCACCTTAAGAGAAACATGTTATAATTTGAAGTCTCGCTTTCTCCTTGCACAGATTTTGAAGATAAATTGGCATTCTGTTAATCAGTTCCAGAATCCGACTTTCATAATTATTTCATTCTACCATGTACTCGAATAACACACATGGTTTTCTTTACAATGAAAAATATGTGAAATTAGGTGGAGCCCAGACGCCATCGTCTTCAACTCGTGGCAGCACTATGGATGCCCAAACTATTGGATGCTACACTTCTTCAAGGATTCGAGTGGCGCTGCCCTTCACCCTACCACCATTCAGATCTCCGACTACGATCAACTGGTTGCGTCTGCCATCACTTTGCAGAATGCTACAGACAGAAGCCCTTACCTAAGAATAAAGGTAATCGCCATCGTCCAATTTCCATGTTTCAACAATCAGAAAAGTAGCAAATATGAAATAAAGGAAAAACAAGAATGGGCAAGGACGTTGGCAATCGAAATTTTGTTGCAGGTGGTAAATTTCGGGAACAGAGCTGTGGATCTCAACATCTCTGTGGTGGGGCTGGCAAACGGAATCAAGATGTCTGGATCGAAACAGACAGTTCTAACATCCAGCAATCCACTTGACGAGAACTCCTTCGAGCAGCCAGAGAAGGTCGGTCGGTTTACTGAATGAGGCATTGAGAAGTGATGCAGGTTATTGTTATAGCTGTGGAGCTAGTAGAGCCTGGTAGCATGCTAAGGAGACATGTTTGGTGAATCAAACTGTGCAGGTGGCGCCGGTGTCGAGCCCGTTGGCAAACGCGAAGCCGCAGATGGGCTTGTCCCTGAGGCCGTACTCCCTCACCTCGTTTGACCTGCTGCTGGAGGCGAGCAAGCATGCCAGCATCTGAAGAAGCAGCTGCGGTGACCAACCCAACGACGAGGAAAGACTGTACTGCATTGCCAGAGTATCAGTAGCTGTTGGATACGTACGCACCGGTGGTTGTAATTAAACATGTGCTCTGCGTAAGGCTGATGTTTAAGATGCTAGCGATTCCATGCTAACTATCAATTCATGTAATAGAAAAGGATCTTATTGTCAAGGAGAACAAGCTCCGTTGTAGTCTAGCTGGTTAGGATACTCGGCTCTCACCCGAGAGACCCGGGTTCGAGTCCCGGCAACGGAAAGAATGTCCCTTTTTTTTCTTCCTCATTTTTGCAGCTGCTGTCTGTCTCCTTTGGGACGCAGCCTCCTGCCTGCCTCCCTAGGGAATGCAAGTGCCAAGATAAGGAAAAGGCGGTGGTGCGTGTCCGTTCGCTGCGCTCTGCTTGGTCAAAGTGTGTGTGTTGTGTCCAACACTCCAAGCTTACTGTACCTCCAAGGCAAGGAAGGCCGTTACGTTGGGGGGCGGCGACCTGAGTAACTGCCAAAACTGACGCCTGCCTACCTACCTACCTGCGTCTGCGTGCGTGCAGCAGGCACCTGCCAGGAAGCTTTCTGCCCTGCCCTGTTCTCCACTCCATTCCAGGTCGTCGCATACTCGCATGGCATGCAGTTGCAAGCCATCTGGCATTCTGGCGGCCTGTTTCATTCTTCCCGTTGCATTGCATTGCATTGTTGGCTTGACTTGAATTGATAATGGCTTTTGGCTTTTGGCTGAAAGAAAGAAAGACAGGATCATCCATCCATCCCTCCATCTCCTCTGCAGCCCACTATTGTGTTGTATGTACGCGTCAGTTACGCGTGCGTGCTCACATTACACATGACAGCCCTTGTGTTGAGTATCTGCATCTCCATCTATCCCAGCTAGCTGTAATCTACTGTACGCGTTTCCAGCAGCAGTCGTTGGGTGTAGTCTAGCTTGCTTGCTTGCTGTTGACATTGGACACGGGTGACCCATTCCTGTCAATGCCTAGCTTGGGCAGGCTAATCACGTCCACCACCCGCCCAGCCCACACCTACATACATAATAAACAACCACCACCACCTGGTCCAAGACAGATTGAAAATACCCATCATCAATACAAAAAGAGACCACTGTAAAAAAACAACACAAAAAGAGACCGTGAACCGTGTGTCTAGTACTGTAGTATCTAATAACCACCTACAGATATAAGTAAGTAAACCAAAAAGATAAAAATAAAATCATCCGTTCAGTGTGCGTAGGCACCAACCAGGCAGCCCACAGGTAGACAGAGAAAGCTGGGGTGGTGCTTTGAAGAGGAAGAGGAAGATGGCATTGTTTGTCAAGTTCAACAATCACAAGCAAAGCAATCTCATCATCCCTCTGCAGATTACTGTACATTAAAAGCTGCTTTCTCTTGTGTCTTCTCTCGTCTTGTTGCTATTTCCAACCTCTGCCTCTCTCGTCCCTTTCCTCGCTCTCCTACCGCGCTCTCTCTCTCTCTCTCTCTCTCCCCCCCCCCTCCTGGATGTTCATGTCCTGACCACGCCGCTCTACGCGCTTCTTCAAGGTACGTACAGTACTGCACTTGAGCATTCCGTTTATTCTTCGATTCTTCCGCTTGGCTCAACATCTGCGCGCGATATTTATCAGTCGAGCTTTGCAGTTCGCATTTGGGCTGCTCGTCTCCTTCCCTGCCAAATTTTGGATCAGCAGTGAGGCAGCCATGGCTTGTTTGTATGCGCGTTAGCTGCGCCTTGATCCTCGCTTTTCCTACTGTTGCTGCACAATTGTTACTAATCTGCCTTCGTGCTTGGTCATGAATCGCTTCTGAGATTCAGTTTTGTGCATGTGTCCCAAAAAAGATGCCTGGAGATGACTCAAATCACAAAGGCCTCACATTTCTCTGAAATTTCAGGCCTTTTTTTTAAAAAAAAATCCTGCCTTTAGTTTTACTACGGAACAAGTGAATGCCGATATCCAATTCATCGAATTCGTTTCCGAATGACACACGCGCATTGCCCATCTAGTGATCTGCTTCCAGTTTCGGTTTATTGATTCGCTTTGCTTTTGCAGCCTGAATGTTTGTTTACCTTGCACCAGGTCTCTGACAATTGGTTGGTTTCAAGGCGATTAGGAAGACTGTCTTTGGAGCATGTATAGGGCCAAGAGAGCTGCTTCACTTAAGGTGAAGCGCCGCGTTGGCAAGTATGAGCTTGGCCGCACTATTGGGGAAGGAACATTTGCAAAGGTCCGGATTGCAAAGAACATGGAAACTGGGGATCATGTAGCTATCAAGATCATTGACAAGGCAAAGGTTCAGAAGCACAAATTGGTTGAACAGGTGGGGATTAAAACTGTGTGCTACTCTCCTTGATTTTCACTGTGCATTTTTTAGATTAAGGAAAAAACAGTTCCAGCCTCAATCTAAACTATATGGCAGATTAAGAGGGAAATCTGCACAATGAAATTAATACAGCATCCCAATGTTGTCCGACTGTATGAGGTGAACCCTAAACTCCAAATATACAAATAATTTTTCGCTATTACATTGCCTGCGATTGAAATATGCACATCCAGATCTACTGTTCATAACCCATTTGGATCCCCCCCCCCTTTTTTTCTTACAACAAGGTGATGGGAAGTAAAAGGAGGATCTACATTGTTCTGGAATTTGTTATGGGTGGAGAGCTCCATGATATCGTTGTAAGTACTATTATATCTGCTTCCTCATATTTGATCTTCTTTTTTTGTCGTAAAATTTATGTACCACCCTATCAGCTCGTCTGGCCTAAACTTTACATATACAAATATTGGACATTTCCCTGCTTTATGTAGCACCGTAGTTGTTTTTCTTTGCACGGCAGTTTGGTAATTTGCTGTCCGAATTCACAATCAGGCCACAAGTGGAAGATTGAAGGAGGACGAAGCACGCAGATATTTTCAGCAGCTGATAAATGCAGTAGATTATTGTCATAGTAGGGGTGTATACCACAGAGACTTGAAGGTGTAGTATTGCTCCTTGGTTTTGCGCTTTGTATGTGCCATCAGATATGATCTGGCAAAATAGTATGAAATTGACACAATGATGCTTCTCGTGTGCCAGCTAGAGAACCTGTTGCTTGATATTGCTGGAAACATAAAAATTTCAGATTTCGGGTTAAGTGCTATATCTGACCAAGTGAAGGTACAATCAGACAACAATCAGATTACAGAAGTTATTGCAGTTTTGTTGTGTTTCACTGCATTTCGCTAATTTCACCACAATTCTTGAACAATTTTAATTGTAATAGAACGATGGACTACTGCATACTACATGTGGAACACCTAACTATGTTGCTCCAGAGGTAATGCGTGTTTTTACAGCTCCACATCTTTTTGTTTTTACCAGAAATAAGTTTGCCTAACACAAATTGCTATCTGTTATGTAGGTTATTGATGACAAAGGCTATGATGGTGCCATTGCAGACCTTTGGTCTTGTGGGGTAATCCTGTTTGTGCTGCTTGCAGGACATCTGCCTTTCGAGGATGACAACATTGCATCCCTTTATAACAAGGTATATACAGAGGAACAACGCCTCATGCTAGGCAAAAAACAACACCTCAAATATATTCTAGCATTTCGGATTTTTTTTTTAATTCACTCTCTGTTGACAGATCTCAGGAGCTCAGTTTACATGTCCTTTTTGGTTTTCTGCTGGAGCCAAGAGGCTGGTCACCAGAATTCTGGATCCTAATCCTTCAACTGTAAGTCACTACTGAAATATGAACCTATAAATAAGAACGATTTTCATGAAGCTCAAGTGATGTCCCTGTACTGCATGAGTTTCAACATTAAGTTGCTGAACATTTTCTCGCTTTGAATGGCTTTTCGTCTACAAATATGAAGTCCTTTTAGTATCTTGTCAATGCCTATGTTACTTGCAGATTGCTGTCTTACTTGGCTTTAACTTGTTTTCTTACCAGCGGATTACGGTTCCTCAAGTACAAAAGGATCCATGGTTCAAAAAGGGCTACAAGCCACCTGTTTTCAATGAGAAATGTCAAGCTACTCTAGATGATGTTCATGCTGCTTTTGGAGACTCAGAGGTGAATTAGATTGAACCAGGTTGTCACTAGAAAGTACTAAGCCTTTCGTGTTGACATATGATGATTAAGTTAATGGTGTTATGCATTTCCAGGAACTTGTAACAGAGGAAATGGAAGGGCAACCAACCTCGATGAATGCATTCGAATTGATTTCAATGAGCAAGGGGCTGAATCTGGAGAATTTCTTTGAATCTGACAAGGTAAGAATATTTTGAGTTGCAGAAGTGTATATCCTGAGTCAATTTAGACCACCTATATAATGTATTTTACTATACACTTTACCTATAAGCCAAAGGATGCTAGCTCAGTTGGTTAGTCACTCCGGCGGCACCCCTCAGGTCCTGAGTTCGACTCCCCGTGGGAGCGAATTTCAGGCTGAGGGTAAAAAAAATCCCCTCGCTGGCCCTGTGTGCCAAAGCACTGGTTGTGAGCCGGCCCCAGGTCGGCCTGAGGACCCTTACATGGCCCAGGCAGGTAGTCCCCAGGGGTTACGTCTCCCAGTGTCAGGGCGGGGCCAGGGTTTGGGGATTTTCTCGGTCGGGGAAGCCGAGTCTTCTCTTAGATAATACCGGTGGGGCGGTCTTTCCCCACCCGGCCGAGTTTTTTATAAAACAGTTTGAACTGTGCCATTGTGATGATAAGCTCAATTTTACTAATCTCTTTCAGAAGTACAAGCGAGAAACAAGATTTGCATCGGAATGTCCTCCAAAAGAAATCATCAACAGAATAGAAGAAGCTGCTAAGCCACTTGGATTCGATATCCAAAAGAAAAACTACAAGGTGTGATGGCAATCCTTGCCTCTAATGTTCCTACTGTCACTATATTACTTTCAGATTAGTCCTGCTGATTTTGAAGAAAAATCAGAAATCAATAAATAAAACCATGTTTATGACCTCCTATACCATGAACTGAATCTTGACAAGTCTTCGTATCTTTTTTGTCCCCCGCTCTTCTTTCTAGATGCTAATGGAGAACCCAAAAGCAGGAAGAAAAGGAAATCTAAATGTCGCCACTGAGGTAAGGGAGGACACCTAGTGATAAGAAAAACATATGGAAATAAAAGATAATTACTAATTGAGATATTATGTTTTGGCATGTTTAGGTTTTCCAAGTGGCTCCATCCCTGCATGTGGTTGAGCTGAAGAAGGCAAAGGGAGATACACTGGAGTTTCAAAATGTACCAGTATTTGAAATTCTGTCTACAGACCCAAGTAGTTGTAATCATCGATTCAGTAGCCAAAACTCACATCCATTGTTTGCAGTTCTACAGAACTCTGTCCATGGAGCTGAAGGATGTTGTTTGGGTATGTGATGATCAAGTCAAAGATGGAACCTCCTCGCCATGAAGCGGTTGCAGACTTTCAACCTTACAGAACTTAGTGTGGGTGGGTGGGGGGCAAAACGAGAAACTTATTTCCCCTGTACATAGCTCCCTTGTTACAAAGAAGTTTGATGCCTAATGTACATATAGGCTTCGACTGCAAAGGCAGCTTAAGGTTTTGGATGAATGAAGAGGTAGATGAAGCGTAGGTCAGAGGGTTGGTTGTTCTTGTAGTGAAACACTGACATGTTATTCAGCTATTCATATTCATTTGTTCAATTTTCTCTGAAACTTTCTGGAATGATGGAGATGAATGTTTGTTAGCTTGCAGAAGTTCAAACAGAAATAGACCATCGCCATATCTCAATAATGTTCGGCTACAAGGATACCTTGCCAACGCAAGTATTTGTACATTGTATATCTGAACCAACTTGTTTCAGCTGAAACTTCAGAGAATGATGTTATTCTTTAGCAAATGGGACGCACATATAGATCGCGCGGATTCCATGGATTACTCAGGTTATAGAAAAGTGAGAACGGGTTTCAAACAAAGACACATCATATAGCAAGTATGCTCAAGCAGCAACTTGTTCCACCATGTTGTTTTCTGCAAGTTCAACATCAGCACTCTCATCTGAATCCAAGGCCTCCGTAACATTAACATCTTCATTCTTGAGGTCTTCCAGGATGTTTGAGCTCCATTCAGAAAGTAGTTTCACAGATGCATCGTCTGCAAAAGAATTAGCATTCCATCAACAAGAAAGTACTATGCAAAATATGATGAATAGCTGAGTGAAAGCAACAAGCTTATGCTGATTCAATGGAGGCATGGAAACAAATTGAATAGAAGATCTGGGAAGAGTGCGAACCAAGCCTAGGGACTGTATGGCCTTGGGGATGCCTTATGATGAGAGGGTCAACAAAGGCAGAAGCCAGCTCCTCGGAGGGTATTTTGAGCCAGTCCTTTTCTCCAATAAAATGCACTGATTTCACCTTGATCGGGTCCTTGTAGGCGATATTGCAGATGCTTGGGTCCCTGAACTTGCTCCCAGATATGGAGACCATAAACTTAATTGGTGGATGATCACTCAAAACCTTGCCCTAAATTGCTCAACTTAGTTAGAATCCATATGGTGTCAGAAATTGCATATGGTCAGGAAAAATTCAGTATAAACACCTTCACTGCTTAAGTTTCCACAGTGTAAATGTTACGACAACATTTGATAAAAGTGCTACACCAATTATGACTATTAAATTCACATTTTTAATATTCTTCCAGAAAAAGGACAAGGTTCAGTATGTAGTAGCCAAAACTCACTCGTACCAAATATAGAGCTTCATTTCATATTAAATTCATTAATATTCGCAAACACAGTTTGCTTTATCTTGTCCCTTCGTGCTACCTGCCTGCCTCTAGAATAAAACTCGCAAGTTTTAAAGAATTTAGGAGTCGAATTTTACCTGTGATTGGTAGCCAATCAGAAGGGCTGAAAGTGTTGCACCCTAGAAAGATAAATAAACAAATAAGCTGCAAGACTCCACCATATGTTGTTCAACAACAACAACAACATAGCTTTTTTTCCCAAGCAAGTTGGGGTAGGCTAGAGATGAAACCCGAAAGAAATAAGTTCAAGGTTCAGGCACATTGATAGCTAGTCTCCAAGCGCTCCTATCCAAAACTATCTCTTTAGAGATATTCCAATCCTTAAGGTCTCTCTTAACCGACTCATCCCACGTCAGTTTAGGTCTACCTCTACCCCTCTTTACATTATCGACCCGCTCAAGAACCCCATTACACACCGGCGCCTCAGGAGGCCTTCGTTGGACATGTCCAAACCATCTCAGCCGATGCTGGGTAAGTTTCTCCTCAATTGGTGCCACCCCGTCCCTATCCCGAATAACTTCGTTCCGGACTCTATCCCTCCTTGTGTGCCCGCAAAACCACCGCAACATCCGCATCTCTGCTACACTCAGTTGCTGGACATGTCGCCTTTTTGTAGGCCAACATTCAGCACCGTATAACTCCACCATATGTTGTTCAAGGAAAAAAAAAGAACTCCACCATACACTCAAAACAAGTTCAAAGACAGCCCCAACATCCTTCAGTAAGTCAGATTTGATTAAAAAATAAAGGTCACAACTCAATCAATTTCTCAGGGCTTTACTGTGCAACTGATGCGACCTAGTGCAGGGCCGGATCAGTGCCCGTGCTAGGCATGCAGCAGCACCGTTCTTGCCTAGTTCATCTTAGGTACATATATACAGGTTTTCTACCCAAAGCACTAGAATTTGGCTCGAATTCGTCCAATCCAGCACATGGCCACTGGTGAAAGCCATTTCTGGCTCCGCTCCTGTCGAAGTGCTTGTAAGTTATAATCCTGTCAGACGTGCACCTTGGGTAGCAGGAAATTAAAAAATTAACTGCAAGACATCAACGGGTTTCCACCTTCCCTCCTGCCCAAACTTCATAGCAGTTCAATAAGTGTCAGTTCAGTGCATTTTATCCTTTGCTGGAACCTATATTCTAGTTTGTATGCAGGTATTATCATACATTAACAATTAACGAATCTCAGGAGCTAAATAAACTCAAACTCCACAAAAACATAGGACACAATTCTCAGGTGCTCCAAAATAGTTGCTTCATTGGATTTCATTTTTACCTGGGAGAATCCAAGTAGGCCTTCAAAAGGTCCATTTTTCACCATGTAATCACACAGATATGAAATGCATTCATCTAGATTTGTGTATTCCGTGAACTCCTGTGCAGAAAAAAATAATCAAACATTGAACTGTTTTGGCTCATAGGAACGGAAAATGGAAGAGTGGTCGTCTCTGGCATGAATAGCTAAGACAGACTAAGTTTGATGATCCTAAGTTTGATTATCAAACTGTAGCTGAAATATAAATCAGGTATCAGAATGCCATGATAACTGCTTATTTCAGTCGTTTCATCTGAAGCAACCTGAAGCACATACCTTATTGAACTGGAACCACTCAAAGTACGGTGGTGGAAATATGCCATCTATTTCCGACTTTCCACCAGCTGGGAAGATGCCATCAGGGAATACCTGAAAACCCAGAAAAAAAAATGTTCAAGAACAAAACAAAGCAGAAAGCAAACCAATTAATCAGATCCTTTGAGTCCTGGGCATAACCATGTCAAACTGCTGGAATATAGAAGGGTGCCACTTGCTGATCTGCTTCTTCAAGAAATTCCCACTTGTCCGGAAGCCATGCAGGCACAGTACCTTTGCTTTCTTACCCTGTTCCATGAGAACTCCCCAAGGCGCAGCACAAATTGAGACAACTTCCTGGAACCTTAAATACCCGGGGGCTTGTGGTAGCTGGTACCTACCACTCCGAGGCTAAACGTTGCCATCACCCAACAAAAATTTGGTTGCAACCTACCCAAAACCCAGCAAAACAACAGATAATACCATATTTTGCTTTAACCAATTTTTAAATTCAGCTCATATTATGCGTCTTACAGTAAACAGTCTTTTTCCTGCGATTCAGAATGATAAAGTTGCATTGAAGCACAGCAGCATCTGTTAACTGAAGAAAATACCAATGCAATAGAAAATGCCGGTCATCCAATGATACTTTGTAGTCAAGCAGAAGTTCATGGAAAAAAATATAACTACATAAGGGAGCAACTGCAACCAGTACACACCAGGCAGGGCGAGCATTACAGGTTCACATAAAACAAGAGATCTGAAAACACACAGGAGGGAAGAACATAGCAGGAACTGCACTGTCCTTTTAGCAACTACAGCTAATAGAATGTTTCACAGCAAGTTGATGAAATAAGAGTTGCATCTTGACTAATATGCAATGCACAATCTTCTCCGCCTTCAGATTATGGTTCAGTGGCTCACTTGGCCATCATGACCTTGACAAACTCCTCATAGTTGATCTGACCATCGCCATCGACATCAGCCTCACGGATCATCTCATCCACCTCCTCATCAGTTAGCTTCTCACCAAGATTTGTCATGACATGGCGGAGCTCAGCTGCGGAGATGAAGCCATTTTGGTCCTTGTCAAACACACGGAAGGCCTCCTTAAGCTCTTCCTCTGAGTCAGTGTCCTTCATCTTGCGAGCCATAAGATTGAGAAATTCTGGAAAATCGATGGTGCCGTTGCCATCGGCATCAACCTCATTGATCATGTCCTGGAGCTCAGCCTCTGTAGGGTTCTGGCCCAGGGAACGCATGACAGTACCCAGCTCCTTGGTTGTGATGCAACCTGCACAGGGCACCGGCAAACAATTCATGTAATCAGTTCCTGAAGAGTGTACTGTGATTATAATTAGGTAAATATATAGTGGACTAAAATCGATGATGCAATGATTCATGTGTCAAGTTTGGGGGAGATCGACATGTCAAAAAGGGGCTCTAGTAGTCAAACTTTAGAATGCTCTGTTGGAAACCAGGGCAGTTGCTAAGTGGTTTAATCATTCACTTTTGACAAACTTTTGTCAAAACATGAGTACGTAACACCAAAAACTTGGCCAATCAGAGTGTTAAGCGTACCCTCGTCTAACATAAACCAGTCCAACTTTATTTTTTGTTTCCAACTATAGTGAATTTTAAGGACTATGGGGAATGGTGTTGAAACAAAAGAAAAGAAAAGGTGACTGGAAACTGGTTGGAGCTATACCACGTAATTACATACACAAATTGATTGCATAAATTTTTAAAGTCTCTCCACTCTCAGGCCAACCTGGGGCATATTATAAAGCCTAAATTGGAGAACTGCTGAAAAATAGTATTATCAGGCTACAGCCAGAACGATTGACTCAAGTTAACTTCCCGCCTAAATTTCCAGTCGCTCGCGGGATCTCAAGAGGAGCAAGTAATTTGTTAAAGTAAAAGGTCGAAATGCCTCTACGGATACAGGGATGGAATTCAGGTGAATCTAACTCGAAACACGCTGTAAAAAAAACAGAATTCAAAATGATCCTAGTTAGTTAACAGAACACGACGGGACGGGATGGAACAGCTAGTGACAAAATGGTCAAGCCAGGAGATAAGCCTTGGGTCTACATCGCCAGTTCTCCACTAGGCATACGGCATACCCGACAGCGACCAGATTGCGGCCCCCGACTCGGTCAGATCCGGGCCGGATCGGATCCACCCCCGACCCGTATAAACAGAATGCCGCTCGCGGGCATCGCGCTTGTAGCACAGACCTCCGATCCGAATCCGAACTTACAGAGAGGGAGGAGAGGAAATCTTACCATCCCCGTCCTTGTCGAAGAGGCTGAAGGCCTCCTTGAACTCGGCGATCTGGTCGTCGGTGAGCTGATCCGCCATGAGCCTGGTGGTGGGGGAGGGATCGAAGCGGGGCAAGGAGCGCGGGATTAAGGAAGGGAAGCGATGGACGCGGACGCGGACGCGAGAGTGGGAAGAAAGGCCCGGAGCGTTCAATGGCGTGGCGTCCGCAGGAATTTTCCTACCCCCGATTTATACGCGCTGCCACTAGACGCGGCCGTCACCTTCGGCGCATCCAAATCCCCAAACTACCCTCGAAAATGGCAAGCATACGGCTAAATGCGCAAATGGCAAACGAAAATTGGATTGAACATATATTCGCTCTGTTTGACTGTCCGCGGCTAGTGGCTAGTGCTGATTTGCTGTGAGAGAAAAGTAATGCTATCTGGCTAGTGACTAATGCTGATTTGGTGTGAGAGAAAAACACTGCTGTTGATTGCCCGCAGAATAGTGATGAAAATCAAATGTAAAACTCACCTGCCAAAGTTCAAAATAGAAAAGATTTACTTTTTCATTGAACATGAAATTTTAGCTTAAATAATAATATTATTACACTAGTCCTTTTAAAAAGACAACAAGGCCAAGTCTTTTTACAACATTCAAATGGCAGACAAGCTACCCCTGACAATGAGACTGCTTGTCTCTCTCTATCAACAAGTCTATAGTCAAAGATAAGAATAGATGTCAGTATTATTATCATCATCCTCCGTCACATGAACGAGAGAGGAATTATGGGCATTTTGGTAACTTGTCAGCTACTCCGTTAAGGTCAGGCCGGTGACTTTTGCAGGACGATGCCAACATGTGGGCCCCTAAAGCTAAGGAATCAGGATAATGGAGAGTTTGTTGGCATTTTTCAAATGAGCAAAATGACGTACATAGCCCCCACGCGGTTGAGACGCGCAGTGCCAAAATTTTAATCAAGTTTGGCAGTTTTCAAAAGGACCCCTCGATTTGTAAAGTTTTTGTCGCGGGGATTTTCAGGGGTACCCACAGCCGGGTGGCGGAGCGCACCCGCCTATTCCCAGTGAGGGAGTACTCGGGGAAGTACTAGGCGATGGGGCTAGATCTACGCTGAGATTGGGACTCAGGAACACACGATTTAGAGTGGTTCGGGCCGCCGGAGCGTAATACCCTACGTCCACTGGGAGATGTATTGTCTTGGTTGTGTGAATGAATCTATCCTCTGCTGGTCTTGGCTCTTACCCAGCCTGAGGTTTTCTAACGGCGCTCTCCCCTTTTATAGATCAAAGGGGGGGCGGATACATAGAACGTTGATGCCCCGACAGGTGGGCCCAACGTGACTGTGGCTACAGTGGTAGCGAATCTTTCCTTCGATATGCGTACTGCTGCTCTTCTGACACAGGGGGTCTTCTCTTGTCCCGTCAGCGAGGCGCCCGTTGGAGTAGCGTAGCTTGCGGCGTGGCCTGCTGAGGCTATTATGTAGCGTCATAATGGGTGAAGCCGAGCCGTCGTATCCGACTGTTACGGCAGACTGGCAGACGCGGCATGGGCGGCGCCATCGGCTCCACTGCCTTGGTAATACGCGATCAATAGTACCCCCTGGTCAGTCAAACGCCTCGGCTTCCACTATATCAAAGTGGACGTCCACCTACCGCAATAAATGCGAAGGTAGGTGGACCTCAACATGGAGACCAAGGGCCTCATACACGTGTCGGCCCCGGACCACCCTGAGGCGGGGCGTCCAAACTTTCCCTTGGAGAGGGGTCCGGTTGCTATCCAGGACCCTATGAGGGGTCCGGGACCCCGCGGGGGTCCGGATTCCTTGGGAGGTCCGGAGCCCTGGCTGCTTGCGCTTGAGCGCCTGTTTTTCCTGGGACACGTGGCGTTCCCAGACCTTCCCCGGCCGTGGAACAGGTCCGGACCTTTGTCGGGAGGACAGGACTTCGGACTGCAGGGGTCCGGCTGTTTGGTTGTAGTCAAGGATGACTACAAAGGCTCTTGCCTAGTCACAGCAAGAGGGGGTACCCCAGTCCTGGGGTACCGACAGTTTTCGGACGTTGACACGCCTGGTGCTCGTGGGCTTTTAATCTTCCATCAACCTCTGAGATTCGGCCCAACTGGCCCCGGAATTTTCTTGAGCCAGATCAATTATTCTTAACGGCGACATCGTCACCGTCCTCAGCACCACGCCGTCAAAATTATCATTATTATCCAATAAATAATGAAGGATCAGAAATGCTAAGCTCTGACAGCTGAAACGTTCATTTGCACCGACCTGTTTAGGTCACGAGCAGATAAACAAATTGAGCAGACAAGAATTGTAAACCTGAATGAGTAGTAGCTAGTTGCTGGCTCAGGGATGATGGAAGCTATCTAGCTATCGCTCGATGGCTTTGTAGAGGACGCAGGTCACGTACTTGGAGCGGAACCTGTGAGTGTAGCCGAGAGCGACGAGCGGCTGCGAGCCCCAGCCCTTCTCGATGTAGAGGTGGTCGAGGACGACGTGGCTCGGCCTCGCGCAGCCTTCTTCAGAGCTCCGAGAATTCAGCACGCCGAGGTAGAGCTGAGCCGGCAGCTGAGGAGGCTCCTTTGCGAACTCCTTTTCACCGGGAACATGGAAGCCGTAGCTCGAGTCCGGGGAGGGCGGAGCCATGAGCTCAGATACACTTTCCACGCTTTCAGGAATGAAGTCCTGCATGGCAAACAAACAAGAAAGTCAGACTACATATATATTATTTATGAAATGGATCGGACAACTGAGTTTTTCTTTAATTTTTCACCAACGAACAGTAAATACATGCAGCCTGATTTCTTTCTTGGAACTTAACTATTTGTAAGTCAAAATTAACTGCGTGTCGGGTTAGTTTCTCTCCATCGGAAGGCCAATCAGAAATTATTGCTATGTCAGGTAATTGATTGATTCGTACTAACAATCAACAAAGGATGACGACAACAATAGTTTCAGACAGAAGATGGACTTGACCGGCTATATATTATGATTTTAATCATGTAAAGTGTATGCAGAACTGAAAATCTTCCAAGTACATTTACATATATATGCCCTGATTCCTTGTGGTCAAATCTCTTTTCGACCTATATTTTTTTTATAAACACTAAGCAAGCTGCATGTTGTGTTCGGTAAAGCTCAAGCTCAAACAGTGACTTGCGGTGATCCATCCAATATATAGTTGGTATGAACGGGAGAATATATATAATACTTACATGGACATCTACAAGGTTGACAACCTGACCCATGTTGTCAGTTTCGCAGGGAAGATCGGGTATGAATCTTCTTTCTCCGTCTACAATGAATCTGTAACGGTGAACTCCGGATGAAAGCATCAGCAGAATGGTGTGATCTTTTCCAGACTTTTCGACAGGTTTCCTATATATAATATAACAGAATCATAATCAGAATTAGAATCTGCTCCCTTCTAATGTATATATGGGTAAGACGAATTAGGGTTATGAAAAATGCATTGCACATATATATCTCTCTTAACGGTTTAATGACTGTATGTACTTTGATGTCCAGTTATCCCATGATCCTTCAACGTAGATGTTCCTCCCTCCAAGAGTCCACGTGAGCAAGGTAGGAATTTTCTTTTGAGGCGGGCCATAACCAGAATCGTCGTGTTGTTGATTCATCAATATTTGGTTGAACACAGGAGGAGGTACTTCTGCAGCCCTTTGCAGTGGAGTCACAGGACTCTGCAATATCAAAGATGTGAGCTCATTTATTTACTGGGGAATGAAATGAGTTTGTGGGATGAAGAAATAAAAGTTGAGGTTAATTATGAATGCAGGAGATGAAGAAGGCTACATATATAGCATATGAGCAGCCAGCCATTTTGCCTTAAACACCCCTTAATTATATACTGATCAAACATGGAGAAAATTTCAGGTACAACGTACAAACATATGTTGAGACAAGTAATTAAGAAATAATAAGGCTGAAGCAAACACCCCGGACCTTTCTGACGTAATGGGCCTTCCAGAGCCCTCAACAAACCTGAAAAACAATAAATCGAAGCCGCAACTAGGTCGCAACAAATTAAAACCGTACCACCACTTGTGTTTCTGGCAGCACGCGAATCACGACGACGCCAAAATTTAAAGAATCGATCCCAAGCCATCATGCAACTAGTACAAGTAGACCCGGGGCGCCGGACGAGCGAGACGACGACGTGATCTGAACGGAACTGAATTGATCTGATGGTACTAGATACATACCTGGGGCACGAACATGCGCGGCGAATGCGGCCTCGGGGGGCTCCCCGGCGGGGATCCGCCGCCTCGCACATGGTTGACGGCGCGGAAGCCCTCGTCCATGTCGGCGTCGGCGGCGTCGTCCGCCCTGCCGCTGGCGTTGCCCATCTCCCTTTTCTTGTCTGGACGATGCGATGCGAGGGCGAGGCGAGCGTCTCTTGTCTTGCTGCCTGCGACCCACGCCCCAGTAGGGTGTGCGTGTGACGTGGGCTTTCTTTCGGCCCACGAGCATCGGGCCTTGTCAAACAAAACAAAACAAAACAAAGCCCAGCCACTTCTCCTTGAGAGTAGGAGGCTGGGCAGCAGCGCAGCAGGCAGTGAACAACACGGAACCCCATCCAACTCGAGATCCCCTTCTCCGCTCAAAAAAAAAAAAAACTCATCCCCTTCTCACCCCTCCGTCGGCACGCGCGGCCATGCTCGGTCTTCGAGCCCGCGCAGGCGCAGCGGCGCTGCTCCCGTGCCCTTCCCCGCCCCCCTCCTCCGCTCCCGCGACCTCGGTTCCGAGGTTCGGGCGCCTCTCCCCGCCCGCCGCCCTCGCGCCTCTGGCGTCTGCACCGCCGCCGCCGGCCTCCCTCTCCGCCAGGTGGAACGCGCCCTCGCGTCTCGGGGGAACCGGAACCGGAACCGGCAGCAGCTCCAGGCCTACCACGAGGGGTGAGTGAGGATCGTTTCTCAACAGTCTCTACTGGTCCAATGATTCATTCTAGGGGGGTTTGTGTTTTCTCTCTCTCTCTTCCTTCCTTCCTATGTATTATTAGCCGTCTAGTACTGCCATCAGTATCCTGTTCACCAGATTCTACGACTTGCACGTGCCTTGTGGTTCCTGTACTGGTCACCATCGACTAACTGAAACGAAGCTTTGTTGCTTAGTTTTCTGCACCGCTGCCAGTAGCGCTAGTCAGAGAGAGGGGAAAGAGTTGCTAGTCCAGCATTTGCTTGTTGCTGACAAGGATGTCAGGCTTCTGGTCGATCTTGAAAAGAGCATCATCGCAGGAGGTACCTTCTGGTTCTTATACAACCTTTTATCTCTACTTTTGGATCATCTTTTAATCTACCTTGCATTGTCATATTTAGTGTACCCAGCTTACATACACAACTTCGATTAATTCCGTATATATGCATTTACCAGGAAAATGACATTTCTCAAAATTTCAGGGGCAGACTTGAGTGATTTAGCTGTTGAGCACTCCTTATGCCCATCAAAGGAAAATGGTGGAATGCTTGGGTGGGTTCGAAAGGGACAGATGGTACGCCACTAACTTGTTCTCTAGAATACTGGTAGTACACAGTATAATTTTCAAAAAAAAAAGTATCACATGACATCTGCATATCGTTTCTGTTTGAATAATCCTGCCGTTTACCTAAATGTAGCCATAAACTGATTATCTCCTTTACCTGGGTAGTGTCCATTAAGTTAGTACAGGAAATTGGAAATTTTATGCTTCACACTACATTGTGTTGGGCTACTGTGACACTCGGTTGACTTACGTAGTGTAACAAGGAATTTACTCCTTGCAAAAGTCAGGAGTTGTCAGCAGCATAGAATCAGTCGAATAATGATAAAAAAAACTAAAATAATATTGTTTTGGTATAGACACTTCATTCTTCCACGTGTCAAAAATCAAAATGGAAGCCTTGGCACAAATTATCTGTCTAGGTTTTCATCCATTCATATGTCCTGCCATTTATATGCTTTTGTACTGTTTGTTCGGTTGTAGTTTGAACTTTCAAACTTGCATTGGACAGGTTCCAGAATTCGAGGAGGCAGCATTTAGTGCTCCTTTGAATAAAGTTGTACGGTGTAAGACAAAATTTGGATGGCATTTATTGCAAGTTCTTGCTGAGAGGTAGATTGTACTAACTTTGAAATTACTGTGTAATGGTTATTTGGCATGCATGTGCAGCAACTGATATCTTTCTAACTGAATGCCAGGGATCAATGCATTCTGCAAGACATTGACCCGGAGGAGCTTCACACGAAAATGCAAGATCCTAGTTTTCTCGAAGAAGCTCAATTGATTGATGTTCGGGAGCCTGATGAAGTGTAAGACATTCCACCATTGTACTTCCTTTTTGTCTCAGCTATAGTCACACAATGATCAAAATAATATGCCATTTTATCATTAGTACCCCAACTTTGTATGTGAGATATGTGTGGCTCTTGTCCTTGAATTTTAGATCTGCATTCATGAATGAGGATGCAAATACTTTGCTGATATTTGCATTCTGGTAAGAAGGACAATAACTTATACAATGGCTGTATGTTTTTTATTTTTTGTTTTTGCGAGATGGCGATAGGTTATGTGTTAACCGGAATGATAAAGTTGGGACTTGTCCTCATTTAAGAGTCCCATCCGTACATTGTCGTGATCTCACAGATAATGCACTGAATCGTAAATGTTAGATTGATCAACAATTATGAACTTTGTAAATTATCAGGCGAAAGCTGTGAAAACAAGCAAACATTTATTTGGGACTTCTGAGTATGTTACCCCCTCATACTTGCAACATCCCTGCTGCACAAATTTTAGAGCAGGTCATTCCTCTCATACTTGCCGCACACGAATGTTGGCGTACAGTTATTTGATTCAGCTAGTATGTAGTTTTATTGCATTTCCCAGGGAATGCTATGGTGGTTACTCAATTCAATTCCATTCTTTTCTTAATTTTCACTCCATTTGGGTCGATGTTGAATTTCTACTACCTGTATGGCAGGGCTAAAGCTTCACTTCTAGGCTTCAAAGTTCTACCGCTCCGCCAATTTGGGACCTGGGGACCAGTTATGACCGATGAGTTCAATCCTCAGAAGGACACTTATGTGCTGGTAAATTCATTTCCATGCTTGAAGCACTAGCACTGTTCCTGTTTAAACTTCAACAGGAAAAAAAAACACCGGTACTTACTATGAATAAGATTGAGCTGGTTAGGCGATTGGCTAAAGAAGTAGCATTGGACACTTTGTTGTTATATACATTAGCAGGATTGCATAATGCTATTCAATGACTCTTTGCCATCTGGTTTTGTTTCAGTGCCACCATGGCATGCGCTCCATGCAGGTGGCTAAATGGCTGCAGTCACAGGTAATTATAGTGCGTCTATAACTCCTGCGTAAGGATGCTGTTACTCTTCATTCAATATGCAAACGTTATTGCATTGTAATCCTCTTGTTCCATCATTTTGCAGGGTTTCAAAAAAGTTTACAATGTCTCTGGTGGGATTCATGCATATGCGGTTAAAGCCGACTCCTCTGTCCCAACTTACTAGAGGACCCTGATTGAAATCGTGAACATGTCCCAGGAGATTTTCATATATAAAAAAAAAATAAAAAATCTGTGCATCATTCTAGGATTTTGGCAATAGTTGACTTGTGACCGATGCCAGAATCAAGAGCTCAATTTTTTTTCCCCTGGCACTGTGTCTTAGAAGTTTATTAGAGACCCTATGGACGAAATGTATACGGCAATTCTTTTGTTTAAATAAAAAAAAGAGATACATGAATAGCTTGCTGGATGAACCATGGCATCGGGAAGTTTCAGGTGGGCCACTGTGAGCTTTATTAGATGTTCTTTACCAGTCATGGCAAATCATCAAGTGAAATGTGAAAGTGAAAAAAATAAAATGGAGTGGAGGTGCGGGGAATCGAACCCCGTGCCTCTCGCATGCGAAGCGAGCGCTCTACCATATGAGCTACACCCCCTTTGTGACAGCCTCACTAACTTTTCTTAGTTAACTGTCAGGCTCAAGCAGGGGTCGTATCGTGCATGGCGCGTGTACGTCACCAGCTTTGCCTAATCGCGCGGAATATGTTGGAGTCCCAGGCAGGTCCCAAGCAAATAATTTTGAAACCCTGCCGGCCTTCAACTCTTTGACGTTGTGTGGATGGTGAGTCAAGGACGAACATTGCCATCAAGCGCTGGCTATTGACGAAGGACTCGCTTTCACATCCGCTCCGCCCGGTGTGTGCTATCCTATCCATTAGGGAGAACCGTTAGTTTAGCCGCCAGGGCAAGGAGAAGGACGAAGGCAGCCCTCAGGTAGAGGGAGGATTTTTATTATTTAGTATTTTTTTAGGGAAGGGAGGAGTTGTTGGTGAGGAAAGGCAGGCAGCCGGAGCCGGCCAAGGAAGCGCCACCTAATCCAGCAAGCAAGTCTCATCACGTCACGCTCACGCGACGCCAACCATTACCAACCACCCCCACCTCCTCCTCTCCTCCGCCGGGCGGGACCCACATGCCACTCTTCCCCCTCGCATCCATCGATCACTCGGGTCGGGCGGCGCCTTCCTTCCTCCACCACCACCACCAGGCAGCAGCCTCTTCTCTTCTGGAAGCTTCCCCAAATCGCGACGGCTCCTCCTCCCCTCCGCCGCGCCGCGCCGCCAGCTTCCTCCGGGAGTAAGTAAGCCGTCGTCCGTCCGGTTCGACGCCAGGTGGGGTGGTGTCTGCCTTCCCTTCCCTCGGTACCACCGCCGGTTCCGTGGTGCCTTGTGTTTCTCCCAGCTAGAGCTCGCCTCGCCTCGCCCGTTTCTCCGCCCGCCGGCACAATCAGCAATCAAAGGCAGCGCGCTGTCTCTCCACGGCCGTGGCCCTCCCGCCGGGCGGCATGCCCAAACGATCACACACGAACACGGTATGCTCTCTCAGTTTTTTTTTGTTTTTTTTTCGCTCTCCGATTCCACGACCTTCTCTACTGTTCGGGTTCATCATGCTTTGCCTAATCGACATGGTTGGCTGCATCGATTGCCAATTTTATTTACTAGTATATTTCTGTTGAATTTGCTCGTTCGAAATAATAGATTATCACGGACTCTTGATTGAATTGATGCTTTCTGGTTGCCAAAATAATAAGTCCATTGAGATTGAGACCAAGGAGCAAGCAGAAGCAGATGGGGAGAACAAGTCAGCGTTGTCGGCTGTGTGATTCCAGTGCGTTGGATGTAGCTTGGACGGTTGCGATCGCCCTCCCTCAAGGCTAGCGCTGCTCTCTGTGGGCAGGGGCACCCGATGCCCACCACTAGGGTCTAGGCGAGGGGGGAGAGTACTTGACTCGAGAGAATCCTCTCCACCAGCCTGCCTGTCCTCCTCCTCCCCACCTCAATTTGTCACCGCCGGGGCGACCACGTCGCCGGCGCCCTCCTCCTCCAGGCTCTCAGCTCCCGCCGTCTCTCCTTGCACCGGAGCACGACGGGGGCCCCTTCGAATTCTTCTTCTCTGTCTCCTGCTCCGTCCCCCTCCAACACCTCTCCTCGATTGCTACCGGAAGTGCAGATCCATCCGGGCTTCGATTGGCTCCCTCGCTTGGTGGTGGTAAGCAAGCCCTACCTTACTTCGCTGCGCTGGATTGTGTTAGCACTTGCTGCTTCTCTGCTCTTCTTTTGTGCCAGCAATTCAGCCCAAATCCGTCTCTCTGGGTTGGATACTCAAATACTACGTTGCTGCGATTTGTGTTGCCGCGCCTTTTTTTTTTAATTGTGGGTGGATGTTCTACTGAATCCCCGTACCCTAGTGCCCCACGTCGAGACGTGCAGTGCCACTCGGGGAGTAGCTGTAGCACTACCCTCGTTGCTGTGGTCCGGTCGGGTTCCTTGTAGGGCAGGCAGGCCTCCCTCCCTCCGGATCCACAAAAATACAGCAACGTGGCTGTGTTTTTTGCGTTCCTATGTGTTAACTTTAGATGGTACTTTATGTTTCCTAATATAGAATAGCACTTTTTTCCTATGATTGCAATGAAGCCCGAGCAACTACTGTCGTGGAAACAAGTAAGGTCCTGTTCGGTTTTCTTCAAAACTAGGTGGAATGGGGTGGGATGAAGTGGATTGAATCCTAAACAATTCACTTTAGGATTCAATCCCCCCTCATTCCACTCCATTCCACCCGGTTTTAAAGCAAACCGAACAGGCCCTAAGCCCAAGTGTTTCTGTGAGTCGTATGCATTTAATAATTCAGGCTATGCGCTACTTGCTGATTTCACAAAAATAATCTCCTCTCTTTTTTTTTCACTGCATGGCATGAATAGATTTCAACATTGATCAATCACGTCAAACATTAGGCCACTCGTCACCTTGCAACTTTGAAGGAGATAGCAAAGTGATTTGCTGTCTCCTGGCAACCGTTGCCTGCAAGGCCCAGTGATGGCAGATGCTAGTTCAAGGACTGACACCTCAACTGTTTTACAAGACAACGACAAGAATCAGAGGGTATTTCCTTTTTCTTAGTTATGATGTTATTTTTTTCTCTGGATATATTTCAAGCTGATGCCAGCCATTGGAGCATCACATCTACATGTGTTCCATATTCTTCTGATATATATACTTGTTTTGGACCAAACATAGGCTACCATCTGTAAGTCTGTCACACTATGCCTGCCAACAAATTAAATACCAGCATTCAATATTTGAGTTGATACTCTGAAGTATCATAATTACCAGAGTATAGGCCAATACATTCTGCTTGACCAATAATTTTTAGTAGATATCCTTTTGCTCTATAAAGATTTTCATGTACCCTTTGAACCTCGAAAATCCATTAACGGTACACCTCTATATGTTGATACTTTTATGAGAAAATTTGTGTGCCTGTCTGATGCTTTAGTTATGCCTAACGGAACATTTGCAGATGGAAAACGGACAAATTGTGGCAGCTGTGCCTTCTAATTCTTCTGATAGGTCTGATAGGTCCGACAAACCTTTGGACCAAAAGGTGATATTTAGTTCTTTTTTCCTCAAGTTCCCTTGTAACCATGCATTGATTGTTAACTGCATTTGTGATTTTTTCATATCATAGACCTTGCGACGGCTAGCCCAAAATCGTGAGGCAGCAAGAAAAAGTCGGCTGAGGAAAAAGGTATCAAACTTTCATCCTCACTCTAGTGCAATTATTATTTGGAAATATACATTAGTTATATAGCCTGATTAAGCTGGGCATCTAATTTTATATGTCCAATCTCCAATGATATGCAATATGTTGAACCTCATGTTACTGTGTTCTGTAGTTTTATGTCATTACGAGTCTGTTTTCTTTTCTGTTATGTCTATTGTGTAATAAATGGGGACTTTGCATTTAGAATTCAACTCACAATGCAACAGGCAAGAGACCGCTTCATTTTAATTTAAACTCCAATAAATCCTTAATTATCCATAAATACACAATTGGGTTATGTTAAATAGTTGCTAGTTTCCACCACTTATTCCTTTTCATTTGCCATGAGGACTACTATATTGAATGTTTTTCTAAGGCCACTAAAAACCTACCGTGTCTCTCTTTTGTTTGGTTGAAGGCATATGTGCAACAGCTAGAGAGCAGTAAGCTGAAACTTGCGCAACTGGAGCAGGAGCTCCAGAAAGCTCGCCAGCAGGTATTTCTTTCTTGGCTGCATGTATGTTTACTGGGTGCTTGGAAAATGGTACCTTTGTACTGTTATTTTGACAATATTGAATATTTCTTGCAGGGAATCTTCATTTCCAGCTCTGGCGACCAAACCCATGCCATGAGTGGAAATGGTAATGTTTCAGGTTATTATATCTGTGTGGCTCTAAATGTTTTTGGATTTGATTAATCTATCATGATTGGGCGCCGTCTTTGTCATTGGAAGTGCATCTGAAATTATAAACATATCTTTGCAGGAGCGTTGACTTTTGACATAGAATATACTAGATGGCTAGAGGAGCAAAATAAGCAGATAAATGAGTTGAGGACTGCAGTGAATGCTCATGCAAGTGACAGTGATCTACGACTTATTGTAGATGGCATAATGGCACATTATGATGAAATATTCAAGGTCAAAGGTGTTGCTGCGAAGGCTGATGTATTTCATATACTTTCAGGCATGTGGAAGACACCTGCAGAAAGGTGCTTCCTCTGGCTTGGGGGTTTTCGTCCATCTGAGCTTTTAAAGGTGAGCGAAGGATTCATTCTCAGGCTTTGTTCTTTTTTCTTATTTCTATGCTCTCATCGGGGATAGAAGATTACTGATTGCTCTATATATATATATCATTCAATTTCAGCTCCTAGCGAATCACCTCGAGCCCCTAACTGAGCAGCAATTGCTGGGATTGACCAACCTCCAGCAATCTTCCCAGCAGGCAGAGGATGCATTGTCACAGGGCATGGAAGCGCTGCAGCAATCATTGGCAGAGACTTTGGCTGGATCTCTTGGTCCATCAGGTTCTTCAGGCAATGTGGCAAACTACATGGGTCAGATGGCCATGGCCATGGGCAAACTTGGGACACTTGAGAATTTTCTTCGGCAGGCAAGCATCCTCTCCTTATCCTTGTAGGAAATATGTCAGCATTTATTGACAACCAATGTAGTTTTAGGCGATCACTTATCTATGTACTGCTTGTTTGGTTTTTGTTGCTTTAAAAAAAAACCTGAAGAGTAATTCTGTTTAATTTCTGCAGGCGGACAATCTGCGACAGCAGACATTGCATCAAATGCAACGGATTCTGACAATCCGACAGGCTTCCCGTGCTCTTCTTGCTATCCATGACTATTTTTCTCGGTTGCGTGCTTTAAGTTCTCTGTGGCTTGCTAGGCCACGTGAATAACCAAGGATTGCTGCAATGTTGAGTTCCATGAGCTGGTGTGGTGAATTCTATGGCGCACTCGTTCACGACGATGCATTACAGTTACAGCTCGCTGGCGACTTGGTTTTTGATTGTACAATTACTTTGAGCTGCTGCTTGGTCCGAATTGTACTTAAGGTGGTGTACAAGTAGGTTAATCCTGTAAGTTATGGTGATTTGTGGGTGTATTAGCAATAATGATTAGAGGAATCAGGATCAGTGCTCTGTTGTTTGTAATGGTTAGAAATTGATTTATTAGTCCTAAATGTAACTCCTGGGACATGGGGGGCAGAATGGGAAGAGAAAGAGAGTAATAAGAGTCTCCCCTTGGTTGTTATATGTTGGTATTATCGCATCTCAGAATCTCCAGTTTGCTTGTGGCATAATGATTATGTTTATGTACTTGATTGCTGTTTCTGACGATAAGCCGACTATGACTGCTGGTTTATTACAGTTGTGGCGGTCTTATTATATTGATACGACAGCAGTAGTGGGAGTGGAAGGCATCCATGAGATAATCATCAGCGGTGGTTGCTCGTGTCGTGTTAATTGCATCGCATACGATCAGTAGTAGAGCTTGCTATCTATCAAAAAATGGGGTGAAGTGCCATATGGACCCATTTTACACTTTGCAGTCCTCTGTCTGATCCGGAGGTTGCTGGGTGTCCGGTTTGAGAGCTGCAGAGCGACGGAAGCCGGAGCGGAGGATCTCCTCTGCAGCGTGTCGCGGCGACATTGGGCCAGCTGCAGGGCAGCGTTGCTGGTTCAGTCCGTCTCCTCGCCTAGCCAATGGAGACATGCGTTGCAGGATGCTTTGCCGGGCGGCTGCAGACCGACAGCAGTGCAGACTATAACAGGAAGGACCCAGCCAAAATACCGGCCCGACCGTAGCGAGGCAGCTGGTCGATCGTCCGAAGCGCGGAAGCGATGGACATGGACTCAGTTCATCAGGCCAATTATATTCGAACGATACACGCGGTTAATTAAACTCATCACCAAATAAAAGCAGCAACAAATTAAACAAAGAGAATTGACCGATGCTCAAGCATGAGCCAAACGTATATATGTAGCTAGTAGGGACAAGACAAAACAAAACTAGCTAGCTAATAACCGTACCATGAAATTATAAAAAATATTTATATTATTATTAATATAATTGGTTTCAAAATGCATGCAGTACGTCGTCGTACAAACTAACTCTTGTTTTTCCCCACAATTTTTCAAAAGAAAAGATGGAGCAGTACTAGCTTGTTGGCGAAACCTGCAGATCAATACTTCAGACGAGTACACTACGCGCGTACTCATGATCTAGATGTAAAATACCAAAACCCTGTAGTAAAGTATGTCTGTATGTGGACCAGACCGGTACCCCCTAATAATATATACTCCTACGTACTTATTAGGCCGCCGAGGGCGCCGGGAAGTAGTTGGCGGCGCCGGCCTCCGCCAGAGCCTGGCGCAGCAGCGGCTGGTCGGCGTCGTCGCCCTTGTAGTCGAGGCTGTCGTCGTTGAAGACGTCCCACCACCTGGCGACGAGCATCTTGATGTCCTGGCGCTCCATGTTGGGCTCCTGCCCCGTGAACCTCCATCTTGATGTTGACCTCGGCGAGCGGCTCCACCTTGTCGGGGTGCCTCCACAGCATGGCCAGCACCAGGTTGTAGACCGGCGGGATGGGCGTGTACACGTCGCGGAAGAACATGTTGAGGAAGTCCTGCTCCGCGAAGGGCGTCGGCGGCGTCGCCACCAGCGCGTCCAGGAGCTCCTTGGCCGTGCCCAGGCTCGGCTCGTGCACGAACATGCCGGCGTTGAAGTAGGGCGGCGGCGGGGGGCCGAGCTGCTGCTCCGGCCAGGGCACGCGCTCCGGGCACTGCTGGCAGTAGCCGATCTTGTACTGCGGGGTGTGGCTCCACGTCTTCTCGCAGAAGCAGTCCATCACCGCGTAGAAGCGGCCCTTGTCCAGGTCCAACAGGTGGTCGATGTTGTCCAACACCTGGATGTCAGCGTCAAGGTACACCATGCGCTCGTACTCCACCAACTCCCATATTCTTAGCTTTGAGTAGTTGATGACGTAGTAGGCCATGGCGAACTGCGTCTGGCTCTCGGGCGGGTACACCGGCTGGATCTCGCGGACGACGCAGCCCTGGCCGCGCAGCTTGCGGCGGTGCTCCTCCGGCACGTCGGGGAGCACGGCCACCACCAGCGGGTAGGCCGACCGCACCCGGCGCAGGCCCTTGGCAAGCCCCACCACGCCCTTCCAGTAGTCGCCGTCGCCGGCCAGGAACGTCACGTACGCCCGCCGCTTATTATTCGGCGCCGCCTGCTGCTGCTGCTGCTGCTGCTGCTTGCTGCTCATCATCGTGTACGCCCTCCGATCCCTTAGCTAGCTTCCTCTCCAGAAAACTAATTAAACTCTCTCGTTGTGGTTGTGGTTGTGTGTGTGCGTGCGCTTGATCGATGAATGATGATGAACGATGGATGGATGATGCCTGGGCAAGCGATCGAGGCCGCCGTGCTTTTTATAGTAGGCATCCCGCGCGCAGCCGGCAGCGATATCTGGTCGTGTCCACCAGCGCCGGTTCTGCCGGTTGCCGCGTGGGATCCTATCCTAATCCTGGCCGTACGCGTGTCGGGGCCGGGGGAGCGGACGGCCCCGATGCAAAGGACGGGAGGGGAACAGATTAAAGATCATTTCATCAAATCGCGGGAAGGCGCCGGAGATCGCTACGTACGGCTCCAGTCTCCATCTGGCGCCCCGCGCCCCTATACCATTTCACCGGCCGGATCCTTACCTTTCTGTGCTCTTGATGATTTATTTTCTTGGATTCCTTTATTTCATTTCGGATTTCATTCAATTCATGGCAATGACTTTCCCTATATATCTTGAATTCTGAAAATGATCAAACGGAAATGGAGATTAGATTGTTGATTCGGTGCCTTGATTATATTTTGAAGATCGATCACATGCATGCATTATATATCCACTACTGTCTTTATTTCCGAAACAAAGCAGGTGTCTCGTAACTTTTGTGCCTTCTTTTGCTTACAACCGATCAATGTTTTTTCCTCCATAAAGCAGCAATGAATCGTCAGAATATAGAGTAAATTCCCTGTATGCCATTGTAAAATTGAGATGATCCCTTATGTGCCATTGAAAATTAGCTGATCCCTTCTATGCCATCGTTTTTAATTTTCCATCCCCTCAATGCCATTGCTGTTAACTCTCCCTAACAGATCCGTTAAAGCTTATGGCGAAAAGACCAAAATAACCCTCCGTCACCTTATCCCCCGATGCCAACAGCTGCGCACGCAAGGGGAGGCCCGTGCAGCCGCGCGTGGAGGGGCCTCGCCGTCAGCAGATCCGCCCCGTCGTGAGCTCCCTGTGGTGCACGGGGGGCCCTTGCAGCCGCGCGTGGAGGGGCGCGTGCACGAGAGGTGCCCACGCGTCCTTAGCTCGCGTCGACTGTGGCGGAGCTCTTCCGCGCCGGCCGCGGCGCCGCCTCTCCGCCCGGCCTCGGCTCCGCCTCCGCCCCGTCTCGCCGCCCGCTCGTCCCGGCGTGTGCACGGCCCGCACCGGCGGCGGCCGGCTCTCGCGGACGGCACCGGCCCGCACCGGCCCCGCACCGGCCTCCTCTGCTCCCTTCGCTGTCATGCTGCGCGTCCCACTTCAGTCCGGCGCCCCGGCAACACACTCGCCTGTGACTTCGCTTTCTCTCCTCTGCGGCGCCGGACTCTCGGCCTGCCGGCGGCCTCCGGAGAGCGAGTGCTCGGGGTGGCGTGCACGCGCGCTTCGGGCGGCCTCCGCCTCCCCGCTACCGTCTCGCGCGGCGCTCCTCGCCCCCCTCTCCGGCTCGCGGCCTGGCCTGCCTCGCCTCCCATGGCCAGCGTAGGGGCCTTCGCGGCGGCCTGCCCCGCCTGCGTGGCGCGGCACGACCTGCGCGGCGCGGCGGCGGCCGGCCTGCGGCGGAGGGCGGCCGGCGCGTGGCCGCAGCGGCGAGGTGAAGATGTGGCGGCGGCTCCTCCCTCCCCCTCGCCGGATCCAACGCAGCTAGGCGGCGGAGGCCCCTGCTCCCTCCGTCGGCGCGCTCGAGCTCGAGCTCGGCCACCGGCGCCCCTTCTCCCGGCGGCGCGCCCCTCCTCCCTTGCCGCCGGGCGGGCGAGTGCGGCCCTCCTCCCTCGCCGCTGGGCGAGCTCCACGCCGCCGCGCGGGCGGGCGAGCTGTGGGCCGAGCGAGTGCGCCCCTCCTCCCTCGCCGTTGGGCGAGCTCGCGCCGCCGCGCGGGCAGGCGAGCTGCGGGCCGGGTCAGCACGCCCCTCATCCCTCCCCGCTGAGCGAGCTCCGCTGCCTCCTCGCGCGGCGCCGCCCCTCCTTGTCCTCCTCCCTCGCCGCGGGGGACCCCGGCGGCGGCGAGCTCCGCCGAGCTCCTTGAGCCTGCGCGCGCCTCGCCATGGCCGCAGATCCGCGCGGCGGTGGAGCTCGATGGCCGCTACCTCCCCTGCGGCCGGCGGCGGCCTCATGCGCAGTGAATCGAGGCGGCGAGCACACGCGGGCGCAGCCGTGGGCGTGCACGAGCGGCGAGCGGAAGGCGGCCCGCGTGCGTGCGCGGCGGAAGGCGGCGGGCGGAGCGCGTCGAGGCGTGGCGGGATGGCGGCCGGGTGAACTGCGTCGAGGGGCGGGACGCTCGGGGAAAAAAATTGCGGTGAGGAAACGGAGGGGTATTATTGTCTTTTCCCCTGTACCTTTTAACGGATCTGTTAGATAAATTAACGGCAATGGCATAGAAGGGATGGAAAATTATAAATGATGGCATAGAAGGGATGAGGTAATTTTCAATGGCATAGAAGGGATGGGTTACATTTTTCAATGGCATACAGGGAATTTACTCCAGAATATACTAAGCTGCTAGTACTTATCTCTTGGACCAATAAAGCAGGTCTTTTTTTTTCTGAAAAATCTAATCTATTCCAATGCATTCAGGTGGTTGTCAGAAGCAGAGAGGACCAAATGGAAGATGCATGGCCATCGCATGGCTTTTTGTGAGCAACTGCTGGCGATATGATAGTTGCAGAAGCCTCTTCTGTTATTCCTTCGATTCATCAGTGGAACCAACTGCTCGCACCGACCGACCGACCGACCTGGGTGTCTTTTGACGGTCAGTCAGGTCAAATAATTAAGTTAATTACCTGCACATCATGTTGCCGCGCCGGTCTAACGCGTGGCTGCGCGCGTGGACCAATCAGGCGGGCGGGCCTCGATCGATCAGGTTGACTAGCTACCTGCTGCCGGTGGTAGGTCAATGGTGGATGGCAACGTCCGTACCGTACCGACCCCTAGCTAAGCTAGTGATGAGCAGGTGGTGACTACTGATGACGATCTCCGGTGGTCGGTGCGTCCTCAGCCCCCGAGACGGCGACGCGTACGTGCACCGTCCTACCTACCGGCGACGTGCACGATCGACGACGATTTGGACGGCTGCCATGGGGACGAAACTACAGGTCGGCAAACAGCTAGCATGGAATGGAACTAGAGGAAATATGGAATGGAGCCATCATCGATCCATACGAATGAATACGATGGCAACCAACAAAATCTCGCTTTGGATAAGGGAGACTGATCGATCATCAATCGTGTTTAATTTATTTGTTATTACAGTAGTATACTTATATCATGGATCACCACACCAGACAGCCTTGGCCTCAATCTCCACCATGGATTGGATTGATTGACATTGACTCAAGGACCCAACCCACATGTGCCATCCATTATCAGGCCTTCTTCACAAATCACAATACATTCATTCCTACTAGCTAGGACGAGTGATTAATGCATGACACAACGCGTTCAGGCAGAATCGTTTAGCAAAGCTTCAGAATTCATGCAAACTAGCTAGTACCACCTTAGTTCCGATCGTCTTCATGTTTCCCAACACATATAGTACTGTACAACAAACAGATCCAACATCAGTAGGCGTAAAGCCTGCCTACACAGTTTCTTTTCTTTATCAGCAGCTAGCTGCTGGCCAACTACAAATTCCTTCCACTGTCAAAATTGAGGAATGAAATCCCCTCGGCCGTATAAAGATCAAAACTTCTGCAGTTCAATAACAAACACAAGCATCTTCAATGATCTGGCATCATCTCCTGTACATATTACAACAGCGAGCAGCTTTGCCACAGACGATAAGCTATGTCCTAGCACTGGTTTGCTCTTGCCTCGACCTATCAAACAATATCCACCGCCCAAGCCTTGCTGGCCTCACCCATGAGTTCAGCTGGGCACAACAGATCAGCGTCTTACTTATCTGTACGACCAAACATTTTCAGCAGGAAACCTCGTTGCACCGAAGCAATTCCTTAGGTCTCGCTATTTGGAGGATATCAAACTCTGTTGCTGAAACTCAAGGCTCTTCACCTTCAACCCAGTTCGCAATTGCCAAAACTCTTCATCTCCAAAGTACAGGGCACCTACTGATATTGATAAAGCACATTGCACTAGTTCACTGAAGCTAGCCTGTCCAAATGCAGACAAGTTCATATTAAGGAAACCAGGTAATGCTTCCCTTCCCGTAGCCGAAAAAGGAGGAAGACAAAACATCTGGTCTTCAGTTAGCACAGGGCATGGTTCACATGCACCTTTGAGAGAAATTTGTGTTGGATAAATTCCCTAGTTTAAATACTTTTAAACCATACAACAACCAAATTTAAATAAGAACTCAGAAAGACAAAAGTTCCCTACAACGGGTGTGACAGTGTTCAAGTTATGTCTAAACATCAGGTCTTCAGTTAGCACAAGGCATGGTTCACATGCACCATAGCAAACATTACCTTGGCATTGTTGCTCTAGATAATCTTGTATAGTTAACTTGCAAGAATCAGACTACCTTAGTACCTAGACTTTTTGATAAACTTGTTCAACTACAGTTACCTGGCTTAAATGTCTAGTGAATATATGATAAAAAGCTTACTCAAAAGAATCAGAAGGACAATGAAAAATACCTTGCCCATTGTCTCTCTTGTGGTCTTCTTTCTGGTTAGGTCCATCAGCACTGATGCATGCATTGAAACAAGTCGCTCAGCCAAGCTGTGTTCAATAACACAGCAATGAGCTTAGAAGCAACTGAAGAGACTCGGGCCTTTGACCTCTGATGATATGAAG
The DNA here is from genome assembly GCF_016808335.1 of Panicum virgatum. Lineage (NCBI taxonomy): Eukaryota > Viridiplantae > Streptophyta > Magnoliopsida > Poales > Poaceae > Panicum > Panicum virgatum. Next base: position 68,042,964 of record NC_053137.1, on the reverse strand, counting down.
CTTCAGGGAGCATAAACCAGGCGAAAGATCCCGAAGAGGCTAAAGCTCTCCAGAAGGTTACTCCTACTTGTTCTTTGATTTAAGCACATTGATTAGCCTGTCCGAAACATCCCTGTCAAGAATGATACCATTCTCCATCATATATTCCCATACCTCATAAGCCAGTGTAACTTTCCCCTCCTCCAGGAGACCACTGATCAAATACCTAAAGGTCAAGCTATCAGGTTCTACCCCTCTAGTCCTCATATCCCTGAACAGATCAAGGGCTTCAATTGCCCTTGAGCTTTTTCCAAGCCAATATATGAGTGTGTTAAAAGTAATAAGATCTGGCGATACTTCCTTTTGAATCATCTGCGAGAAAATTTCCTGAGCTTGTTTAAAATGACCAGCTTTACACAGGTTGTGGAGCATAATATTGTACAGATTAACATTAGGAACAATCTGAGCCTTCGACATCTGCTCAAAAGTTTCTTCAGCTAAGTTGTGATATCCTACACTGTAGAGACCATTAATCAGGGTTCCATATGTCACAGCATCTGCCTGTATTCCCTTATAGCTCATTTCTTTGAATAGCTTTAATGCAGAGTTTACCTTTCTTGCCTTGCAAAATGCATCAATCAGTATGTTACAGGATACAATATCACAGAACCCACCAACCTCCATATGATCAGCAACAAAAGCAAATGCCTTGTCCAGTTGATTAGCTTTGCATAATCCTTTTAACATTTGATTATAGCTGTACCGGTCAGGATTTACCCCACTCATTTCCATCTTCTTCATCAAGTCTTCAGCATCCTTGACCATACCGGTGTCACAGTAATGATTCAAAACGATATTATATGTGACAACATCTGGCTCACACCCATTTTTCCGCATGAAGGATATGATTTTGAAGGCCTTGCCAATGCTTCCGGATCTCCAGAAACCACTTATCAGGGCATTGTAAATACATACACTGAGTTCTAGATTAAGCCTCAGCATCCTCAATGCTAGCTCAAAAGCCTCATCGACCTTGTCATTCTTGCACAACCCAAATATCAATACGCCACAAGCAATGGTATCAGGCTTAAGGCCCCTCCTCACCATTTCTTCCCAAAGCTCGACTGCTTCTGCGAACTGCTTATTATCACATAAACAACCAACAACTGTTGTGTATGTGACAACATCTGGATCGGTTCCTTTTATCCCCATCTTCTCCACCATCTTCAAGGCATCATGCAACCTATTTTGTCTACACAAATAGTCAACATATATATTACATGCCCAAATGTCTGGAAAGCACCCAAATTTATCCATATCAGCCAGAAGCTCCTCTACAAGCCCAATCCTGCCTGATTGGCACAGTGCAGATATCCATCTTGAATAAGTGAATGGAGTCAAGCAAAAACCTTTATCAAGTGCCATGCCATAATACTTGTCCACCAAATCGAAGCAACAGTTCTTAACCATGACACCTATGAACCTGTTGTAGTCCACGCCAAACTCACGACAGCCGGATGTAACCATCTCATCAAAAGTCTGGATGACCGAATTGAACTTGCCTGCCCGGACATAGCCGGACAAGAGGATCCTATAGAGAGAGCGATGCAGTGCCACCCCCTGACTCCTCACTCTCTCGAGGAACTCTGACAGCAGATAAAAGTTACCATCTATAAACAGCAGGCTCACAATGTATGCTATCGCGAACTGCGTATGGTCAAATCCCGGCCTAGACTCTGCCCACCAGTAAAACCGAACGGCAGTCTCTGAGTCTGACAAACCCCGGAGCACCCTGTTGACAACAAAGGGATCCAGGTCGACACGAAGCCTCTCCAGCTCCAGCTCCACCGAATCTGAGCACCTCCCCCGTTCCAAAGCACGCCCAATAGCGCCACTGACGTGCACCCGCACTGGCCAGAACAGCTCCGACAGCCGCCCAGAGGTCCCTGGTGTGGCATTTTCACCACCGCCACTGTACCACACCCTCCTCCACGAAATGATCCAGGAAATGGCGCGGCGGACGCAGAACCGGCTAATCTGAGACGACCAAGGCGGTCGTTTGGCCAAGAACATAACAGATCCCTCTCCCGGGAGTTTGGTCGAACACCTGGCCGACAGGGGCGGGCTTAGCGCCGGGCATGGGGAGCTGAGTTGAACCCCCAATCTTTTCGATAGATAAGCTTGACCAGAGCCTCGTATTCCAACTCCAGCGGCAGCATCCGAGATCTAGCCTCCGCGCGATGGAGACGAAGGAGAAAGATGAGCCCGAACCGGCCGGAGTCACGGATTGGCGGATTAGATCGGCAGTCCACCGGGCATGAAAGAATCGGATGCTAACTGATGCGAAGAGGAGGAGGAGCAGGAGCAGGACGGGCAATGGCGAGGAGTAGCTTGGCGGCGGCTGCCGTGCTTGCTGCTTGGGTGGGTGGAGGGGAGGCACGGCGCGGGACGGGAGGGTGGCGGAGACGAGGACGAAGCGGCGCTCCAGCCTGTTTACTGGTGGGCTTCACTGGGCCAGACTGACAACTTTCTTTACAGTGTTGGGAGGAAAGGGAGGGGCCCACTTATGACAACTTTGCAGGCCGGGCTGAAAAATCAGGCCCACGCAGGATTGGAAGAAGCGGCCTTTTTCTTCTTGTTAAAAAAGTTAGGAATATAGACTGTCTTGGGCTGGAATGAGTGAGGCCTACGTAAAGGTTCTGGGGCTGCCATGCACCGGAAAACTCACCTATTAGGCTCGAAAAATCCTCAGTCTTGAATTGAAATGTAGGTCATTATAGAATTTTTCTAACAGATTATGAAGATGGAGAAAAGACTCTCCTAACCCTAATTACTAAGTACTGTGACTCTATTTGGATAACTAAATATGTGCTAATTAAAGTAGAATGATCTTTCCCATGCACCTCCCCCTACATGGCTGCATGCATATCTTTCTATTGGAAAAGACCCGAAAACGATGTACAATTAAGATGGTTTAGTTCACTCTCAACCTAGTACAAAATTTAAACTCTAGAATGCCCTACATTTCAGGACGGAGGGAATATGTTTGAAAGGAAGAAAAAAATTGCATAATTGAGATGAGAGTAAGGCTCGTAATTTAGCCTATTGCTGGCTTTATACTAGTACCACATCAATTACCCTAAAAACCAACTTGTATAATGGTTTATCTTTTATATAAGCTATATCATTAATATATAGCCCATCTAATCCCCTCGTAAGGTATCTTGAAAATTATGCCTCAGCTTTCCTCTTCATTTTACTCCTGTATTAATACGGCACTTCATTCAACCTGCTTACCTGACCTGCTGGGGCCGCCGGGGTGCAATGCAACAACAGTGAGCTATGTCTGGATTCCTGGATTGCTGCTGCTTTAAGAGAGACAAGCAGCAACTTTTCAAAGAAAAAAAAAAGACAAGCAGCAAGCACAAGGCTACCACGTGCTGCTTGTCCGATCATGTTCCTCTCCTGAACTGATTGCGCTACAGTAGTACTGCTGGTAATGACGGTAGGGGGTTGGATAGGATTCATAGGAAGAATAGCCGGAGTATGTTTGTGTTCCTTTCCAAGGCAGTTTCATTCCCTGCCTCCCTTTAACCGGATCAATGTATGATTTGTATGCCTGACAGCCTGAGACTGAATTTGACTCGTCGGAACAGGCAAAGGCAACGTTTGCGGCTCCAGCTTCTAGACGTTCTTCAGTATTCTAGTGGGATAGCTGAAGCGCCTTTGCGCTCACTCACGACGCTGACACTAGCTTATTGCAGTCTATCAGCTGACTTAGTATTTGCATAATAGGATCATGCCCGTCCCTTGGTTTGCCAGCTCTATTAATCTTGTTGTATCCACTGTCGGACCTGACCGCAACAATTGAATAGGCAGAATGTGATTGTGACTCTTTGGTCAGAGCAATAGAGAGAGCAGCTCTCCTCTCCTCTCCTCGACCCCATATATTCTTCTCATTTCCTTTCCAAGTCTTCTTTCCTTCCTACCCACTAAAAATAGCTATGACCAAATTGGTCTAGTGTGTGTGGTTCTGGAGTGCTGCATGGACAGCACTGAAGAATCGCAGCATTTCTATCTAGCTGTACTCGTCAAACTGAACCATCATCCAAGATTTGTCTCCCGGTCAGAGTAATTCAACTCCAACATTGTCAAACTCAGACCGATCCATCATCAGCCCAACATGTATAGTGAAGTGCATCTAGGCCGATAGATGCTTATGGTAAGTTTCGGTGATTAATGACAACTATATGCGACTAACGTGTGTTTTGAAGGAAAAATTAATGATTAGATTAGTCCCACATATGAAATGTGAAAAGAGACCCCTCAATTCGGAACAACCATGCGTGTCAAGGACTCAATTTTAAAAGATTAAGGATCTTTCTAGTCTCAAGTGTCACAAGGAGATGAAGGACACTTGATTTAGCTAGGGTTTATAGTTTTTAGTTCTTGACCGTACTATTAAGAGGGGTTCATGAGTTAGTAGCTTGACCAAAATTGAGTTGGCCTTAGAAATCTTGCACACTCACTAAAAAACAACCCAAGATGGTCAATAGAAGTTAACACAGCGCTTGGAAGAAGAAACAATCGAAGTTACGTTCAAATCCAAGTCAATTCAGTTGAAAACAGAGAAAAACAGCAGCACCGGTTTAACCGATGCCCTGGCATCAGAGCATCCGATGCTTGGCGGAAGTTCCGACGCCCTGTTGGTCTATCTCTCTGGATGCCAGAAAAGAAATCAACAATCTCTATAGCACCGGTTGAACCGATGGTCAAAAGCAAAGCACCAGTGCATTGGATGTACTATGTTCCAGAGAGCATGTTTTGGTGGACCTCAACTCGCCTTCAGCACCGGTTGAACCGACGCTTCAGAATCAAGCACCGGTGCATTGGATATACTATGTTCCAGAGAGCTTGTTTGAGTTGATCAGTGAACCTCTTCAGCACCGGTTGAACCGATGCCCCTACGGAGCATGCACCGGTGCAATGACGCAAGCCTGGATACTGTGTCAGAACCCCAACGGCTACTAATTGGACACAGAGAGACCGGTTGAACCGATGCTTTCACTTTCTATCCCGTCGGTTCTTCCAGTGGTCTCGATTTTTCTGCAGTGGACTTCCAACGGCTATGTAACTCTTTCCACTCTATATAAGGGCACCCCCTGGCTCATTTGAAGTGACTTTGACACCCTGAATACCTGAGGCCACCCTTGAGAAGAAGAGCAAGTGCTTAGAGCAAAAGAGAAAAGATCTAGTACATTGTTTGTGCTTCAACCTTGAAGAATTCATCTTTTGCAAGTGTAGCAAGTGTGCTTGAGTTAGGGCTAACTGAGTGTAGGTCAAGTGAAGGATTAGGAGCTTGTTACTCTTGGTGATTGACGGCACCTAGCCGGTCTTGGTGATCGGGAGGTTCTTGGTGAGCTCTTGGAGTTTGTGGGAGCCCCATGACAAGAAGATTGTACACGGTGTGAAACTCGCCGTTCCGGAGATGGAGAAGGAGCATTCTTAGTGATCACTTGCTCCTTGATGAAGCAATGGAGCTATACCCTTGTGTGGGTGCTCCAACGTGGATTAGGGGGGAGCGTCAACTCCTCGATACCACGGGAAAAAATCCGGTTGTCTCGTGTCTCTTATTTTTATTTCAAGCAATTAAATCCATTTGTTGTTATTCTTGCTTTTGATTGCTTGTAATTTGACTAGGACAACTTGCATGGTAGTGTGATCTCTTGATTAGGTATTGATCTTGCTAGTGTGCAAACATCTAGACAAAATGATCATGATAGTGTGTTTACCTACCTAAAGACTTTTTGCTAGCATGCTCTGGTGACTAGGTTTCAAATTTATAGATTGGGCAATACTAGTCTAGGTTAAAGACTAAGTAGAAATTTGAAAAAGTCCCAATTCAACCCCACTTATTGGCCACCTTCCTTTCATATAGTTTGTCTCCGAGGCAGAGTCATAATTCGTTCAAAGTAAGTCTGACGACATGTTTCCTTCAGCACATGGTAAACCTGTGTGTGTCGTTAACTTTTAACTTCTGTCACTGCTTGTCCCTTTACATCAGCCGTGCAAATACGATTGTTGGAGCTGTCAAAAACTTGATAGCAAAGACCATTCATCTCATCAGTGCTTCTTCACCGTACCGTACCTGGCTAATACGTAAGTATTATGCTTGCAACCACCACTGATTATGCTGCCAACTAAGTAAAATTCCTTGTGCTTGTTCTAGAAGATAGAAGATGACACACAAAATGGCATGTCCTTTTCTGCATGGACCTCGCATTGAAACTTGCACCCTCGCAACAACTCCTGCCGTTTAATTTCTTCCCATAAAGAAACACATCCCCGAAACGAACCCAGTGTAGTTTTCATATGAAAATCGTCGCTCACCTAACACGCACAACACTGCTAGCACTCCACTGCATCGCAAAGTCAAGACGTTGTCCTGAAAGAATGGCTGCTGTACGAACGACTACTCTGACAAATCAGGCAGTCCTGCGTGCTTTGCATAACCAACCATTATCTCAATAATGATAAGACCTCCATCACATCATGCGGTGCGTCCGCATCATTTGTCTCCATGAACAAACAAACAAAATGCTGTCTCGCGTCACTTAATTTTTGACTCGGCGACCACGTTCGAGCGGTTTTGCTTGCTTGCATTTGACTGCACTGTATATTGTGTCTGTCTACCAGTTTTCTCTGAAATTGTCGGTATCTATCAGCCTAGTTAGTAGCTAGCAGACGTTAGGGCATGGCAGCGACCAAGCATCTAAGGCCGTGTTTAGATCTTTAGAGGTAAAAATTTTGAAACAGAATCTTATTATTTTGAAGTATTAAATAAGATCCATTTCAAAACTTCTTGCATGGAAGGATTGTAAATCGCGAGATGAATCTATGAGTCCAATTAATTCATGATTAGCAGATGATTACTATAGCATCACTGTTGCAAATCAAGGATCGATTAAGTAGGCTCATTAGATTCGTCTCGCGATTTACAGTCCATCCGTGCAAAAAGCTTTGTAAATAAATTTTATTTAATACTCTATACATATATCCAAACATTTGATGTGATGTTTTTTAGTGTAAATTTTATGGATCTAAACAGGGCCTAATAAGCTGGGACCCAAACCAAGCAGTAGATCGAGCTGCACCGGGTTGCATTGCTTCCGATAGATGGTTTAGATGCACGTGTAAAGTTTTTGAAATGGAATCTTTGCACATTTGAAGTATTAAACATACTCCCGCCGTCCCAAAATACTAGTCATCCTGAGATTCAAAATTTGTCCAAAAAATAAGTCACCCTACTCTATTTAGAAAGTGTATGTGCATGCAAGAATCAATTAGTGCCAAATATGGATAATATATAGGGGCAAATATGGTCATTTTACCTTCTTGTTAATTTGTCTTAGAATTTTTAGGATGACTTGTTTTATGGGACGGAGGGAGTAGACTAATCATAAAACTAATTATAGAACTCATCTGTAAACTATGAGATGAATTTATTAAGACTAATTAGTTCATCATTATCACATGTTTACTACAGCTTTATTGTAGCAATTTATTGTCTAATCATGGCCTAATTATGGTCATTAGATCCGTCTCTTAATTTACAAGCAAACTATACAATTAGTTTTTCTTATTTTGTGTAGATTTAATACTCTATGCATGTGCCTCAAGATAGTTTTGGAATTTTAAATTTTGCATCTAAACAATGTCATATTAAACTGTGCTGGACATGACCCGGCCCTTATCTACGCATGCATGCATTTTAACATGATGCATGGAAGGGTCTAAAGATTTGAAAGTAATTCGGGTCAAAGACGCTTGCAACTTGCATTGGAAGCAGGCTGACCACTGGGCTACATACTTACGAATACTGAATTAGTTAGCAATTAGGGCACACCGTACCCATCCATATCACCCATCACTTTCATGCTTGCAGTGGTAATGCTAATTTAGTTTGGACTAGGCAATTATGCTCGTGCGTTGCTAAGGACAAAGTTGGTATAAGTATAGGATACGTATTGGTGCCAGCTCGTGTGTTAATTTGTAGTGATCTACGTGATCGAGTCGTGGATGGAGAGGGTTGGTCCGACTCGCATACCGGATGGACTAAGGCCCACCTGTCAATAACATAGGCGGTCCAAACCAACATATCAAACAAAAAATTTGGGTGGAAACCTTACTCGCTTTAGTAATAGATATATGGCTTAGCAGCTATATAGCTATAGCTCAGTTCTATGCAATTTGGAGTTGGAGCCATGCTAAACATGACCATAATACAGTAGGTTGAATTATATGTTGAATTATTATATCAATGTAACTTCCTGGTTGCGGCGTATTATCAGTCGGACTAGAGTCAATAGCAACGTCCTTGCAGGCATGCAGCTCCAAATAAACAGTAGTCTCACCATCAAACCAGAGGTAAAAAAATAATGGCCAATCTTTCATGAAGAAAAACAACTGCAATGACTAAGGATAGATTGCTTTATCTATTTCTTCTCCTTGCCTAATAAGCTGTCAATTCGCCTGTAGTCAGGGGCGGAGGCAGCACTGGGTCTAGGGGGCTCCAGACCCCAAAAAACCATGGAGCCCCCCTTGAGCCCCCCCTCAAAATTTTGAGAAGAAATGACGAGGAAGAAGAAGAGGAAGAAGAAAGGGAGAGAGAGGAAGAAGAAATCAGCCCCCCTTCAACTATTTTTGGATCCGCCACTGCCTGTAGTTCAACACTACTCTCCAACAGGCTGCGCGGTTGTGCCACTCGTTTTGGAATCGAGGAGAGAGCACGCACCATCATCATCTTTATACTGTCATAGTGACTAAGGATAGCGTGGCATCCACTAATAATATCTCCAAGGAATTGAAGGGGCTATCTAATGATAGTGGATGGAGTAGAATGCTAATAAACAGTACTGCTTTTACATTATGTTAGTTGATGGTGCCATATCAACTTCACAGCCATCATTGGTGGTCTCTGGCTCGCTTATCCCTTGTAACGCTGGAAAGCTTTGCAGAGTTGTTGCCGTTGCCAATCGTGCGGACACGATCACGGTGAAATTCCATATGAAGATAAGTGAGTAGTACCTTTTTCTCCTTCCATGATTTCCTTTGCACCACTAAACATCATTTACAGTTTTACTAATTAATAACCCATGAAACAGAAAAGAACTAGGTGATATCCCGAGCGTTGCTGTGGGAATTTTTTAAATAGAATTTTAAGTTGAAATTTGAAAATAGAAATATTAAGATGATTGTATGGTAACATTATTTTTCTAAGGACATTATATATGAAAACATCTTCATTTTGTTGAGAACGGCTCCTCCGTGTAGAAATTTTGTAGCGTGATACTCGCAAAGACTAATAAGTTGCATGCATGGATGCTATTAGTCACAGAAAATCGATGTAAGAAATAAATAGATAGTTTTAGTGGATGGTGACGTGGCGTCTGATGTAGTGGATTTCTACATGACGTGGATAGTTTGCATGTTAAGAGAAATTGAGTTAATAATTTTTAGTGGGGTGCATCTATATAGGTTATATAGATACATAGGGTACTTTTCTGCATATGTGGACTGAACCATCCAAACCTGGCTAATTAAACTTTACTCTTCGGTTGTTGTTCCATGAACCTTACCCAAAATGATGGTTCTGTTCCATACAATTTCCTCATGAATCCTATAAACAATAATAAAGTGATAATTGATATATATGTGGGTGGAGTACTAAGTATGTCTATGCACGCATCAGTTCTATATTTTTTTAAGAATGCACACTTTTTTTAAGAATGCACACATGAGAGCTATATATCTTTGTAAGAAGAAGAAGAAGAAATTAGAGTTTACAACACGACTCTAATCCAGAGTCCATTCTCTTCAAATTTATGTAATTTCTTTTTTTCTATTTCTATTTTTTTTATTTATTCGATACAAAAAATTTAACAAATTTTTTACTCAATTTTTTTATTTTGGATGTAAAATTTTTTCTCTTCAAATTTTTTCAATTGATTTTGTACAACTTTCTCTTTCAAATTTTTTCTCGTCAATTTTTTTCTATCTCTGGGAGTTCACCAAGAAATTGGTAGTGTTAGTGCACCTGTTGCCTCTGCTAATGCTTTTCATTAGAATATGTACCAGACTGATGTTTGCTTAAGTTTCGCCGCAATTAGCATGCATGACTTTTCAGACTGCTTAAGCATCAGAATACTAATTAGGCCAGGTTGATGCTTGCTTAGTAGTGCTAAACTTTCCTACCCAAAGAGTTCCTTTTTGATTTATTCAGAATATGGAATCTCAACCATGTAATCCCTTGCTCTTCCGTTTCTTACAACAAGAGTAACTAAGATGCTTTGATGCAAAGTATAGATCGATCCCTATTGAACCACATGGTGTTAAATCTGTTTTTATATTAAAAAAAACTTACAATCATGTGGAAGCCTTACATTGCTTTAGCATGGGAACTTGAAACATGGTGGTGAAAGTGGGAACAGGAAGTTTCTTGCAAAGGTAACTCCAGCTTTTTAAAGGTAAAGATAGCATGATGGTGACTGACTAGAAGATGAAAAGACCACGCACTAAATCCCCATGCTGCAGACCTGCAGTTCCAAGCCCCTCTACTAATTGAGTTGAATATATTCTGAGTCTGCAAACTGTACTACTGTAATGCTCTTTGGAGAGACCAAAGCAAACTTAAATTCAGCTTCGTTCGGAAATCCCTGAGGAGACTGATGCTGGGAATATGTTCTATTCTATCCTTGTGTGACAATGCAAGAAGCTACTAGCAAGTTTGGACAATCAAAAAGGGTGAACATACTACTAGTACTAAGTAGTCTTCATTTTTTCCGACATGTGTCATATTTCTCCCTGGTTCCTTTCGCTTGGAACATTGCGGTACTACTAGTATAAACAATTGGAGATTAGTTAAGAGAAAAGTCTTCTTTACTTCCACTCGAATCGAAAGAAAACAGAGAAGAACACAGGGAACGAAAGGAAGAAACAAAGAAGGAAAGCAACTTTAATGTTATTCTATACACTATAGCTGGGATGATCAGCATAGGAACCACATCTAACTCATTAAGTTTAGTGCTAATCATATCAACAAACATGTTGTTGCTGCTTTAAGGAACATGTTCTTGAGCCTGTCCTTAAAATCGGGACAACAGGCCCTTAGCTTTTCATCAAACGTGTGTGATTTTTTTTTTCTTCTGTGTGTGTGGGGCTTCAGTAAGGGTCCTTCGTGTGTCAGATGACTGGCTTTTTCTTTCTTTTGCTCTGAATGTTCACAGATGTGCCAGAAAAAACTATTATTAGATATTGCAAAACAGTTTGGCTTATTAGTGACTTGCACTAATGCTAATTCTAGTTCTAGTTTGTACAGCGTTAACTTGGCAGATGTTTTCATGTAAGACATACCAAACAAATGCATATGTATGGTACTTTTGCAGAGGGGCAACTAGCACGCGCGTACGGCGTCAAATCAAAGCGGCGGCGCCGCAGTTAAGCGGAGACAAGCAAGCTTATGCTTAATTGCTCATTGCCAGTGAGGGAGTCTGTGAGTCCCCTTTGAAGCCTACAAACAATGACCCACACGCACGCTGCAGATAGATATGATATGATGGAACAAATTAGTATTAAGCCCCGGCCGGTTTCCCACTCGCTATGTCCTCCTTTTTGGAATGGAAGGAGTTAGATAAGTCATTAGTGGGTTTGGAACACTGCACACACGTGCCTCTAACCATCTGAAACTTGTGCTAGTCTGCTGCTGCATAAAGAACACTCCTGTATAATTCATCGCGCGCAGCCAAGCTAGCATAGCAGCGCTCGATCTGTAAAAAAAATATAAATATAATGATGAATGGATCGCCGGAGATCCATTCATCATTATTCTTGTGCCGTTAGGCATGCACTAGCAAGAACAAGCAGAGACATGCATATGCCCGCCCCGGTGACAGACAGACAGACAGACACACATGCATCAAGAAGAGAAGCGGCAGACATCGTCGGCGAGCGACGACCCCCATCAGCAACGTATACACACATGATGGTTCAGGGAATAATTTGACCTTTGCCACCCATTATCTATTATATATTCATGGACGATGGAGCAGGCCGGCTGGCGTTCGATCCATCGTGGGCACATTTCCATTCATATTAGCAGCAGCAGGCTCGACGACCTAGGAAAGGCACCCGGATCGGAACAAGACCGACGTATACAGAGAGATCGAGATAAAACAATGGCGGGGACAGGCTGGCGCCGGCGACCTCCGCGGCTCCGCCACACCGGCCCACCGCCGGCTGGATGCGATCCGATCCAATACCATGCATGCAGGTCGGGGTGAATTTCTAAGGGAAGGAGAAGGAGGTTGGACGACGGATCGGCGATCGGCATCAGAGGGGAGACCCCGAGTCTGCGCCTTTGACAAACAGGGCACCCCCAGCATTCCGATTTCAACTCCCGGTGTGGAAGCGGCGGACCATCCATCAGTTTCTGCCTGTTTCCGATCTGTTGCACAAACAGCAAACTTGATGATGTTGGCATCTAATTACTACAGTGACGGACGCCGAGCACAAAATCAGTCTCTTTCTGCTGCTAGCTTATTTGCTCCAGCGAGTTGACTGCTGATTGCTAATAATTGAGGGCCGGCCGGGCTAATCTCTGAATATATGCCTAGCCTAGCTATCTTCAGTAGCGTGATGACAAATTTTTAGTTTGGTGCTCATCCGATCAGATCACGAATCTAATAATCTAAGGAATGAGAGAGAATACATACAGTAATAAGAAACCCCATTTTTATATATAGTGCAAATATTTATGTTAAGTTTCTATTTCCGACAAGGGAAAAATCATTGCAAGCATACACCCTGATGCCCAAGCAGTAATCAGCACCATCTGATCGACAAGGTATTTGTACAGGCATGGCTGGCAGTAGTAGGAGAGCAGAACAAATACATACTGGTTTCAGAATTTCAGATACAGAGATGCATGCTAAGCAGCAGGCAGGCAGGCAGGCAGGCCGCAGGAGATGAGACTAGGTGAGAGGTCAAAGCACCTGTCAAATTAAGTTGACGTGTGCGCGAGGATTAGCATCGCTAATTAATCTCCCCCCTGTGCTGTGCCTTTGGCTTTTGGAATCAGTTCAATGATCAACAGCGATGGCATAAACAATTTCTTTCTCCACATCCACAGTTGCGGCGTGCTCCCTGCCTCACATGCTGCTGCTGCTTTCCAAGTCCACGGCACAAGCCAACCCAACCAAACAAACCCATCGGCGACTCATCTCTCTCATCTATAAAAGGCTCTCCCGCCCTTTTCACCACAATCGATCCGGCCTCCAAACAGCTCTTCTTCCATACTCCAAACTGCTGATAGGAAGCTTGAAGCTGCCACTTGGTTGTCCTGCTTCTGCTTGCTGCCAGATTATTGGCGAGCTAGTAGCCACCTGAAGGCTAGCTGAAGCTTAATTATTAGCTGATCGATTGGTAAAGATGGCGGCGCGTGATCGGCGAGAGATGAGCAGCGACGAGGAGTCGGCGGCGGTGGCGCCGCCGGGGGACCTCCGGCGCGGGCCGTGGACGGTGGAGGAGGACCTGGTGCTGGTGAACTACATCACGGCGCACGGCGAGGGACGCTGGAACGCGCTGGCACGATGCGCGGGTATGTATGCATCTACTTACTGCTAGCCATGACCATGAATCCATGATCGATCAGTCGAATTGAAAGCACAGCAAGCAAATTGAACTGACCCCAGCTTATGATTGCAGGGCTTCGCCGGACGGGCAAGAGCTGCCGGCTGCGGTGGCTCAACTACCTGCGCCCCGACCTCCGGCGCGGCAACATGACGGCGCAGGAGCAGCTGCTGATCCTGGAGCTGCACTCGCGGTGGGGCAACCGGTGGTCCAAGATCGCGCAGCACCTGCCGGGGAGGACGGACAACGAGATCAAGAACTACTGGCGCACGCGGGTGCACAAGCACGCCAGGCAGCTCAACTGCGACGTCAACAGCCAGCAATTCAAGGACCTCATCAGATACCTCTGGATGCCGCGCCTGCTAGAGCGCATCACCAGCAGCTCCGCCGGGGACGACGGCCACCGTGGCGCTGCCGCTGCGGCGTCGGCGTGGCCCGTCGACGACGTCGAGCTGTCCTGCACCACCGCCGCGTCTTCGTCGTCCTCCGTGTCGACGCCGACGGACGGCACGCAGCAGCAGCAGCAGCAGCAGGTACAGCTGCAGCAGCTCGTGTCGCCCAGCGGCAACGACGGATCCTCCTCCTATTCCTACAGCAACAACAGCAGCAGCATGTGGGACACCTTGTACCAGCCAGAGCCACCACAAACAGCAGACTACCACCACCCGACGACGGCCGCCGAGGCTGCAGCTTGCAGCAGCTGGTCCGACGACTACGAGTCGCTGCTGGCCCCGGGTCTCTCTCTCCCCGGCGACATGGGGATGGGGTTGCCGGAGCTCGGCGACACCATGATGTGGGGCGCCGACGACCTGTGGTACACGCACATAATGGGCTTGTGAAAGCAAGCTAAGTCCGCCGCCGCTTGGATTTGATTTCATTTGATTTGGCCGTACCTATCTAGTATGCATCATGTAGCCCGGCCGGCCGGTGCAGACGATGAGACCACCTAGCTGCTTCAAACATCTATCTCACACGCCCGTACAGCTAGGAAACGTACTCAAGATCGACGACGACGGGCTAGAGGAAGGGGAAGGTTATTATTGGGGGGCCGGGCTTTGGTTTGAAGATTAAAAAAAGATCACCTTCATTCCACTTTACCCGCCAATAATTTGTTCCCCAGTTCTTGCCCATCACATTTATATCCGCTCTGTGCGTCTCTCTCTTATATTATACTGTACACACCTGATGTGCTGCTTTCTACTTAGCTAGTATGGAGTAGCACGCAGTAGCGCACGAAGCTAGCTTGCCATGAGGTTAACTACACTAGTACTAGCTAGTAGCTTGGTTGTTTTTACTTTTCATTAGTTACTACTCCCTTAATTCTTTGTGCGTAAATACGGAGTGGTTACGTTGTTGGTTTGTAACTTTGTGTCATGTATGATGATCTTGGAAGAAGCCGATGGAAATAAAAGGTTGAAATGGCCCCTGGGGCGTTGTTGATCTGATTAGCATTACCAATCTGAATCTGCTGAATGCTGCGAATAAACTTTGTTTGTTTGTCCTCACAATGATATGATGATGGGTTCTGCTGATGGCGACTGACGCACAAACTAAATATGTTTATTTACATCTAGTTGGTTCTGCAGTCTGCTGCACGCATGATGAACTAACTATGTATATATATATATATATATATATATATATATATATATATATATATATATATATATATATATATATATATATATATATTCTTCTGTTTAAAAAAAAGTCATATATATTTTTTAGGTATGTGATAGTACCGGAAAATCCATATTTGCCGAGTGCCTAGTGGTTTGCCGAGTGCATTCCATCAGGCACTCGGCAAACACATGCTTTGTCGAGTGTAACACAAAAAACCAACAGCAAACACAAGACATTCGGCAAACACATACTTTGCCGAGTGCTAAAATTAGGACACTCGACAAACACAAATTTTGCCGAGTGCTGAAAATAGGATACTCGGCGAAGAGGGTATTGCCGAGTGCCCTACTTTCAACTTTCAAGGTGCAGTTGGGCTCCTCTCCCTCCCCCGCCGGATCGAGCGCCGCCGGAGAGCTCCTCTCCCTCCCGTCTCTCTTGGCGGCGCTCGATCCGGGCGGCCTGGCTGCATGGTGCCTGCGGCCTGCACGGCCTGTGCGGTGGCGCGGCGCGGCGAATGTAGCCTGTCTGCGCAGTGGCCACGGCGAGAGGGCGCAGCAGACGCTGTGAGGGGGCGTGCAGCCGGCCTGCGCAGCAGCTGCGGCGACAAACATGGCGGCAGTGGTGTCGTGGTGGTGGTGGTAGCGGCGGTGGCTTGGTGGCGGTGACGGTCAAGAGAAAAGGGGCTGGTGGCGGCGGCATGGTGGTGGCAGCAACGGTGACATGGTGGTGCCTGCCGAGAGGGTCGGTGCTTTTTTTATATATTTTTCGAAAATCTTCGCCAAGTGTCAGATATAGCACTCAGCAAAGTTTTCGCCGAGTGCACGATAGAAAACACTTGACAAATATGTCTTTGCTGAGTCTTTGTTTGCCGAGTGCACTTCGCCAAGTGTTACATTCGGCAAAGCCTTCGCCAGATGTTTTTGGGGCTTTGCCGAGTGTCCCTGGCACTCGGCAAAGCTGCTGATTCCGGTAGTGATGTGTGTGTGTCTTTCTATATCTATATCTACACACACCAAGTGGAAATTAACAAAGCATATATACACGTATTTTGTGAGGAATAATTGATCTGATCGCACGGTAAGATAAGAAGATGGCACGCGTACGCATGATTGATTGCTGTGGATCACTCGCTCCCTTTAGGAGTACGAGTACATATGGGGGCATGCTTGCATGGGAAAAGGGAAGAGCAAAGAATGAAAAAGAAGAAGCCTTTTTTCTCTGTCAGGCTAGGCGGGTCTCGAGATGAAGGAGGGAATCTGGCTTCTCAATTCTCATGGGCCAATAATTAACCTAACCTTTAGCAGGCAGGAACGCGGCCGGGTTGATTGATTTTCACACGTCAGGTATTGGTATTCGATCTATTCCCTTCTTCCTGGCCGCCGCCGGCGGCGGCGGCGGCGTGTTCGTGCTACTCCTGCATCGATCGATCCGTCGGAGCAGCCAGCAGCACTAGCAGCAGTGGCCAACGACGGCGACGACGACGGCGTGACTTGTGAACGCCTCTGCGCCGGCGTCGCGTGCGCACACCTATCCCGATCGATCGATCCCCCGTTTCTTTTCTTTTCTGCCTTCACACTGATGCCTGAATGCACAAGGCTGGCAGCGCGGCACGTACGGGCTTCACACTGCTCCGATCGTCTATCGTCTGACGAGCCTAGCTAGCTAGCTAATCATCTGCTCGCTCATGAAAGTTGAAACATCAGTCGAGTTCTGGGTCGTCCATTAGCTAGGAAATTAAACCTACTTCTGGAATACTAGCCATGCTGCATGCCATAGTGCATCCCAAGCCCATGGATGATGGAAGCTAAGTGAACTTGGAACGTGCTGATCGATTGCAGAAACAAAACGTACGTGCTCCAAGACTGGACTGACAAGCAAAATGCAGCAGCTAGCAATTCGGTTTCGTCATCTGATGAAATCCTTATCGCCTGCAACGACAGTGGAATTCTGGGGACCAGCAGCCAGGCATACATGCATTGTTTCCGAAGTGCTTCTGCACCATACATACATCCTCTGGTCAAGTCGCCATCGCGCGCGTATCTGAACTAGCTTGTGTGTTTCTTCAGGTTTCATCCTTTCATTTTTTTTTCTTTTTCAAAGTTGCCTGGACCACTGTCCAGTTATGTAAGAACTCAATTGTACTCCCTCGCCGACCGCGCGCTCGAACGCAGGTGGGCTGCTGAGAAGTCTGAAAACGTGCCAACCAGAGTTCACATCTGCACTCACACGCCCCACACACGCACACCCGAGCTCCGGTACCCCTCTGAGTCTCTGAGGAAAATCCCCTGTGAAAGACCCTTTAATCCGGGTTGGAACCATCTCGGTTGGTGGCTCCAACCAAGATTAAAATGACTTTAGTCCCGGTTGGGTGGCAACTCCCCGCCGTCTCTTAGCCGTTTGATCCGGGACTAGAGCCTTCATAAGTTCCGGATCGGCGGCCGGGACAAATATGTTGGAAAAAAATAGTAGTGTTGCGTTGGCAAATAAGTCAAGCAAAAGCGGCCCTGGACAAGTTGAAAAGCCAGCGCATTACAGTACAATGCATCAGTCCATCCATCCAGCACTGATGCAGCAGCAGCAACTTCTCTTGCGATAGATCACGTACGCATCACTCATTGGGAACTAGAAATTATCCTCGCCGGCGGCGCGTGCAGGCCCATGGATCTATCGAAGTTGCGGTCGCGTCGTGCTTACCTGAAACTCTACGCCTTCCTGCATTATGTTCAGATTCCATATGTTCTTGTGTGCACCTTGCTGAATGATCCTGAGGATCGGTGGCTGCTTGGTTGTTGCAAATTGCAATACGTACACCACCCGTACGGCATTTCAGTTTCATGGCAGATCATGAATGGATGGCATAATTCACACATGCGAGTTCAGCTGAGCCACGAATAGTGCTTTGCATATTGGAAAGCCTATTTGGCACTTGCCCCCTGCAGCTACCAATTGCAGATTTTCATTCGTACTAATAATCTGGCACTTTCGGCACCTCTTGACAGCGATGAGCGACCTTGGCACCACGCGGTGCTCTCTCTAACTGTCTCCTTGTCTACCCATATACAAAAACTGAAAAATACAACGTATTCTTGACCCATCCCATCAATACAAAGAAATTAACATGGGCCAAATATTCATCTCTGACCTCCAAACGTAGGAACGAAAACATTCGGGGAAGTCTATTCCGGGGGGGGGGGGGGGGGGGGGGGGGGGCCTCCCCTGGCTCCGTCCCATCGCCGGCGTAAACGCTCCTCGCCCCCGCCGCCGGCCACCACCCACCGGATGTCCGGCCTCGGCCGGCCAACCCGCCTTCACCGCCGGGCCGCCGCCCCCCAGCCCCCTCTAGGTCCGGTGGACCTTGGAACCCCGTCAACCCAAAACCTAAAGGCCGCCGCCGCCCGCCACCACCCCAGCCGCCAGCGACCTTGCCGGCGGCCGCTCCCCCCACCAACCGCCCCTCCCCGGCGGCCGCTGCTCCCCCTCGTCCTCCCGTAGCTCGCCGGCGCAGGGTCGAGAGGCTTCCTCCCCGCCCTGTGTGCGACGCAATGCATCGGCGCCGCGCCGCATATGCGGCAAATAGATTTCCTGAAAAATTCTGCACATCACTACACATTTCTCTCTACATCAACCTGCATGTATAGCAATCTCTACCTACGAATCCTGGCCAATTCCAAGGCCAGGGAAGCAGGCCACGTCGCCGGCCATTCCCGGCCGTCGGATCGGCCAGACGGATGGCTCTGATCGTGCTTTTCCCTGTCATTTTGCAAAAAAATCCTCGAACTTAAGAGAAATCAACCCGCGGTCCAAGTTTCTCTCTCAGGAAATTTTGCAAAAAAGCCCTCAACTTTTCTCGAAATCAACCCGCAGTCCAACAGTGCTGGTTGAAGGAAATTTGCAAATAAAACCTTAAGTTCTCATAAAATCAACCCGACGTCCTTATCCTCTCTCAGTTTTTTTTTCAAAAAAACCCTCAGATTTTAATTGAATCAAACCACAACCCGTTTCATCCATTACTTCCACACGAGCAAAATTATACCTACAATTTAAACACCAAAACGTGTTGGAATCAAAAGTTGCTCAACATAAAAATTAATCAAGAATTCAAAAACTACAACTTCATTATAGAGAAAATTTTAAAATTCAAAATGCTTTCGCAATTCATTTAAACAAACATTTACATGCGACCCATTACACCTATAATTTTGACACCAAAATAACTTTAAATAAAAAGTGATCAATACAAAAGTTGCCTAAAAATTCAAAATCTACAACTTCATTGTATAGCAAAGTTTTTTAAATTCAAAGCATTTTCATAATTCGTTTAACATAACATTTTAATTTACTAAAAATATAATATCGTATCACCATTCTTCTATAGCTTCTCATGCTACCTCCATAATAACATGTCCTATTTAGTACAACCACCGCTCCCTTATAAAAAAAATGCGCTACTAATTGCAATATAATTTCGCAAATACATTAAGTACACGACTAATTGTGCTCCAACCTCCTTAATAAATTATCTAACCCTTCTTTCACCACAATTATTTCCATAATCCATTCAACATA
Organism: Panicum virgatum; assembly: GCF_016808335.1. Taxonomy (NCBI): domain Eukaryota; kingdom Viridiplantae; phylum Streptophyta; class Magnoliopsida; order Poales; family Poaceae; genus Panicum; species Panicum virgatum. The sequence goes on along the minus strand of NC_053137.1, from coordinate 68,023,110 downwards.
GCATATTATTTTGTTAAAAAATATTGTACTACCGTTTTTGACGGTTCCTCATGCGATCTCCACAATAATGTGATATATTTTAATATATCTACAACTTTCTTAAAAACATCATATATATTAATTATCACATGATTTCACAAACTAGATTAAGTATTCGACTAATTGTGCTCCGCGCCACCACCCTCCGTAATAAATTATTTTATCCTTTTTTTACCATAATAAATACAGCAACAAATGACATACCTCCATTTTGATACCCAAAATATTATAGTACTTAAATATTAACATCACGACAATTGAATGCTCAAATCATACCAATTGCAACAACGGGCTGCAGACCATGACATCTATGCGAAAATAATGGAACAGTGGATTCAACTTAACTAAGTTGCTTTAAAAAAATTATACATTTGCCTGTACACAACAACTACATGCATGAACTAAAATCCGCATCAGCTACCGTACTACAACGCGGGATACAGGTCCACGCGGCAAGGCCGCGTCATTACTAATACAATAGCAACACTATACATACAATTCGATCACCATTCTTCTATGGCTTCTCATGCTACCTCCACAATAACACATCATATTTAAATGTAACCACTACTTCCTAAAAAAATGACACCTCTACTAATCGCAACATGTTTTCGCAAATACATTAAATATCGGACTAATTGTGCTCCGCCCTCCCTAATAAACTATCTTATCCATTCTTTCACCACAAAAAAATATTTCGATACCCAAAATAATATTCAAAGTTTCATACAATACAAATAAAAATTAAAAATTAGGTCGTTCAAGGTAGTTTCAAATAGTTACATAGCCTTTTAAATTTGCAAAACATAGCTTGCGCTAATACTATCACACGGTATCCACTGGACCAGCTCAAACTAGCGCACCAACGGTGCGCCCCAGTTTCTAGTATGATCTGAGGTTGGCTTTGACAGAGGAAGAAGGAGGGTATTGGGGTATTGGGAGATCCAATTTGTAGATGTGAAATACCAGTCAATTTGCTCTAGCAAAGGTTCTTGTTGCATGTTGCTCCAAGTATATTTTCTGCCTTTCAGAGGAATTTCTTGGAGACCCAGATGACTGATAATTTCATTAAAGATAAATACATCATTAATGTCCCCTCCTGGCCTATTTCTATCAGTTAAGGATCTGTAAAAGTTGAAGTCCCCTATGAGCATCCAATTTTCATCATCCTGAATCTGCAGATCATTTAGCCAGTTGACAAAGTCATCTCTTTCAGTTCCTTGGCAAGGACCATAGACAGTAGTTAGGTTCCACGATTCATTGTTGTGAGTTGATGTAAATTTCACAGTGATTGCAAATCTGAGGTTGTGAATGATCTGTCCAGAAAATAAGGAGCTGTTCCATCCCAAGAGAATACCACCGGATGCACCTTGGGAGGGGGAATGAGCAAACTTGTCAAATCTCTTTGGTGCAAAATTTCTAATGAAAGAGTGGTCAAAATGATCTCTTTTTTTCTCTTGAATGCAATAGATAGCACAGTTGCTTTCATCTAGCTTTGATCTGATGGCATTGCATTTATCTTCAGAATTAATGCCCCTAATATTCCAGTTTAGGACATTCCAACATTTTCTGTTATTTTGAGAATTCATCAGCACTGATTGAGAAGAGTTTTTTGCTGCTGTACCAAAGGAAGACAGCATTGCAATGAACTGAGTATCTTCTACCATTTCCAGTTTGATCTCACTGATGTTGCCCAAATGCAGTGGGATCTCCATCATCTGTCTAACCTGCTGAGACGACAACGGGAAATATAGTGGCAACATTGTGTTTGTGAGGCAGTGTGCCCTTCAAATCAAATTTAAATTCTTTTTTTCGTCTTTAATCAAATTTAAATTCTTTGATACAATCTTCTTACTTCTGAATTCATATGATCCTGCAAATGATCTCCACCACATTGCTATATCTGTGATTTACAGATCAAGAATGGTCCGTTTTCTTTTTCTCAGTTTGCTCTGACCACTGAAAACAAAGGCTTTTGCAACGTCTCCGATGCATCTCCGGCTCGAGCTCGCCATGGCAGGAAACGAGAGCTGAGATGCGTTCAGGAGGGCCTGCAGAGGGAAGATCGAACAAAGCGCATCCAATTTGCAGGGAAGCAATCGCGATTTCGCGGCCAAATCGAACCCACACCGGCTCGTGCACGGCATGCTCGGGAGCTCGCCGGAGGCCGGCGAGGGAGCGCCGCGGGAGGACGACTCGACGAGGGGGCGCGGGGAAGAGCCCCCGTCCGCTTCGCCAGAGTCCGAATCGGGTGTATTATGGCCGTCGGATGCGGATCGGACGGCCCTCAGCTGCCCAGGGGGTGGACGGTAAATGAAATACCGTCCACCCCCGGACGGTAATTGGGAACCGTCCGCCCCCTGGTCGCCGTGTCCGGCGGCAACGCCGCCCTCCGGCGAGCCGAGAGCACGCTCGCGAGGCCACGAAGGGGAGAATTCTCTGGAGCAAACTCTAGGAGCGCGGGAGAGGCATCCGCCGCCTCCTGCGTCGGCACCAAGCACCGCGGCCTCCGTCCGCCCAGTTGCGCGCGCGCAATGCCGTTCGGCAGTGCGTCCTGCCAGTCACCGTCGCGCCGTGCGTGAGTGGTCTGAGTAGCGCGCGCGCTCGAGAACGCGGCGTCTCCCACTCCGGCCGTGGCGCGGTGCTGGAGGGAGAACCGGAGAAGTAGGTTGCGGCGGCGGCGGCGACGTTTGACGAGCGGGCTGAAGGGACGGCGTGGCTGCAGGCTCTGCCTGCTGGTCTTTTCTAAGGTTGGTCGAGAGGTAAAGGGTCTGTCTGGTGAGGCAGGCCATCGCCGGGCGTGTCCGTGTTGCATTGCGGTGACTGGCAACAGAGGCGATGCAGAGCTCGGCGGAACTTCAGGTTGGGCGGCATGGCGCTTTCTTGCTCGAGCTCCTCTGCTTCAGCTTCAGGGTGAAGAGAGCCATTTGCCACTTCCAGTGTAAGGCGTGCCCTGAGCCCAGGGTATCAAATCTTAGTTAACAAAACATTACTTCTTACTTGGATCAACATGACAGATTTTGTATATGTGACTCTATAACCAATACGATGCTGTTGCTCCTACTGCCCAAGGAATTTTAAGCGTTATATCCGTACTCTTGGCCTGACAGTATGTGTACTATGATTTTTTGGCTGAGATTTGTCCTCTGTTATGAATATTAATTCTGATATTCGATCAAAATTCTTGATAGAATCTTCTTAATTTCTGAATTCGTATGATCCTGCAAATGATCTCCACGACTCCACCACATTGTTATCTCCACCACTGAAACAAAGGCTTTTGCAACGTCTCCGATGCATCTCCGGCTGCAGCTCGCCATGGCCAGGAAACGAACTGAGACTGAGATGGCGTTGAGGAGGGTCTGCGGAGGGAAGATCGAACATAGCGCATCCAATTCGCCCGGACGCAATCGCGATTTCTCGGCCGGATCGAACCCACACCGGCTCGTGCAAGCAATGCTCGGGAGTTCGCCGGAGGCCGGCGAGGCACCGCCGCGCGACGACGACACGACGAGGGGGCGCGGGGACAGCCCCGTCCGCTTCGCCGCAGTCCGAATCGGGTGTATCCTGCCCGTCGGTTGCGGATCGGACGGCCCACGGCTGGCCAGGGGGTGGACGGTAAATGAAATACCGTCCACGCCGGACGGTATTTGAGAATTGGGATACCGTCCGCCCCTGGTCGCCGTGTCCGGCGGCAAGGTCACCCGCCGGCGAGCCGAGAGTCCGGTCGCGAGGCCACGAAGGGAAGAATTCTCTGGAGCAAACTCTAGGAGGCGCCGGCGAAGCATCCGCTGCCGCCGCCGCCTGCGTCGGCACCAAGCATCGCGGCCTCCGTCCGCCCAGTTGCGCGCGGCGCGCGCAATGCCGTTCTGCGGTGCGCCTTGCCAGTCACCGTCGCGCCGTGCGTGCGTGCTCTGAGTAGCGGGCGCACGCGAGAACGCGGCGTCTCCCACCGTCCCACGTCTGGCGTGGCGCCGTGGTGGAGTGGAGGGAGAAGTAGACTGCGGCGGCGGCGGCAGCGGTTGAAGAGCGGGCTAAGGGACGGCGTGGCTCTGCCTGCTGGTGTTTTTTCATGTTGGTCTCTCTCTCTGGCTTCCCTGAGATGTGTTCAGGAGGACCTGCTGAGAGAAGATGGAACAAAACGCATCCAATTTATTTCCCAGCCGGAGCGAACCAACACCGCACACCGGTGAGGGCTCGGGAGCTCGCCGGAGGACAGCAGCGCTGCGGGCGGGCGGGATCACGCACGCCACGCCTTGACGAGAGCGCTGCTCTGTTGGCTTCGCTAGAGCCCGCATCGGATGTATCCTGACCGTGCGATGCGGATTGAACGGCCCTTCAGCTGCTGCCCAGGGGGTGGACGGTAAATGAAATACCAGTCCACCCCCGGCCACTGTACGCGGCGGCGAGGCCACTCTCGGCTGGGCAAGCGAGGTCAGGGAGGGGAAAATGCTCCGGAGTAAGCGCTAAGAGCGACGTCGAGCCGCCGGTCGGCACCAAGAGACGCGCAGTTGGCCAGGCGAGCCTGTCCGGTGGCCGGGCGGCCATGGCAGCCTGCAGATGTCAGGTCTCTTCGATCAGGAAAGAAAGGGAGCTGGCGAGCGAGGCTAGGAAGTTGCATGGTGTCGCCCCCAATTCGACGCTGACACATATCCATGGCATGCGCGACGACGACGGCGCCGTGGTGGATGGCCAGAGAAATAATCCAATCCAATGCCAGCGGTGGCGGTGGCTGGCTGCCCGCTCGGCTGGTGAGTCGAGTGAGTCATCGCGGAGCGCGTCCTGGCCCTCGTCTCCGGAAGGTTGTCTTCGTCATCCCGGCCGTCGCCGCCGTCGATCGCCCCCGGCCGGCACTCCGAGTCCAGCCTGAGCAGCCGCCATCGACACAGAAAAGAGCAGAAACAGCAATCATGCCAGCGTTCAGGAGCAACAACACAATGCATCCAATCTGAGGATCGATCGAACTCTGGCCCGTGCGAGCAAGCAAGGATAGGGAGATCGCCGGACGCCGGCGAGGACGCGCCACGGCGGGATCGCTCTGTTCGCTTCGCTGGAGTCCTAGTAAGAAAAGGATTCTGGATCTATCTGCATCGATACAATAAAATGGGTCTGCCATCATTCGGCTTCATCTGCGCCGGAAGCAGGTTCTGGTGGCTGTGCAGCTTCTTCAGGTTTAGTTCCCACGGTATCTGCTGAGTCATTTGAACCTGGGACATCCGGATCATCGTTCTCGCTCGCTTCTTCCTCCCAGTAACTCTGCAACAGCTTCATGACCAACTCGTAGACCCTGTCGCTGTTGACGTCCTGCAGATCCTCCAGCTTATCTAAACCCCCACACTCTAGAATGAACTGTGCATACGGGTTTGTCCCAGATTCCTCGCCCTTCTTCCCCACCTCGCCTGCCTGGAGTATGTTCTCGAGACCTTCCAGGCACGTATATAATAGGTCGTGATCTTGGTAGGAGAGGACACTGCAGAGGGGCTCTAGACATCCCCGGCTCACCAAATATCTGCACCCAGATGGTAAGCATGCATTTCAAAGGATCAAGTCTAATGTCGTCAACCAAAGTACTGAAGATACATTATGAGCACAGGACAGAACATACTGAATTTGTTCACTTGAAGCACTGGACGCAGCATTTGATAAAGCCCAAGCAGCTTCCTTTTTTATATCTGACTCTGATGTCTTTAGGAGGACAACAAGAGGACTAATAATGCTTGCATCAATTACGGCCTGTTGGAAGGATTACGAGCCAAAAGATAACAATGAGTTCAGGTACAGGATTTAGTTGACATGGGACAACACTGATGATGCTACATAGTATGTACATCCCTTTGATGCCACGAAGAGCATTTGCATAGGAAATGCACAAGGATTCAGATTATGATACCTGAATTTGTTCCTTGTTGCCAGTGGCGATATTAGAAACAATTAAACAAGCTTGTTTCTTGATGTTCTTTGGGTAATTTCGCGCGAGCAATTGGGCTAAACAATTGAGAATGCCATTTTCTATTAAGACCTGCAAAACATTGTTGCATTTGTGTTCAGCATAACTTGCAGAGGTTAGGGCAAATCAAAGCAGAATGTTGAACTGCCTCTGTATTAGACGAAGTATAAGAATTTTCTGATAGGCATGCAAACTTTTATCTCCCTCTTTAACAGCTATGCTGCATATACACAAATATTTTACAGTCAAGGCGTGTGGAGCCCCTCAGAGAGTTCATCAGAGGAAGGATAGCACACAAAGGATGAAAGGAATAATAAGGTGAACCTGAGAAGTACAAATGCAGTTGCACCATTGAAAAATAGTCTGAAGAGGATGAAGCTGGCATAGTAACAGGTGTGATAAAAACTGATGAGCTTTATTGGCGGCATCAAATGAGACCTATAACCTAATGTTATGGTAGTGGGACCAGCACGGCGCAAAAGAGTAGGGGCACACTTTTCGCTTAGTTATTGCGGATTCGATTAGTTGGTTCGTTAGCTTAGTCTTGGCTACTATAAATACCTAGCCGCATCATCAGTTGTTAATCAAGCAAGAAGAACCCTAAAAGCAATCAGAGCCAGCCTACAGAGAGGGAGGGCGACTAGCCAGTTCTTGCTACCCCTAGTCCTACCATATCACAGTAGTACTGTAACAGTTGTAGCTATGAAATGTGAACCCAGAACATACAACCTTTGGGTCGTAAAAGACCAAAGCATTATCACTGCAACCAGCAATTCCACACTGAGCTTTTCTTATCATTGAATTCTTGGTTTTCGTGGTTGTCCTTGGATAGGAGCAGCACATGGAAATCGGCTATTAAAATGCCCAAACCAGAAAACAGGCTTTAGATCCCCTAATAATATCACTACTATCGATGCCCTACATATATTATTTTCTTTTTTTCTCTTTCTTTTCCATTTTTGTTGGTGACTTGTGTTGGGTTACAACTCTAGCCTACCCCAACTTGCTCGGGAGTTGAGACTAAAAGTCTTTGTTGTTGTGGTGGTGGTTGTTGTTGTTGCAGATCACCGGGGATTTGTATTTGTGAAGTAAAGGGCATGACACACAACAATGAAATAGCTATAAAGCTACCTGAACTTGAGCATCATCTCCGGCAGAAATTCTTGCGAGTGCCATAATGACAGGAAGAAGAACACTAGCTGATGCATGCCTAAAATCAGGAGAAAAGAAAGAGACCAGTTAATTATAAGGAATATCAGGTAATAACTTTATAAAACGTGCAGCTTTCACTATGAAAATTAATCTGGCAACTTACATCAAGAGATTTACAAGTTGAGGGCAGACCCCAGCATCTAATACATCTTGAATGGCATCATCTACACCACTACATATATAGTATACAGTCCAGCATGCATCTGCCAGTATCTTCTCATCAGCAGAATGAATCAGCTGGCAAACAATGTCCAGTATCGGCTTCACCTGCAATGATAAGCCAAAACAGATGTCAGTAAATCCTTTCTTCAAAAAAAAAATAATAAGGGAAAGTTCAGAAGATAAACAGTGGTGACAAAACCCTACTTGCACTTCAGCTGGCAATTTTCCAAAACAAATATTTGACAGGGCCCACATAGCAGTTCTCAGAACTGGAATTTTCATGTCGTCTCTAAATTGAGAAAGTAATGGCGTAACAACACCATGGTCAAAAAGAATGTCTCTGCAGCTAGGCAAGTCTGCAGCTATATTGCCAAGACACCATATAGCCTGTTTCACATGTCAAAGCCAAGAATATCACAGACCAAACAGTTACACACACAAATAATGGTTGCGTAGAACTGCTTCACCTGATGCCTGATGTTCGCATTTGGTGACCCTAATAGTTCGACCAACCTTGGAACAGCACCACATTCTGCAACCAGCAGTGTATAATCAGATGCAGCTATGTTGGTAAGCACCCAGGCCGCCTCCATCTGCAAAAGGTACATGAGGTAAACCACAGAAGAAAACAAAGAGAGAAAATGAGGAGATAAAAACAAGGAACATACTTGGAGCTGAGGAAGCCCATGTCTTGAAAGAAACTCAGCAAATCTGGGAAGGACGTCCGCTCTAATGATTCTTATCACAGTTGAATTCTTCTCTACAGACATAGCTAAGATCAGATGTATATAACAAAAAGAAAGGAATTGCATCTAGCATTAAACATGTCAAGTACCATCTGAAAGAAGTTTCCTGAACTGGACTGTGGCTTCCAGCTGACTGGTGGTGTCATCTGAACATACTTTGTCGACCAATTCTGACAGGCCTTCAAGCTAACTGGATACAAAAGACAGACTAACGAAATTGAAAAGAAATACAAAAGGTTCTTATTAAAAAAAAGCATCATGTTTTTCTCACACCTCCAAATAGCAAAACATCATACACCTCGCATGCTATTCACCATTTCCGAAGTCATATAAGAAACATGGAGAGTAGTCCATAATTTCAAAAGGTAGTAGAATATAACTTTTTTCTGCATCTCTCTACTAAGTGTTAACCTACTGACACGGTAGTGTAAACAAGGTTTTGGGTGGAAAAAAGGCACAGTAGCCATCTAATTATCTTGAGAATTTCTTTTGCACATGAATCACGGGCTTGAAGTAATTATGAATGTTTAAGCTTGAAACTACGTTCATCATCTGAGTTTGAATTTACTGGTTCCGAATCCTGGTGGATGTATGACATGACTTACTAGTTGCATAAGAGAAAAAGAATTGTATTGGCCTCACTCAGGTAGTGAGGTCACCACGAGCTTTCGCTTCATGTAACTTCTTCAGGAGTTATTAAAGGCGCGAGAACAGTCGAAATAAGTAGAAGGAACCCTAGGCACGCACCTCTGACTCGGCGGCATTCCGGTTCCGGGGAGCCGATGGGTCCGGCGGCGAGGGAGAACCGGGTGGAGGACGAGCGTTGTATGCGGGTGGGGCTTCTTCGTCGGATGTAGGAGCTGGATCGGAGGCGTGGATGGCGGGAGCGGTTTCGTCGTGGCGGCGCTTGAAGAGGCCGGCGTCGCGATCGAGGCGGCGGAGGGCGAGGAGGCCGTCCTCGCGGCGGCGGCGCGAGCGGCTGAAGTCAACACGCGGCTTGTAGGCCCCGCGGCGCGCCTCGTCGGACGGCCGGCGCGGGGCGCGCGGCATGCCGGTCGCCGGAGAGAGAGGTGAGCTCTGTCCGCGGCCGGGAGCTGGCGGAGGGCAGTTTGGTCACAACTTGAAAATTTTGACCAAACTGTGAACATCGATTATAAATGAATCAAATTCACATCCCAGATTCAATAACAATAATACCTAGTAGAGTATTCCAGTGGTTTAACAGTCGTAGTGATTAGCACTTTAACTAAATTTGGGGGACGGGCCTAGAATGCTTGAACACTTTTCCTTTTTTTAAAAAAAGAAATATTAGCAATTTTTGGCTTGCAACCAAAAGAATCACTACATCTTTTCATGACACCAGGTGGAGATAATCCATTTCTACAGCGCCGTAACGAACCTGTAGGCTATTTCACAAGACGAATCGAACGAGGTATGTTAATCCATAATTAGCGGATGATTACTATAGTATTATTATAATAAATTATGAATTGATTAGGCTATTGGATTCGTCTCGTGAAATAGTATAGGAGTTATGGAATAGGTTTTGCAAGTAATCTACATTTAATAATTCTAAATATCGAGATTTCGGAGGGCTATTTATTTGTCCTCGGGATCCAAACACACCCATAGACTATTGGAATCGGGGAAAACAAAGTTAGCTTGTCTAATTTGATGAGTTTGTAGGGGTGTGTAGAAATATAGAATGAGTCTTAGGACAGTCCCAATACAGACTCCACTCGTTGAGTCTTAAGTCTCAAAGACTCTATCACAACAAATTATACTTCCCAATGCAAAGTGTGTAATATTAGTTTGTAATATTATTTTTCTTCCATCACAAGATCCATGGACTCCACGCCCCCTCCACAACGCAGGTCTCCCTAGTTTCTTGGGCATTGAAAGACGCGTAGACTTGAGGTCTTATCTAGAAACCAAGTTTTATTTTTTTTCCTTTTCTCTTTAATAATTAGGGTGACACATCAATAAAAAAAACTATAAATAGAGGACTATAAATATACTTAGACTCTATGGTAGAGTCTGGGTTAGGACTGCCCATTTCAGTGCAGATAGTATGAACTGATGACTCTGCTAAAGACGATCTAAGAGGAGCAAACATAAAAAATAAAAGAGAGAATACAAATTTATCAACATCAGATAAAAGAGAGAATACAAATCACATCAAATCGTTGTTCTGACTAAAGATGCTTTGCTTTTAGAATACAAAAGAAAATATCCTTTCGCTTGGGAGTGTTTTGCATTTCAAAAAAAAACAACTAGGAAATACTCTGCGCCCATGGTGGGTGTCAGCAGCGTCAATTTTATTTAGAAAAAATATAAGGCAGAGAAGATTGGTAGGGCTTATGGTTTTCTACTTGGGTAGAAGTATTATCCGGATAAATATCATTATATTACTTATAACATTGAACAATCATTAATTTTATTTCTTGCAGAAAACTAAGTTTTTAGCCATATTAAATAGATATAATGTTTACGAAGATTTTATTCCCCCGATGCAACGCACGGCCAGTGGTTTAACAGTTGTAGTGATTAGCACTTTAACTAAATTTGGGGGGGCGGGCCTAGAATGCTTGAACACTTTTCCTTTAAAAAAAGAAATATTAGCAATTTTTGGCTTGCAACCAAAAGAATCACTACATCTTTTCATGACATAAAATGAATTTCGGCATGTGGATTCGATTGCCACATACCAAAAACATATGACATGTCTGGTTTTTGTTTGTTGGACCGTACTATATGATTTCTGATTTTGGAATTGAGAGGAGAAAGTTGGTGAGGAATTAATATATTTTTCTAATGGTTATGGTAAACTTAATAATCTAGATGATTGGACAGCAACATTCATCTCTAGCCTTAAAGACAGAAAGATGACACTAGACATGCAACTGCAGAAGAATCGGCAGAGTTTACGCTTGGACCCTATTTGAATCGGGGGCTTAAAAATTAGTTCCTCCTCTTTTAGCCCTCTTTTTCTATACTATAAAGATAAAAAACAATTGATAATCTTTCTCACTCAAACTGGACTCGTCGTACCCCTCACGCCGGACCCGCGTGTCAGGGCCGAGGGAGGTGGGAGGGGGTGGAGACCCGTAAAAATCGCATGTTAGAGAGCGTTTCTACTAAAATCCAATTATTTTTCTCACCTTGATGTTTTCTTACCCGCCAGCAACTCCTCTATCCCCTGTCCGGCCAATAGGCCGAAGGTCCTCCCTCTCTCCGCATCTTATTCGCCACCCCTCGTGGCTCGCCGCACTACTCCCCGCCGACCAGCCGCACCTCTCTACCTCGCACAACTCCCTCCCTCGATCTCCCTATCCGCGCCCGGCCCTCCCAGCTGGCCAACTGTTGGCCAGCTCCTGTTCGCCTCCCTCTCTGGCCCCATGCTCCATGGCCCACCTCTCCCTCCCCATCTGTCCGGGCGGCTGATCGACGACCCTCCCTCTCTATGCATACTCTTGCGCTCGGCTGCCTACAACACCCTCCCTACAGCATGTCTGGCATTGCCGACATGCCGAGACGCGCGTGGTGCCCTTTACACGCCACTTGCTGCCTGCGTTATGACACCTGCCACATGCCGCTGCCTCCCGCACTACGGCCTCATGAGTCATGACTTGCATGGTGGCGACCCTGAGGTCATTGCCCTATCACAGCTTCTCCCTCGTGCAAATCTCGTATGATCGGACTTCGGAGCACGTCCAACCGCGGCCTGTTAGGATCTTTGGGACCTCTAGGAGTAGATCGGCGGGATTTCTATTCTGTACAACATACCTTGTCACTCCAGTGCGGCCTCATTTGTCGATTCTGCGCTAGGGCAGCGACGCGCAGTGCAGAGACGTCGTGGTGGCAGTGCCGGTGTGACGCAGGGGCGACGGGCTCGTGGTGGCGCTGGTGGCGGCTTCCCGTCGCTTCAGCGCCTCCCTCTCAAGATCGGATTAGGGTTTGGATGGTGGGAACTGTAGCGGCGGCAAACCTCGTATTATGTGTCGCAGTCCCCACCTCCTCTATATATGGCACTGCGCGATGGGGGCCCACCAGCCGTCTATTGGGCTGGGCGTCCCCGATCAGGACGCGAGTCAAGGGCCCAGTTTGCCGTTGGGCCAACTGGTGGAGATCAATACTAACATTCTCCCCCTTGATCTCACTTTACACTTTTAGAACTTTACAACTTGACGTAACTCGTTTTACTTTCTCTTTGATTGCTTTGCTTTTGGTTCTTATCTCATTGCAGATCAGTACATAGGGCGTGCTTCGTCATGACAGTTATCGGTTAGCGTCAGATTAACAGCCACAATGCACCTTTCTGTATTGAAACACGACCTTAATTTTTCTTTGGGCCCTTTAGTAATCTAGAAATCATAGGCCTCCCGTAAAACCCATGTCGACTTGGGCGGTAGACCTTTGGTAAGTGGATCTGCAAGCACTTGCTTGATACTTTGATGCTCAATGCTTTCATATAATTCTAGATTTTCTCCTTTGCAACATATAACTCACCGTCAAAATGTTTGGCAGCACACTTGACATATTGCCATAGGAGTGACAACATTCGAATGGTATATTGCTGTTATCTACCATTATCAATTCTGGGTAAAGGTTTTCTTAACCATTTTGACTGTCCTGTAGCCTCATATCATGCTAAGTTTTGGGCACACAATCCACGATATCACAACTATTTTGCTTTGGAGCTTTTTCATAATAAAACTCCAAGCGCGAGTGTTAGCTACTACTGTGGGCTTCACTAAACATCTCACCAAAACTTAATTCTTTTTACTCACAATTTTTTGAGAGTACATTTTTCTTTCTTACTTAGCATGAGACTGACAATACTTTGCAAAATTGCAAAACATTCTATAATTCAATTCCAGTGATCTTTAGTTGGACTGGACTTCTGCCAAAATGTCCTGGATACTTGTGCTATGTCAGGGTAAATTCTTTTGAGCACTAATTTTGCTTCCAACAGTTGAAGCACATGGAACCTTTTTCTTTTGATCGATCATATAACAGTTCCTGGAATTCTGAAAATTCCAAAACTATTACCCTTACAATAGGACAGGCGTAGACTTACTTGCATGCATACTATATATCTTTCAAATTCTATTCTAAGTATGCTCTCTGCAATAGTCCTGATACCCCCTTTTCTTTTATCCCGGTGAATTTTCTTTTCTAGAGCGAATGACTCTTCACCGAGATTATTCTTATCAAAACTAGAGGTCATAATAATCTTCTTTGAACTTTACGGGAAAATGAATTTCCCATCTTTGAACTTTGCATATTTGCAATTTGTCATCTTGACCTTTACTTAAAACCCAAAACTTTCTTTGTTTTCATAAAACTTTAGATACCACTATTCTGTGATCTAATTTCATCAAATGGTATCCCGATGTTCTTTTCTTTTCACAACAAAAATCATTTAGTTATGTCATATATATTTTCTTGTACAAATCTCCGTTAGGAGATATTGCTCCAATATCCATCTGATGCAATCCTAAAAATATTATGACCAATGTCATTTTATGATTCTAAAAGAATCCTTTCATGAGACTCCATAAAATGTCTCATTATAACTTTTCATAAATCTTTTGGCCACAAGTCGTGCTTAGCGACTTTCTATGTTCCCTCTGGAGTCATATTTTAATCTTGTAGACCTATTATAGCCTACTGTCTTGGCTCCGTTAGGAACTCACTCTATGTTCCAAAACAAATTTGAAACTTCTAGGTCTCTGGTCTCGTGATATCTTCCATAGCTTATTGCCACTTCGATGAATGAGACATCTCAATTTCTTCCATTCATACAATGCCCTAACAAATGTTTGACAATTGTAGTGCTTGAATCATAGGAGTGAACATACAGTTCCACTTCTCTTCAAGTCTTAGTTCTCGGCATACGTTACTCCCCCCAGATTATCCCATCTATTGTAAGGATGGAATATCTTTAAGCTTTTATTTGGGTTTAGTCTTTACAAGCCCCACATAGTGCTTTAAGCACCACCTTTTTTTCGGATGCTTTGAGGCTCAACTATCTTTTCTTCCTATTTGGAGCTGAAAACCCCCAAGAATTTCACTTTTTTGTGATTGAGGTATCAATGTTATGACCGCTGTACTCCCTTTTGGTCATATTTTTCTTCAATAGATCATCCTTTGCTTTAATTTTGAGGAGAACTTCTTTGTAAATCTTAATCTTTCTTGTCTTTCTAATCTTTCTCCCCCTAGAAATATGGCACAAATTTTGTTGTCATAATTTCGAAAGTATTTTTAACACTTGTGAGCGAGAAGCCTTTCATTACTTCAACTTTATTCATATGACCAAATCATACAAAATAATGGGAGTACTATTTTCTCGTTCTTTTTAAAGAACTCATCAGAGTTCTTCATATTGTTGCACTTTTAAGAACTCACCGGAGTTATTTATATTGATATACTTTTGCAAGTCATGCTTGCAATCTCAACTTTTATTTTGTATATAACTCAACTTTTTTTTGTCCTTCGACTCTTTCAAGTCACTATCCAACATGCCATTATAGCAGTGCATGGGAATTGGTGAAATAACTTTAAAAGCTCCTCCAAACTTCTTCACTTTTATGTGATACTCAAGTAGCATATGAGTCATCACAAAAACTTTCCCTGCCATGCAGGATATGAATGGCACAAGTATCAAAACCTTTCCCGACATGCGGTATAAAAATTTAAATGCAACTAGTAACAATCAACGCCATAATTTCAGAAATAAATCCAAAAATTATGTAACACACATGTTTAATTCAATATTGGTCAAATTGAACATGCGTCTAACTTATGTCACCATTAGCTTTACTGTTGAAGGACAAGAAAGCACTTTATAGTGATAAAATTTTAGTCACAATGACTAAAATATGCACATATACCTTCTTTTCTAATTAAATCTTCCCGTTGGTTCCAATTTTATCAGAAAATTTCACAAATCTCAATATCAGGAAACTTTTCGAAATAGTTGCGTCTCTTTTCCATATAAACTAAAAGGTCAGAATGGCACAAGCTCTTTTCTTTCTTAACCTCAATAATGCAACTGAGTAACCGCAAAACTTTATCTGTAGCGTTGATCGGAATCAACTTTTATCTGTTAATTTCTCTCTACTTAGGAAGAATTGTATGTCTTGATTTAACATTGGTCAAAATTAAAACATGCAACTTTCCTTTACTTTCAATTCTATATCATCGTTGGACAAAAATAGAACATATGACTAGAATAAAAAATTATAATATTGCCATTAATACTTTGGTCAGAAAATGACAACATCATAATAAACTTTAAGTTTCTTTTCTTTTAAGAGCAAACTAATGCTCAACTTGACACTTACAATGGCAAAATGGTGCCAAAACATTCTTTCTTTGACATACAACAGCGGAAGCTTTTCTTAACCTTAAATTTAAAAGCAACTTTTTCCCACAGGAAAAAACTCATCTAAGTCTATCCTTTTTCATTACAGCGAAGAACTTTTCTTTCTTGCATGAGCTTTTCTTTGTCTTTCTCTCTTCTCTGAAAAATTGATCACTTTGATGCAAAAAAGTCAGAGATTTAACCTTGAACTTAAAATCATAATAAAATTATAATATTGCTATCATCAACGTTGGTCAGAAAATAACAATACCATAATTTTCCCATTGGTTCAAATTTAAATAGAGGTGAGACTTTTACTTTGCAGCGGAAATATGAAAAAAAAACTATATTCAAAAACATTACTGTACACATTCTCTAAACAAAATACACGTTGGTGCAAATTTGAATAGAGATGAAACTATCATCAAATTCAACAAAACTTTAACCAAAAAGCTTATGAAATGATGAAACTGAGCTCTTTACTTTGGACTAGGCTAAGGAAAACCGGCCCGCTCGCTTGGCGTGGCCTGCTCCCCCGCGCCCAGGCTACAACCTGGGCCTAGGCAGGGAATTCGCACCCCCGCCTAGGCCGAAAAGAGCCCTGCAGCTCTCCGTCCTTTCCTGGCCGTCGATCAGCATCAGACGGCCGCCCGTCATCCTTGCGGGAGCAAACCCGCCGACCGGTTGCCCCCAAAACCCTAGCATCCATTTTCTCCTCTCCTTTCTCTCTCGGATCCGACCGCCGCCGCCGCCGGCGGCGGCTCTTTCTCGCCGATGTGCCTCCAGGTCCGGTCGACGGCATGGCCATGCCTTGGTCGCGCGGTCCCGAGCTCTTCTTCCCTTCTCTCTCGCTTTCTCCTCCCGCGTCGCGCCGCTCTGGTCGGCGGAGCCTCGCCAGCGGGCGCGCAGATATGGTAGCGCCATCGTGGCACCCCTCGCCGGTGCACGCGTGCGGCTGGAGCCGTGCGCGGCACCGTCGAGTGGCACCTCGGTGGTGCACTTTGGGGCCCCGTGCGCGCGCGCTCAGGGAAGCATCGGGCAGCGTGCGCGGCGTCGCCCGTTCTTTCTCGCACGGAGGCGGTGGAACGCCGGCAAGCTGGCGTCTCGGGAGTTCTATCCCGCATGTCTTCGGCCGGCCGCAGCGGCGGCATGGAGCCAGGTGAGTCTCGTGGCCCCCTAGGGTTAGATTTCGCTTTGTTCTTTTGAAATTCGATCCGAGATCGAATTGCTTTTATCTCTGTTCTTTCGATTCGTGACCGAATCCTCTTCCCCAATCCGATCTACACACTAGATCGGCTCTGGTACCATTATTAGGATTTTTGGGACCTCTAGGAGTAGATCGGCGGGATTTCTATTCTGTATAACATACCTTGTCACTCCAGCGTGGCCTTATTTGTCGATTCTGCGCTAGGGCAGCGACGCGCAGTGCAGAGACGTCGTGGTGGCAGTGCCGGCGTGATGCAGGGGCAACGGGCTCGCGGTGGCGCTGGTGGCGGCTTCCCGTCACTTCAGCGCCTCCCTCTCAAGATTGGGTTAGGGTTTGGATAGTGGGAACTGTAGTAGCGGCGAACCTCATATTATGTGCCGCAGTCCCCACCTCCTCTATATATGGCACTGCGCGATGGGGGCCCACCAACTGAAAGAAGGCATGCATCGTCCCCATGGAAGGTGCCTCCACTGATCCGTTTCTTGCATAAAAAATCTAATCTCTTTGCATTGATGCGATGCTAATAATGCACGGGGATGGTTTTGGATTTGTGTCGTGCATTCTTGTTTCCTTCTGCAGATTTGGAAGAGCATATACATACTGCATTTCAAGCAGGCATGGCAGCACGACCAGCATAGTTTGATTCTGTCGTGCTGATGCCGCAGGAGTACTTGTTTGCTTTGTGAAATTAAAATTGAAGCTTCTGTTCTTGAAGGTTTTTATGCTTTATGGATTTTATTGTGCTACATTGATGATTTTTATGCTTCCAAGATTTTGATTTTATCCATTTTTCCTCTATTTTTCATGTGCAGACTGAGATGGTTCTCTGCAGTGATAATGGCTGTGACTAAGAACGTGTAGCAAGCTAGACCCCCAGGTTATATTATAGGATATAAAAAAATCCATCAAGCTTAGATGGTCACTAACACGGTAAGATCCAGCCATGTCGATCGATGCTGCCTGCAAGAGTGCAACTTTGCAAGGTGTTCGACAGTAATACGTGTCACACATGTATTCTATTTAGACTATTTCAGAATCCAATATTATTTTATATGAATAGATAATGAATATTAGTGTTTTAGAAATACGTACGTGCCGCACGTACACTTTGCTAGTGCAGTCAAAATGAACAGTCAAGAGTTGAGAAGATAGCCATTAGTCTCAGTAAAGAAGGAAGGGTAGTGTTTGGATGAGATCAGTTCACCCGAACAGTGGAGCCCTTTTCACAAGTTGGGCCCTTTCCTTCAACAATATCATAGTACTTCAGTCCATCAGCTGCTTCCAAGAGGTTTCAGATCAGATTACTCGAATGGAGTCACACTTAATTAATTAAGTGAACAATTCAGCAAAGCATAATAAGCACATTCAACTTTTGGAAACTGCATTTGCAGTATAAAATCGTGTAACTGTACAACAAACAACTGTAATTAGCAGCAGCTGAGTCCAAAGGAGGCAACTTTAGCAATAATCTGAATCCCATATGCAGAGATCACGAAACCATCGGCTCAAGCAAGGAGAAACACTGACTTATGTCTAGAGACGTAATCCTCCGGAGGTACTACCGTGCGTCCCCTCCGCGCGGCGAGCGAAAGCTGCGGCGGCGAGGCAGCGGTCACGAAGCCGGCGAAAAGGAACTGTGCCGCCGCCGCCGGGAGACGGCTCCGGGGAGGCAGCATTGGGCACAAGTCTCTCTGGAACGGTGGAGCGGAGCAGAGGAGGGCAGCGAATTGGGGTGAAAGATTCTAGAAGGTGCCAGGGCAGAGGAAGACATTCCGCAGCAAGGGAGGGGCCGGAATGGCGCGCGCACAACTGCCACTTCTTCATCATCATATCCATACGCTGCAGGGCTGTTTGTAGCGGGATAGCGATTGGATCAGGATATCCCATTTTCTTTAGATGCTCCCTTATAGATTTCCTTTTTTATATATAGTAAAATATTTTTCGGAAATAGCTTATTATTTATTTATTTATTGAGCAAGAGAAATAGCTTATTTATCAAGGCACAATGTCTTTATTATTACTCACTTTGTCCCAGAATAAGTGTCACTTTAGGTTCAGTCAAAGTCAATCTGCCTCAAATTTGATTAAGTTTACAAGAAAATACACAAAATTTTAGAAGATCAAATTAGTATTGTTGGACTCATCGTAAATTTAATTTTCATGATCTACTTGTTTTAAGTTTTCATGATCCGCAAGCACCGCGGCCGTGGGTTTGAGAGCAGGACGCGGCAAGAGTTCACCACCCGAGGCCTCCTCCAGACGTGGGTTCATTCCCTCGAAGTGCTCTCGGAGCTTGCCACCAGCCCCGGACCTCTCCATGGCCATCGTTCTGGGAGGCGATCAAGCTCAAGTTTGTGCCATGCGGTCTCCATACGTGCTCATCAACTCTACGTCCGAGCGAGCGGTAAGGGTAAGAGTATGTTCTTCCTCTCCTTCCTTCCTATTCCATTTGATTTGGTGTGTGGTCTTCCTATTCTGTATCCTTTCTCTATTCGTAGGCTTCGTTGGCATCGGCCACCACCCCGCTGGACAACCTCACCCCTGTCGACTTCATGAGACCGTGATCCCTGGACGTGAAGTAGGAGCCCCCGCGCCGCAGGGCACCTGTCGGTCACTCACGCCGCCTGTTCGGTAAGCACTCTGATTCGATCCATGCCGATTCGAACCATTTGTTTTCGATCCATCTTGATTCGATCTATCTTGTTTTTGTTTTTGTTTTCAGAGGTTGGTTAGGCAAGGCTGATGAAGTTGTTTCTCCTTGATGAAGACTGATATTGAGCCATTCACATCAGATGTAGGAGGGTTGGACGGGTGCCCCATCAGTCATCCAGCAGCAGATCGTGTGGATATCAGTATTTAAAATAGCGGGCTAAGACATTTAGTGATTGGTGTTTGTAGAGACTTAGAAAAAGGCTATAATAGACTACAACCTAGCTAACCTATTTAGCGATTTTATAAATACCTGTGTCAGCCTCCTAATCTTGGCACCAACTTCTTCTATGGAGACTATACCCATAGTACAACAAGAAGACCTTTCCCTAAATACTAATATGAGAGACCAACTCTATATGAAAACTCAAATCTTTATTCACCGTAACTTAGTACAATAATCTTGCATTTTTTATGTGGCTACCCTACTCTGATCCTACTACACTACATGGCAACCTTGTCATCTCCTTAAGACCTCTTATGACATGGTATGACAAAAGTGGAGAGGAGGACCCCTATTTATAGTAATTCATTGCTCATATAATTTTGTCATATGTCCATCTTCTACATACTTCTTTACAAAATATCTAATTCTAGAATTTTTCTCGTACTTATCTAACCATACAAATATCTAATTTTTAGAGTATTCTATATTTCACCATGAAGCATAGTAATCATGGTTTATGCATACTCTCTAATCTTCAAAAATATTCTCACAATTATGTATTTCTACTTGAACACCATGCATAAATCTATAAGAAATTTTGCATAAAATAAAATCAAAAAAATTTCATGCACTGAAGTATGTCTTGGGTTTCATTCCTTGTTACATCAATGACAAAATACTAAATTTTGTAGATGATGAAGTTCAATACTAAACTAACAATAAATAAAGAATTAATTATATGATTTAGCAGGCTAAATAATCCTTAATTTACCGGCTATTAGCGGATTTAGTCTTTTAGAGCTAAGAGATGGATATCTTAGTTTTATTCTCTCCCAATGGCTATAGCAGGCTATAGCGGTGGCTATAACCATCTATTTAGAACCTTGGTGGATATCCGCTATAACCATCTATTTATAATCTTGGTGGATATCCGGGACGAGGAGGGGACCAGGCAGAGTGACACTAACACTTCAGTAGTAGTTATTAGGCATTGTTACCACGTTTGTTTACGTAATCGGGGTTTACGCCTCTTGTGCATGCTGGTTCGAATGGCCCAGTTTGCCAGTTCCAGCCAGCCGCCGGAGTGCTATCTTTATCTTTAATTATTTTTAAAGAGCGGATCAATTCTGCGGTACTTTGACTTTTAATACGTCGTTAGTGATCGACAGATGGACCCAATTAGCGACGAGCAAAGTACCATGATTTTATCATTGTCCCTCGCCTCCTTCAATCTGATTTCGATTCCGCCTCCACGCAGCCTCTCCAAGTTTGACGCGCCGTCCACAACCTCCTCCACGTGGTCCCCGAGTCCGCACTGGACTTTTCCGCCGTGTCCGCCGCACCGTACACAGCCTTCATCGTGCCGCCCTCGAGTCTGCACCGGACTTCGACGTCGCGTCCACCGCTGTTTCAATTCCAATGGTGGGTCACAGCAGGTTGGAAACAGATACGAGCTCATGGACGGAGTTGGGATGCAGTAGGATCAGACACAAGATCATGTATTCCTCCCTATTAATATCCCAAGCATCATGGTTCTTCAGAGTTTGGAGGCAAGGTCAGACGCCGCCGTCAAGGTGCTCTGTATACGAAAACTACGAAGATTGCCTCACTGGCGTGTTAATAATCCATCACGTTTGTTGGTTACCAAAGTTTGCTTGCTTCCGTTCTTTACCTGATTCCTTAATTGACTCATTGGTGAAATAAGAAGAAAGCTTAATATGTGAGCTTAGTCACGACTGAAGCAATTGCAACAATATTGAGCTTAATATGTGAGCCACACTTAGCGTTTCCAAAAAAAAAGGGAAAATTCGATTCATGCCACCACAACTCCGTGAAATTGGGTTTCACGTTGAAAATCATGCCACTCAATGGCATCGATTTCAACATGAAATCAAAAATCGTGAAATTGTAATGGCATGGATCCAACTGACCCAAAAAAAAAAGTGTGCCACACTTGCTGCGGTAGTTGTTCATCAACAACTATATTCACATAAATTGCAACTCTATTTTTTTTTGTCCTTACTGAAACATAGAGATGCTGGGCCCGTTTCTTGTTTTTTTGGCCTGGTATGGAAGGATTTATATTTGTCCCCTTAACTCATTGGTCAAATTAATCTAAAAGATAAACTCATTGGTCAAATAATTGAGCTTCTTCATCTCTTCCGCTATGGAACGAAAATGCGAAAGGGCAAGAGGTTAAAATGTTTAAATATTTGTAGAAATATTTGGCTAGATACTTTGGAGATAAATTTATTGCTTCTTCTCTTTGTTGACAATAAGGAAAAATATTTGAACGATCTTCATATTTACGAGTGGTGGGGGTGAGAAGACAAGCGATATGCATTTGTTCGGTCTTTCTATTTAAAAATGTGCTTTATGCACATGAAAATTGGCTATGTAATGTACATATTATTTAAATATTGCATTAGAATTTGTACAAAGTGTAGCTTTTTAAAAATTATATAGCACCATCAAACATATGGATCGGGAGCAATTTGATGATGATAATGTTGGGGCGGATCAAAACCCCTAGCAATGCACGGGCATCTATGCTAGTAGTCTTAAAGAATCCTAATATGTAGGGCTATTTGGTTCCACCAAAAAATTATTTTTCTCCTCGCCTTCCATATATGGAAGGTAGATTCAATGATTAAGATATAGAGGCTGCTTGATTGCTGGCCACAACTAGCCACGCCACACTTGTGGCAGCGCCATAAAAAGTGATGCAACTATTTGGTTGGATCGTAGAACGAGACAGCCACAACTTTTTTATGCAGCAGCTAGGGTGTTTTCTCGCCACAGCTTGTGGCGCCGATTTGTAACGCCATGACTGTGGCGAGCTGTGGCCGGCAACCAAATATATTCATATATTTTAGTTTTTAAATTAGTCCATGGATTCAAATAATTTTAAGGACTAAAATTTAAAGGGCTAATCTATTATCTTATTATTTGGCCAACAAAAAGAGTCTCCACATTCGCTCTCAAGGCCTAGAAATTCTCACATTAATCGGAGAAAAAAGAAAAAAAATAAAATTACCCACCACTGCCATTACGATAAAATTTGCCCAAAATACCCTTATGACTAATTAAAATTAACCCACCACTGCCATTAAAAAATAATCTAAAATACTCTATATCTTATTTATATGAATTGCGGTAACTTAAGGCATGGAAATAGAAAACTTATTTGTACACACAGATTGTGAGGATTAAAATATGAAGCAACCCCCTTTTGAGCCTACAATACAATCGATCTCACATGTACATATCATTGAGTGTTTATCTTGACCAAGTTATAGCTTAGCCGGATATGGGACACCAGAGTCGCGACTAGCAGGAGCAGTAGTCCATGATGGCTGTGAGTTGGCCCAGAAGAGTAATAAGCAATGTTGTTATCAGGCTTGAAGACGGTAATCACATGTAGTTGAGAGACGAACGACTGGGCGAAGTAACATGTTGAGCAAAACGATCGAGAGTTCGAGACAGCGTGCGGCGGTAGGGATACAAGATATGATAACGAAGATGGAAAAAATCATAAATCATTTATTAAGCAAGCGTTCAGAGGTGCGCAATACATGGTGGAGAAGTACTGCAAAAAAGAATCAAGCGAGATAAAAAGTCATTTTCTATTTTCCCAATCTCTATTGCTTCTTTATGTATATTCGGTCTCAAGACATATAAATAATCATGCTAATCAGAAAATAAATAAAAAATATCGACCACTACAATTATGATAATATTAGCCAAAAATATTGCTATGCCTAACGAAAATAACTAATCATTGCTATTATGAAAACATTAATAAAAAATGCCTTTAGCTACCTTCTTTGCAAAGATACCTCAAGTTATGTATAAATTATCAACTTATATTATTGATTAAAAAATAAAGCCAGCAAAAATTATTTAGTTAGAATAGGAACAAGCTAAAAGAAAAGAGAGATTGACCAATGAAGATAGTAATAGAGCCCTAACAAAAAAACTTATAACAATATATCTACATTTAAATTACTTTTAAGAACTAGACATAGAGTGTGATACTGGGCGTGTTTGGTTGTAACAGTAAAAATTTCACAAAAAGGGAATCTTGTATGCATGGAGTACTAAATGTAGTCTATTTACAAAATCTTTTTAGAGATGGATGCATCTTTGCGAGCAGAATTTAATGAGCCTAATTAATACATGATTAGATACAGTAATGCTACAATGACCATGCTCTAGTCATCGTCAAATCATGCGGTCAAAGATCTCATTAGGTACAAAATTGCTACAGTACTCATGGTTGTGGAGGTGCTTTTGTAATTAGACTTAATTTAATACCTCTAATTAGTGGTCAAAGTTGCAAAAAGTTTTCATCAAAACTTTTTCACCCCTAACCAAACACAGCCAGTAAAAGAACAACATAAAAAAAAATATAAATTAAATAATAATAATGATACCAATATATATAAATATTTATATTCTCGATACTAGCCGCGCAAATGCACGGGCCATTTCACTAGTTCAAGCATTAAACTTTAATCCTCAAATTAGTCTAAGAACTAAGGGCTCGTTTGATTTTTTTCAGTTTAAGTCATAAGTCCTGTCACATCACATGTTTACATACCAATTAGGAGTACTAAACATAGACTTATTACAAAACTAATTTCATAAGTCGCGACTTAATCACAAGACAAATCTACTAAGTCTAATTAGTTCATAATTTGATCACTGATTACTACAGTAATCATTCGCTAAACGTGTATTAATTATATTTAATTTAATAGATTCATTTAGAGTTATAACTGCAATTTATGTAATTAATTTTATGTTAAGTTGGCATATAATAAACGTTCGAATTCACCTCCGAATCCTAATTCTCCAAGTAGCGTCTTGGTGATGACGCCAACGAGATGATGATGCAGCTAGACATGCCGGCAGGCCCAGGAAAGAGGAGGAGGTGAACCAGCACCAGCACCAGCACCAGCACCAGCACGGGATCAGGGTTCACCAAACCGGTGGAACCGGTCGGTAACCAATTCAGTTTGGGCCGGTACTAAACCGGTTCAAATTCAAAAATCAAATTTAAATTTTAAAAAATAAAAAATTCCTAAAAATACTTCAAGGTGCGACAAATATAATGGTATCAAATTTTCTCAAAAATTCATTCATTTAGTATAGTTTGCGGGGATTTGAAATTAAACAAAAAAAAACGTGCATACAAAAATATACAGATACAATGTAAAAGTAGTATAAAAGAGGATTGGAGGGTTCATTTAGGCTAAAATATATTATATACTTTGCGGGCATTTGAATTTAAACCAAAAAAAAGAAAAAAAATTTGAATTTAACCAGTTACCAGTCAAATCGATCGGTTACCAGTCAAACCGACCAATAAACCGGTCAAACCGGCCGGTAAGCCGGTCGGAACCGGTTGAACATGCAATTTTGAATTTGATTTTAAATTTAATCAGTTTCCACCGATTTCCGGTCAAACCGGTCGGTCGGTATTTAAGACTGAACGGGACACGCAGCGGCGGCCGACGTATATAATCTCAGGAGAGGATCGTCTCGTCACCCTTTCTTCTCTGCTCTCGGTCTCGGTTTCCCCCTCCCATCCCATCTCCTCCCTTGCCGCCGGGCTCCCCCAAACCCAACAATCTCCCAAGAAAAGGCCCCTCCCGCCGCCGCCGGAGATACTCTGCCTTCCTCCGCGGCGGCCATCGCCGGCCATACCGTACATGGCAGCCGTGGGGCCCGTCCCCTGGCAGTGGCAGCCTTCCTCGGCGCTGGCGCTGGCGCCTGCGGGGCTCCTCGCCGCGACCTCCCCATCCGGCAATCATGAGCCCCAAACCCTACCCTTCTTGCCCCCGCCGCCGCCTGCGGGGTACCCGCTCCTTCCTCCCCGGGCCCCGATCGTCCTCCAGCTCCACCCCCACCCCGGCTTCCTCGCCGACGTGGATCGCCGCCGCAGCTGTTCCCTCTTGAAGGTTTCCTTCTTTCGCCCCGGCCGGAGCTTCTTCAACTTCTTTCCAGTAATTAATAATATGTGTGCCTTGCTCGATACAGCTCTTGAAGGATGAGGGGGCCGCCCCGTCGCCAGAGGATGAAAAGAGGAGGGAGCAGGTCATCCGAGAGCTCAAGAAGGTAATGGGGCTCGGGATGCTTGCTTGGTCAAAGAAAGAATCTTGCCAATTAGGTAGGTGCCCTCGGCCCTCCCTGGATTTCTGACGTGCTCGCTTCTCTCAGATTGTGATGCGTTGGGCCAAGGCGGTGGCGCGTGAGCAGAGTGTGCCCCAGAGGATGGCCACGGCTACGGTCTTGACATACGGTTCTTACTCATTAGGGGTAAGCGACAGATTACGCAACTTTGGACTTCTGAATTGTTGCGCGTCTTATGCTTCTAGTTCATGTTGTTGGCATGCAGGGCTTTCCCAAATTTCATGTACTGAGTTCGTTTAGATTATTATTGCGTTTGAGTTATATCCTAGGTTTGATGCTTCAAATGTCTTGGCTAAAATGATCGTAGATGATCTGAAATCTTTTCCCAACAGCTTTACTGTGTCCTCAACTGTGGCCACTGCATTGTACAAGTTACTGCTTAGCATATTTCTATTTTACCATCTATTTCGACGACGTAGTTTCATCTCCACTGGGTTTGCTGATCCTTCTTGTACTCGTTTTCAAGGCTCATGGACCTGAATCTGACATTGACGCACTTTGTGTTGGGCCTTGTATTGCAACACTGCAGGTGGGTATTGTTCTTTCTGTTTCATGTCTTTACTCTGACTTGATATTATTTGGAATGCCAACACAATAACTTCTGTCTATTTATCTGTAGTACCATTTCTTTGTTGTTCTGAGACAAATTCTTGAGGGCAGGCCAGAAGTATCAGGAGTGCAAACTATTGAGAGTGCTAAGGTTCCGTTGATGCGATTTAGATTCTCTGGGGTTGCAATTGATTTCACATATGCCCAGCTTCCTGTTATTGATGCATCAAAGGCAAGCAGATTCCACTGACAACCTAACTTGTTGCAATTTTTTTTTGGGTAACGCTTATACTATCATCCCATGTTATCTGTGTTTTCTACTTCTCTTGGGGTATAATGTTGTGTGGTATTGAACATAGAAATATTGTTACATACCTTCTGAAGGACACAGAATGCTCTCAACCTAATGACTAAACTTTTATGTTGTTAGCAATGTTGAATGGATTAACCTTTGAACTTTATGATTTCACTGTTACTGCACCTTGCCCTGATAGTTGATACAACTTTGCTTGTTATACATAAGAGGTATATAAGTTAACCACCACATGAACTCCATAGTATCCCCATCGGAATGTTCCAGTTACCGTATTAGGTCATAACCCTTTGCGGTACTTCTGTATTTCTACTGGATTCTACACCCATGTGATTTACTTGATATTCTACATCAAAAAATTATGATCTCTCCAACTGCTTCATGTTATAGTGTGCTTATACAGACTTAGAATCATATGTTAGTACCATGACGCCTCTTCTGGTTTGACATGTTCTCTAGCCAATAGACAGTCCAAGTCTTCATGACTTTACTTGCTCCTGCAGGCTATAAATACGTTTAGCCCTCAGTTACTACAGAAAATTGATGAACGGAGCTGGAGGAGTCTCTCTGGAGTTCGTGTTAATGAGAAAATTGTTCGGCTAGTACCAAATTCTGAGGTTAAAAACTAATCCAATTAATTTACTTGCAGTGCTTTTTATCTTGTTCATTGAATCTATTGTGGGTGGGTCAACATCCAGTTAGTCATGTTCTTGTGAAGCCCATGACAGTTCTACCTTTTGCTATTTTTTTCTTAGACTGATATTGTTCCACTTTGAAGACCTGCCATTTTATTTCATTTGTTGTCTTGATCGATGACCATGTCGGCTTACTCATTATGTATATCTGGCAGATGCTTTAAATTTTGTTTTTCTTTCTCTCAAATTTTGTTCATTTTACCAATATTTACTTTCCCAAAAATGCAATGCAGAAGTTCCAAATTCTGTTGCGATGTGTCAAACTATGGGCTAGGAAGAGAGGACTTCATTGTCATGTATGTGGTTTAATTTTCAATGCCGATTGTTCAGTTCTAGTGCAGCTATAAGAACATCATATCATCATTTTGAGTCTAACAATGGGATTCTTACTTGTGCCATGACATTCAGCATCTTGGCTTCTTTGCCGGGATTCATTTAGCGATCCTTGCGGCTTACATCTGTCAGAGATTTCCAAATGCCAGTGTCAATGGTTTGTTCATAGTGTTCTTTCAGACTTTCGCTCACTGGCCTTGGCAAGTTCCAGTAAGTCTGCATGATGAGCCAACTGATTGCCTGCACCCAGAGGGGCGTCTCATGCCCATAGTGATGCCTTGTACCCCGCCAGAGTTTTGTGTGTCAAATGTGACAAGAAGCACCTTCAAGAAAATAAGAGAGGAACTTACACGTGGTTATGCTTTCACAAAGGTGAGTGAAACCTACATAACTTTTCGTTTTTTTCCCTTGATGTTCATGAACAAACCCTTGATGTATCATCCACGATGCTTCTTATGGCTCTTAGTATTTTCTAGGATAGACTCAACCTAAGTCGAGAAGTCCATTTTTTTCCCCAGTTCGTAGGACTCCGAATTCCAAACTGGAGGCATTTTTATTGTTTGTTCCCATCCAGTCTAAATTAGAATATCTGTTTTAGTCTGGATGTTTACTAAAGAGCATGGGGAATTGTTGCTTTGCTTCTCAGTGTCAGCTTAAACCATTCTTGTATATTTGTAGACTACTAGACTGAATGCGTATCTGGGACTTTCTGTATGTACTTAAGTTTAGACAAAGCATTCTTGTACATTTCTGAACATTATTGCTGTTCTGCTATTCTTTTGGGTCACAAATAATTATCACTTACTGTGTCAATCTGTACTTCCGCTGGCACATGCGACTAACTCCATTTTCCTTATTCAGTCCATGTATAATATGGGTTCGCTTGGTTTCCCTATAGGCTTAAACCATTTTTTGTAGTCCAGTCAAATTTAGTCAGGTGATCTTTTTCATGGAAGTAAGATTACATTTTTTTTATTTACGAAATTTATTGTGGCCAGGGTATTGACAGTTGCAACTCACATTAAAGTATTTTCTATTGTGGGGTGGTGATGTCTTTTCCTTTTTTCATGATTAGCACCCTTGTGCAATGCTATGCCTCATGTTCACTGCTTGAATACTTGGGTGTTAATATGTGATCTTTTAATAAGCCTTTGTCTTTATTTCAGGATCCATTGAGGCATGATTTTGAGTGGACTTGGCTTTTTGAACCCTTCCCATATGCTGAGAAACATCAACAATTTCTCCGCATTGCTTTATGTGCGCCAACACTTGCAGAGCTGCGTGACTGGGCTGGATGGGTGAAATCTCGCCTCCGTTTCCTCATTCTGAAGGTACTATTGATGCAACTTTTTTGTTGTTATTGTTTTTTATTGATGCTCTTGCTGCACAAATCGTACGGCTCTTTATTAATTTTTGGAATCTTTGCTGCACAAATCGTACTGCTCTTTATTAATTTTTGGAATCTTTGAACAAAACATACAAACTCAGTCAAGTCTGCATTGGTTGTGCAGTTGGAAAGGGCTGGCATTGGGTGTGACCCGTGCCCCTCAGAGGAGATTGATCATGCAGTCGAGGAGCCAAACATGGTCTTCTACTGGGGCCTCATCCCTGAAAAAATCATGCATGTGGACACTAGCTCTCTGAAAGAAGATTTCATGAAAGATGTCACCAATGATGTCTACGGCAAGGTGAAATGCACGCGTTCGGATGTGACGATATCTGTGGTTGGTCTGTCGCAACTACCAAAGAGTATGTGCACCCATTCTGTTCAGTGGCAGTACTTGCAGCATTGCATGCTGGGCTACCAGGCCACGAGTGAGGACCATGTCATCTGGTAGGGGAGGGATGTTCCTGTCTTTGGCGCGCGGCAACTGTGTAGAGAATTGGTGAGGTGTTTTGTGCCCCTAGCTAGCACAGGGATTCTTTTTGACTGAGCGTTGCATGAGTGCTTGTGTGCTCATGAAAACAAGCGGGACCACTGACCAGTAGAGGAAGAAAGAGTAGATAGTATTAGCGGCATGTATATAAAAACAAACATAGGTTGGTTGCGCTCGTCGCCAAAAGTGTAAAATTCTTGTGTGTTGTTAAATCGTAACTGATGCTGAGCCCTGATTCATTCAAATTTTGTAATGGCCAAAAGTGTATATAACTGGTTCCTTTGACTCGGTTGATGTGAAAAAAAAAAGTAGCAGCATGTGCTGTTAGCTGTGAGCAGAATGACATTGAGCGTCCGTTTGCAACTGTAACTTTTTTTTTGAATCGTTTGCAACTGTAACTTGCTTGATTGTCTTGATGCCTTGACCAGAGTCGAAATAAAGGTCCGGCTAGCTCGAAATAGGTCGGTCGGTATTTTTGCATCGATCTGGCACGTCATCTTCACCATCAGCTACAAAATACTACTACTCCTGTCTACGTTTCTGGCCTATCGCGTCTAGTCGTACTGTGGTCGTGTTTGGTTAGGATTTCATGGAATTTTTTTTCACCTTTGACTACTAATTTAGAGTATTAAATAAAATCTAATTACAAAACCACCTTCACAACCTTGTGTAAATCGCGAGACGAATCTAATGAGGTATTTAATCGTGCGATTAGAGGATAGTTACTGTAGCATTACTGTAGCAAATCATCAATTAATTACCGTCATTACATTCGTCTCGAAAAATTACATCCATTTCTAAAAAAATTTTGCAAATAGACTTCATTTAATACTTCATGCGAATATTTGTTTTTTTATGTAATTTTGATTTGACGGCTAACGGCCTGTACGCCGCTGCAGGAGGCTGCACCGGCAGCACGGCCTTTCTTGCTTCACATGCCATTGCCATCCTTGGAGTTGGAGCGCCGCTCGGCCTCCGCCGCCTGCTCCCTTGCCGCTGCTTCCACCTCTTCCGTCGCGTCCGTGCGCGCCTGCAACACCATCATACACAGCATCACAAGCCCACAATTCGATTCGATTCCATCCGATCCGATCCGGCACTAGTAAATTAAAAGCCCTGCTGCTAGGTGCTCTGCTGTGCTCACCTTCACCTTGCTCGCGCCGGTGACCTCCTCCTCCTCTGTCCGCAAGGTCAGGTACTCCATGGCGTTGCGGGCAGCGTCGGCGGCTGACTCCTCGAGCTTCTCCTCTGGGGATCTCTTCGTCTCCTCCATGGTCTTGTCGCCTCTCGCCGCCTTGCTCAGCTCCTCCGTGCTCTGCTTGGCCTTCGACGCGCCGGCCTCCTTTGTCTCCCGTGCCTTATCCGCAGCGGCTTCCTTCATCGATGCAGCCTTGTCCTTGGTCGCCTCGGTTGTTTCACTTGCCTTCTGCACCGCGGCGTCCTTCATCTCCACAGCCTTAACCTTGGTCGCCTCCGCCGTCCCGCCAGCCTTGTGCGCCGCGGCGTCCTTCATCTCGGTGGCCTTGTCCGCGGCGTAATCCTTGTACTCGCCAAGCTTGCCTTTCGTCGCCTCTGCCGCCTCGCTGGCCTTCTGGGCGGCGGCCGCCGTCTTGTCAGCGGCGTAGTCCTTGTACTCTCCAACCTTGCCTTTCGTCGCCTCTGCTGCTTGGCTGGCCTTCTGGGCGACGGCGTCCTTGGCCTCCGTTGCCTCGCCGGCGGCGTAGTCCTTGTACTCGCCGAGCTTGTCCTTGGCCGCCCCGGCCGTCTCGCTCGCCTTTTCCTTGTGCGCGGTGGCGTCGCCCGCCTGGCTCGCCTTGTCCACCGAGCAGTCCTTTGTGGTGGTGTCCCTGCTGGCGACGCCGAGCGTGCGGCCGACGGCGCTCACCAGGGACCTGGCGCCCTGCTGCACGCTCTCCAGGATCCCGGCGCGGCGCCGCTCCTCGTGCCCGCCGGCACCGGCGCCGACCACGCGCGCGCGCTCCGTGCGCTCGTGCGCGATCTCGCGCGCCTGCTGCTCGCCGGCGCGTTGCGCTTGCGCCTTGCCCTCGGCGCTCGCCGCCACCCGCTGCTCCTGCCTCGACGACACGGTTCTGTGTCTGTGTTGTGCTCACTGCTTAGCCTATCTGCACTCGATCGATCGTGTAGCTGGAATGAACGAATGAATTGCTCTCGATCACTTGGTAACACTAACACAACACCGATGATGATTCGTGAACGCAAGGGAATGGTCGAGCCTGTAACATATAAAAGCATCGGTGAAGAGATGGCCTCCGATGGGCACGTAGCGCTCACAACAGGGACACGTATGGACCTGCGTGGATAACGTCACATGGACAGCGACACGTACGTATAGCTGTGACTCGCCACGACGCTGTTCAACTTCTCACATGCAGATTTTTTTTCTCTCTTTCTGATGAAGGTATCAAGGACGATCATCTCCGCTTGGTTCTTTGTCCAGCGGCGGCTGGCAATGCTGGGGATACCACAGCTCATTATTAGTGGTTTTCAGATCAAAAGGTGACCACTCTCTAGGAAAGTCACGTATATACTACCTCTGTTCTAAATTATAGTTTATTTGACTTTTTTTACACTAAATTTGACCGTCCGTCTTATTCAAAAAATTTGTTCAAACATTGCCAAATTGAATCATTCTTGAAGTTCTTGTATTGATAAAGCAACCCACAACAAAAAAAGTGATATTTTACACAAATTTTTAAATAAAACAAGTGGTCAAATTTGAAGTCAAAAAATCAAACGACCTATAATTTGAAACGGAGGGAATAGGTCTAGAGATAACGAACAACAACACAAATAAAATACGGTTCAGAACCTTTTCTCAAGAAAAAAATAGTGTTCAGAAACAGCGCAGCACAACAACATTGCGCAACTAGTTTTCCAAAAAGGGAAAAGAAAAGAAGACGACACATTCTGCAATTGATCGTTTCAGCCAGGGCCTGTTCAACAAAACTGAAACTGCTATCAGCTGTACCAGATCATGTGACAGGCTAGCTCAAAGCTTCTTATTACTCCCTCCCTTCCCCACTGTGTAAAGTGAGTGGTACAACCAAGTTTTCAATGGACAATGTGATGCACTTTGACGTACGGCAAAAAGATTGTTACGAGCAGTCGTGTAGGGCAATACAAAACCCAAGTTGAATCGATCGCCAATTGTGTCACCAAGCAACCCCCAATTGTGTCTGATGGTAGTAGTACCCGGTGGGGAGCAGCGCCAGCTTGACGGCACCCCTGGCGCCTTCCTCCGGCAAGATAACGCCGGTGTTCCAGTTGA
Source organism: Panicum virgatum (assembly GCF_016808335.1). NCBI lineage: Eukaryota > Viridiplantae > Streptophyta > Magnoliopsida > Poales > Poaceae > Panicum > Panicum virgatum. Next base: position 67,990,299 of record NC_053137.1, on the reverse strand, counting down.
TGTCCGTCTTGACGAAGCCCGGGTGCACGCAGTTGATGCGCATCTCCGGGTGCCGCCGCGCCAGGATCCAGGTGTAGAGGTTCACCACCATCTTGGACATGCTGTACGCCGGCAGCATCGTCGGCCACCCCTCATCCTCAAGCCGTCCATGCTTCAGGGCCTGCAGGAACTCCTCCAGCATTGCTTCCATCCGCTTTTCGTCCCAGGCGTCAGCGTCGCCAAGCTCCTCACGCAGCTTCTCGTTCGGCATTCTCTGATGTACGAACGTTGCAGGGTAATTAGGTAGGGTGTGTAAGTTAACCTGGGCCAGACATACTACACATACGTGTTATCTCCTTTTCAATTGCCATAGGAGTACACTGATGCACATACCTTGAGCTCAGACCGAAGGGAGGTGGTGTTCACAATCCTTCCTCCTGATGTGGACCGTTTCAGCAGGGGAAGGAGACCTTCTGTCACCCATTTCATTCCATAGTAGTTGGTATTCAGACATTTTACTGCTTCATCATAGGTTTGAACGACCACACTTCCCAGCAGGTTGGCGGCTTTACCCGATAGCTGCAATCATAAAGGCATTGAACGACTGAGAAGCCCATCGCTGATCTGTTTCTGCACTTGTGACTACCGACCATTCTTAGTTAGGTCTTGTGGACACAAAACAAATGAAATTTCGCATAAAGTATCAAAAATAATATATGGATACTCTGGCACAAAATTTATAAAACTACAAAGAATTAAAGATACATCCAAGGCAGAGAAAGGCTATCTGAAGCCAAGCAAATATGCTATGAAGAATCTACATACCCATGTGTCAGGATCAATGTTTAGAGCTCTCAGGGCATCCTGGTCTACCACAACTCCTCCAACACCTGCATTGTTCACCTGAATCACCAGGTCCACATTCATTCATAGATTCTCAAACCAGTAGCCAGTAGGATGGTGAGCTAAATAAGAACTACTGTGGATTACTAGCAGAAAGACTTCATTTTACCAATATGTCAAGCTTCCCATATCGAGAGGATGGTAGATGACGTTGGAGAGGTTACATTCACGGCGAAGGTATTCGACCTCATCTTTTCCTCTTTTCTCGTTCCTTGCTGTAAGAATGACCGTTACACCCTGCACAGCAAGCTGGCGGCATACCTCCAGGCCAATTCCTCTGTTTCCACCAGTAACCACTGCAAGCCTGAATTGGCTACAATTTAACATCCTTTTTCATCTAAAGGAGAAGGGCATGACAGCTGGAGCACATGGTAAATCACCTTTCCGGTATTGTTTCATGGTCATGTCTCACCGCCTCAAGCCTGTGGAGCAATGAGTTTTTTTTTTTTTTTGCATCAGATAAATAAAATAACAGAGGCTCATAAAAACTCTTAGGTAAGGAATGCAGTGTCACAAAAATACAAAAAGAAAAGAGAGAGAATCAAGAACCCAAGAATTATGTACTTTTCTCTCGCATAGGAGAGACGAGAGTATGAAATACATTACCAAACACACACCCAGTACTTTGAGTTACATTTGCACCACTGAACAATTCTAGAGCAACCTATGGGTAACTATGATCAACCACTCATAGTCTATCCTGGTAGAAGGCTGTGGAGTTGTTGGTCCCCGACAAAAACCATATACTACCTAACACAGAAAGTCCTAGCAGAAAAGAAGGCGCACAGGCAAATATCTACTCACACAGGAGTTTATAAGTAGGAAAAAGTTTAAATGGTGCAGTGCTTATTCTTCACAGCTGCGTAGGATATAAAACAGCTCTCAGCCACAAAAGAAAATAAAGCTTGTTTTTGCATTAAGAAAGAAAAAGTTTGAAAACTTAAGAAGAAAATAAAACTAAAAATTGCCCTGAATTTGTACCCAATGTCTGTGTTTACAAATTTAAAAGCAAATAAAGGTAAAAATTATTCTAATTTGTAATAATTTAAAGGTACTCTAATTTGTGCTCGAATGTCTAAACGCTTTCAGAAAACCTTTGTCAAATCACAAAGATCTTTTTTTTTTCCTCCATTGAGGGGAGTGAGATAACTCGAAATAACTTGGCAAAGAATTTAATGGATACCACTGACAAAGTGACAAATGAGTCCTTTTAGGTCAGTTTAACTGATGGTGCCGAGCCTACTATACATGTGGTTGTTTCTTGATAGTTTGTACTGACAAATTAGGCAAGAAAGTACATTTATGTGGAATAATATGTTGGATAATGGATGAATGTACTCAAGAATCACCTTGCCCATATCTCCAACCTAACCAGCAAGTTAAAATCTAAACTTGCAAACTAACTTATCCAAAAGCCATGTTAAGAGTTCAGACATCTGTACAGCATCATCTTGCTGAAAAGAAAAGCAGACAGACACTCGCAGAGCAATATATCCATGGAGAGATTAACAAGAGGACGAGACCTGTGGTGTGGAGGCGATGCGGGCGTCGCCCCCGCGGCCGCACGCGCGGGCACCATGCGAGCGGCAGGGAAGGTGACTCGCGGCTGGAGACGGGCGGGGGGTGATATCGATGTTGCCGCGGCGCTGGGTCGGACCCTACAAGAAGGCGAGCTCGGGGACACCCCGAGGTGGCGCATCTCGGGGTCGTCGTCTTCTACCTCTTGTCGGGTGGGCTGGGACGAGAGGGTGGCGGCCGCGTGTGAGGGCGTGGTAGGCAATGAGCAGCGGGCCGCATCCTCATTACCCTAACTTCTTCTTTTTTTTAAGCTCTCTGGAATGTGCAGTGCACGCCGGCGCCGGAGCTGTGGGCTCCGTGCGAGCCATGTGCCGCCGCCGGCGTCCTCTGAGGTGAGCAGCGCTCTGGACGGCAACAGAGATCGGGGGCCCACGAGGCAGTGAACCAAAACCAAGGGAGGGCGACGAGCTTTGGTCGACTTCCTCCCCGATGCGAGTACTCCTACTGGCGTTGACCCTAAACCCTAGATTGACAGAGCATTTTTGAAATTGAACCTGCGAATTCTTAAAATTAAAAAAGTCACTACAGTCCTCTCGCTGTCGATGAAAACGCCGACAACCACGGAAAGTACAACATCGTTAAATCTTAAAATATTCGCTCCAACGAGAAATCGAATTCAGAACCTAATATGCTACTGAGTCTCTTATAACCACCAAACTGCATGCTTTTTTGCAAATCGGTGGACACTTTCGATGCACTCCCATACCATCATGGCCCCATCTGGCCAGGGGAGGAACCAATGGTGGGTTTGGAGGGGCGCCTCTCCTACCATCCGTGGAGCCCCTTCTAAGCTTTTTTTATATTTTTTTTGTCATGAATACACTGTGAGGAGAAATTGAAGTTATCTACAGGTGGAAATAAGCTCCTCTTAAAAATTATCTTGGATCCGTCACTACATCCGGCCTCTCCTCCTCAAGCTGCCCATTATTGAGGACCAGGTCCTCCAAGAGTGTGTTGAGCATTGCTTCTTCTATTCGGTCCGATGGTGATGTTGCTCAAATCATTTCGAAACTACTCATTTGGCATTCTCTGCTCTGGTAGCAAAAGCAAATACATGAGCTGCAGTGAGTGCTGGTAATATCACTAGCTTCTCAGTTTGTATGGAAATTTAGCACGTGCACCTTCAGCTCTGACACAAGCAGTGGAGGAGGCATTAACAATCCATCCTTGCAGCTGATGAAGATAGCTTCAAAAGTGGGAGAAGAACTAGCCTCTGTTACCCGTTTGCATCCATCCATAGTATGTCCTCATTGGTATTGAGACAGTTGAATGACTCATCATAGGTGAGGGGAAAGGGCCCGTTAACGTTGTAGGGGCTGAGACGATACACTTCGGGCCCATATTACGGCCCAGTATGCCACCACTACACATGCTTAACACAGCCCAGCCTCTTGATCCAAAATTGTGTGTGCTAACTGCTAGGCAAAGTTTATTAAAAAAAAACTGCTAGGCAAAGCAACCCAAACTGAACTGCAAAGGGGGGGAAAAAAGATGATCGGGAACACAAGTTTATATACTTACTCCTACATATATAAGGTAATCCAGTCATTAACAAAGATCATCTTTGTTATTATCTGAACATGGACGGACAGATGGATCAGGTTCGGAAGCTCGCGTCGCGTGCAGTGAACTGAAGATGTAGCGCTCAAGTTACTGAATACGAGTCCCCAAAGATTTGCTCCCCAGATGCGATCCGACCGATCCTCATCAAAGATCCAACACGGTCTGTGTCCGCTGCCAAGGGAGCACATCCGGTGCTCTGCTTTGCTGCGGTCCATGGCATCCTACCGTCAGTCCATCCGTTGTTCAGAGAACCTGTACGTTTTGAGAGGGAGGAACAAGAGATCGAGCATGTGCTTTGGCGAACAAGTGAGTGTTGATCGGGCGTCGAGCTATGGAACAAGGATTCGTTTAGTTTTGTGTGTGTGTGAATTTCTCAGTTATTATATGCCGGTGATTAACCATGCATGGTCCATACACAAAAGAGAAGAGATTCCAAGTTCTTTTCATCCCAATAAATCTATTTTCTTTTCTGAATTCAATCTGGTTGAACGCGTGATTCCCGACGATATTTCATCACACATGTAATGCCAATGGAACAACTCCGTGCAATTCGTTTTGCCGGCGACGAGCCCAGCATCCGTTTCCGTGCAACTCCGACGCTTGCACGCGTGGCCATTGGTCGTTCAGCCGCGGTCCCGTGCAGTGAACTGAAGTTGCCAAGCAAGCGACTGATCAACACGAGCTCCCAAAGATGTGCTAGCTCCTCATATCATATGGATCTCCCCACAGGATCCGATCCACCTAGATCCGATCTGATCCTCGCTTGTCTGACGCCAAGGGAGCACGTCCTTGTCACTGCCAATTATTTGCAGCCCTTGGGATCCTACACATGTCCGTTCCTCCGTTGTTCAGGAATTTTTTTTATTTTAATCCTTTTTAATCTAATATTTTAATAATAATTCGACCAGATCTAAATTTCTAAGAAGTAGCACTTTTTGTCGCGCCAAGTCCCGTGACGCGACTCCCTGAAGAGTCATGCCACATGCTTCGGCGCGATCGAGCTGCCACGCTGTCACACGCGTGCCAGCAAGCCTGACGTGGCAAGGCTGAGTCGCGCCACATGCTAGTCGCGCCATGCGGTGTGGCACGACTCAGCCTAATACAGATCTACCCAGCCAGCCTTCTCTTTCTTCTCCTCTCATTCTTTTTTCCTCCACTCCCCACTCGACCCGACCTCCATGGCCAGGGGCGTAGCTAGGGGGCGGGCAGGGGCCTGGCCCCCCTATGGTTCCCAATTTTGCATTATAAATTTGAAATTTGATTAAATTTTTATATAAATTAATATGGTTGGCCCCCCTAATAATGAAAAAAACAAATTTCTGGCTCCGCCCCTGTTCAGGGCGCCGTCCCTCCCTCTCCCCCTCTAGATCCACTCCATCCTCTACTCGATTCGAAGGGAGAACGAAGGAAAACCGATCCTTGAAGGTAATTCCTCCATTTTAACCGATTGGTTTTCCTCCATTTCACGGATTTTTTAGGAGGCCACGGAGGCGAGGGCCAGGAGCTGGAGGGCCTTGAGGGCTTGGGAGACCTGCGCCATGCGGCGGCACGGGTCGGCGCCGCGGCCGCACAGGTCCACCCACCGCTGCGGGTGGGTTCACAGCGCGTAGTAGAAGGGGAACGGCAGTAGCACGCCCACGGCCGCCGCAGCCGCCGCCATGGAGACCATCTCGCTGGGGGCGCAGCGAGGGGGGTCAGGGATTGAGGAGCAGTCAAGGTGCTCGACGGTTTTGCTTTTGCCCGAAGAGGAGGGGCTTTGCAGTGTCAAGTACTTTTCTATTTGCAGTATGGGAGTACGTACGGGGAGAGGCGATGGCAACCGGAGATGAATGCGTTCGGCAATGGGCAATGTCCCTGCGGTAGGCGTGTAGAGATGGAGATTTTTGTGGACGAAGTGAGAACATTTTAAGATGAATGGCAACATTTTTTGTGGATGTTACAAAAGTTTTTTTTTGTCCGAGAAACATACATAAGAATTAGTGAGAGATTCAAGGGGGACCGGATCCGAGAGAGCGAGTGATGGTGCAAGCAGTAGCTTAGGAACCGGCGGCTAGGGATAGCATGTACCAGGCAACAAATTTACAACAGAACGTGAAACCAAATTGGAGGCATAATTTAGCAAAATCATCTCTGCGATAACTAGAATCGTAAAATTGTCGATGTTTAGATGCTGGTGGTCCCAAAAGTAACGGGAATTGTAAGAGAAGAAAAGGGCCTATCATCGTCAAATAGCAGAACCTAAGCTCAAACTCGTTTCCTTGCCATGGTTCAGCACTTTAAACCATCAGGATATCAAAGGGGGTAAACTGATTATAAACACAAAACCACTTAGCGGTCAGGAGTTTGAACTGATGTTTGCTTAAATTAACCTGAGGTTAATATGATAAAATACCAGTGCCATTCCAATGATTTACTACTTGAATTGAGGAGACTGATAAAAGGAAATAAAGTACCAAACAACTCAAAATCTCAAACCTGCAACATGTAGCCTCATATCGCAATAATTGATAACATCCAACAACAAAATTCAAATGCAGAACATTGCAAATTTTCATCATCGGTACCAGTTCACAGGCTTAGCTATGCGGTTCTGTCCAAACAGACAAGACCTAGCACACCAAAACTCTGAAACTGCAACACACTGGCACACAAAACTACAAAATTTAGATGATGCCGATCTTGTTGGCCACATCAAGAGCGTCATAGTCTGGTGTAAGCTTCACGTAAGTCTTCTTCTTGCCATCAGGCCTATGAGACAAGTAATGGATCAGATTATCAGTAAAGAAACAGCAACTGGAAATCTTGCAAAAGATGCAAGACAGATAAATTACCTGATCAGAGTGTTGACCTTCTTCGCCTGGATGTCATACATCTTCTTAACAGCTGCCTTGATCTTCTTCTTGTCCGCCTTGAGGTCAACGATGAAGACAAGGGTGTTGTTGTCTTCAATCTTCTTCATCGCAGACTCGGTCGTATGGGGGTATTTGAGGATTTGGTACTGATCAAGCTTGTGTTCTCCTAGGTGCACTGATTCTTGGGTACTTGGGGTCCCTTGGCTTCTTGAGGGCCTTCGGCTGGTGAAACGTCACAGATGTGCGGATCTTCTTGGCCTTCCTCTTGGTGGTTCCAGACTTAACAGCCTTGGCAACCTTCAAGGCTTGAGCCTTGCTATCAGCCTTCTTAGGGGGAGCTAGACAATTTTTTTTTTTAAAAAAAAAGATGAGATGTTTCAGATTAGAAGAGCAGGTGCATCTCCTAGTAATAAACAAAGCATTCAGCAAACAAAGAAAAATAGAGTGCACTATTCCAAGCACATTACCAGAAGCATAAAATAAACAGTGAAGTATATGCTTTTATCAGTAGTAAGAACTTAGAAAAAGTAGGGTGACAATGAACTTATGCTAGTGACCACCAAATTTAAATTGCAACTACAAGATTAAGATAGCAGATCATTTTTAAGTAAAATGTGATAAACTCATATGTAGAAGTAAGAACACAAAAACAGAACATTAGTTCAGAAAATAACAAAGGCCAAAACAAATTCTCTACCTTTAGGTGCCATTGCAGTTTCTCAACAGGCAGGCTGCTCAACCTGCACAGGGGGGAAACCAGGGAGAACTTTAGTAAACAAAAACAGGCAAAGGATTGCACCACAAAATTATTAGCAGATGAGGAATTTGAAGTTTTGAACTAACGAAACTAATAAACACAGGTTTCTATAATAATGCCTATTCGACAAAAACTTTGCTCGTACGTATAAAAGATCACTATACCCACCAGTAAATGATGTAAAAAAGATGGAACAAACTAAATTTGTGGTCAGCTTATACTAATCTGTGTGCAATTAAATCAAGGACGAAACAAATTATCCTCCCTCACAGTCTGCAAAGCAACGGCTAACAAAACTTATATGTAATATAAACAGACGCATGAACTTGCCTACCGAACAACTTAAGGGAAGGCAGAAGATTAGCCACTAGTCCATTCACAAATGAATGATGGTGAGTAGGTCCTACAAAAACCCTAACAAACTCAAACCCTAAAAAATCCGCGAAATGAAGGAAAACCAATCGGTTAGAATGGAGGAGTTACCTTTAATGATCGGTTTTCCTTCGTTTCCCCTTCGAATCGGGTGAAGTATGGAGTGGATCTAGAGGGGGAGAGGGAGGGACGGCGCCATGGAGGTCGAGTCAAGTGGGGAGTGGAGGAAAAAAGAATGGGAGAATGAGGAAGAGGAGACTGTCCGGGCGGACCTATATTCGGCTGAGTCGCGCCACGCCGCATGGCGCGACTCAGTTGCGTCAAAGCATATGACGCGACTCAGCCTTGCCACGTCAGGCTTGCTGGCACGCGTGTGCCAGTGTGGCAGCTCGGTCGCGCCAAAGCATGTGGTGTGACTCTTCAGGGAGTCGCGCCACGGGACTTGGCGCGAGCAAAAGGGCTAGTTTTTGGAAATTTAGATCTGAACGGGTTATTATTAAAATATTAGATTAAAAAAGATTAAAATAAAAAAATTCGTTGTTCAGAGAACCTGTGCTGTGCTGTGCGTTTTTGGGAGGAACAAGGCGCCATGTGCCCGGCGAATAAGCTTATCTGTGCTTCGAGCACCGAGCTCAAGTTTACATACATGCATTGATCGATCTCGATCCCTCCCCGGAAACAGGGTGAATTATATTCGTTGACAATAATGCTAATAAGAAATGATAGAGCATCAAGTTGTACTAAAAAAAATTCAGCGATACACGTGTTTACAGCAGAATATCAAAGAGAGGAGAGATCAACGATAAGACTAATAAGGAAAACATTGACCTGATCATTGCTGCGATGTATGGTTACAGGTTGGGGCAAGTTGCTAGTTGACTTGCACATATAAAGGATGAGCAGACCACGTTGGTGCAAATCTTCTCCTTTAATTTTCTCTCTCCTCTGATCTTGCAGAGTATTTTTATTTTATGCAGTTGACATCAGCATTATGTTGGTCATCTCATATTCTGATCATGTTTTGTTTACTAAGTCCTGAGGTTACCACTTGGGCTGCATCCAGTGCTTCAGGCAACTATCGTTGGCACTGCATCATGGCTGGCTCCTGAAAGGGATTGCGTATGCCCAGCACAGCTGGCTGACCTGCCGACACCTAGACTTTGAGGAGCATGTCTACGTCGAAATGGTTAATACTAACAAGGAAAGGGAGGTATATTATTAGGTGAGTGATTAAGCCGAGTTGTGGCCTACCTCTACCTGGATGGAGGTCGGCCTCCTCCCCAACCAATCCTGCAGGCCCCAGCTTCTAGTGATGGCCATGAGACGCATGTGGGTAGGACCTGCCTAGCTGCTGCTGCTGCTCATTTTGGACCCAACACTTCTTGCAAGCATGCGCGATAGCTGTGCCACGTGTACGCGATCTGATCAGGAGCAGGTCATCAAAGTGCTTCATGTAAAGATTTTTTTTTCTTGAAGGTCTTTTTTTTCTTCTTCTTCTTTTTGGATAATGAAAGTATCCTTTCATGTAATGTTACAAGGAGAAAATGGTGTCCATGATAAATTTCATTGTAGCTAGGATAAGGGCTTCTCAACTGTTGATTTCTCTGAATCCATCCATGCTTTATTTGGTACTGTTCTGCAGCTTGAAGCTTGCAGACACCAGTTAAGCAGTGCATGTTCAGCCACTTCAGGAGAAAAAAAAAAGAAACTCCCATTTCTGTTGCTGAACATTTCCTCCCCTTGTACCTTGTGTGTGTGAGAGCATGGTCTTATCCAAGGAGATGTTTGGATGGTCGGTTGTCTTCTAACAATTCGAGTTCCTGCCCGTTGCGATGTCTGTCGGTGTTTGCACCAAATTGTTGTAGTCTTACTTCTTTTTTCTCCTTCCACTCCCTTGTTTTGTCCTTTGCAGCCTACCGTATGACTTTGGTCCAATTTTCCTCTGGCACATGGGTGCGTGTTCATATGCATCTGCTCGATCCCGTGGCCGGTGCAAAAGAATCCATCCAATCCAACAACAAATTCTGTGCCACCACCTCTAATCTACTACATTCTGCAGGTAGAAACTACTCTTAATGTGAAATTTAGGGTGTGTTTAGTTGGTGAAAAAGTTTGGATTTTGGTACTGTAACATATTTTGTTGTTCCTTGACAAATAATATTCAACCATAAATTAATTAGGTTTAAAAAATTCATCTCGTGGTAGTCAGTTAGATTTTGTAATTGATTATTTTTTTCAACATTTAATGTTTCATGCATGTGTGCGAAGATTTGATATGACGAATACTATACGAATTTTTTTTAAAAAATGGCCTCACGTGTAATACTACCTTGCTATTAACAGCTCCTTCACCCGGTCGTTCGTCGTTGCAAGGCTGAAGCTGTCAGTCAAGCTTGAGTTGAGCTCACGGCTCCCGTATATACTGGGTTTGCGCGTCCTGCAGCTTCCCCTGCAGGCAGGCAGCTGCAGAGGAGGTCTCGTCTCGTATATAGCAGGCAGCTCTCACTCTCAGCCGGCGATACTACTACTAGCTAGCCAGGGGCATCAGCGCGTGGGTGGGTTTTGCTCCTGCTCGGCGCTCGCTTCGCCTTCGGTTGCTGCCACACCTCCCGTCCTGCCCCTACGCCGCCGCCGGGATGATGGGAGGAGGGTCGCTGGTGCTGGATCAGCGCATGCCGGCGGACGACGACAAGGCCCTCTTCGGCGAGTGCTTCCTCGGCGAGGGCGACCTCGTCAGCCCGGCACCGGCGCACGACGACATGATGATGAGCTTCGTCCCCGACGGCGACGAGAGCGACGACGACGACGTGGGCGGCATCGAGGAGCTGGAGCGCCGCATGTGGCGCGACCGCCTGCGCCTCAGGCGCCTCAAGGAGCAGCAGCAGCAGCAGCAGACTGGCGGCAAGGAGGAGGCGCCGCCGCGGCCCCGGCAGTCGCAGGAGCAGGCGCGGCGCAATCGCAAGAAGATGTCCCGCGCGCAGGACGGCATCCTCAAGTACATGCTCAAGATGATGGAAGTCTGCAACGCGCAGGGCTTCGTCTACGGCATCATCCCGGAGAACGGCAAACCCGTCACCGGCGCCTCCGACAACCTCCGAGCCTGGTGGAAGGAGAAAGTCCGCTTCGACCGCAACGGCCCCGCGGCCGTCGCCAGGTACCAGGCCGACAACGCCGCGCCGGGCGGGGGCGCCGCAGTGGCCGCCGCGCCGGCAGGGCCACACTCCCTGCACGAGCTGCAGGACACCACGCTGGGCTCGCTGCTCTCGGCGCTCATGCAACACTGCGACCCGCCGCAGCGACGCTTCCCGCTCGACAAGGGCGTGCCGCCGCCGTGGTGGCCGCAAGGCGCAGAGCCGTGGTGGCCCGAGGCCGGCGTGCCCGGGGAGCTGGGCCCGCCGCCGTACAGGAAGCCGCACGACCTCAAGAAGGCCTGGAAGGTGGCCGTGCTCACCGCCGTCATCAAGCACATGTCCCCCGACATCGACAAGGTCCGGCGCCTCGTGCGCCAGTCCAAGTGCTTGCAGGACAAGATGACTGCCAGGGAGATCGTCCAATGGCTCGCCGTGCTCAAGCAGGAGGAGGACCTGCACCTCGTGCAGCAGCACCCGCCCGGCGCCCTCCCCACGCTGTCCTCCAACGCCGCCGCCGCCGTGCTCCCGTTCAGCGCAAGCTCCGGTGAGTACGACGTGGACGGTGCCGACGACGGCGAAGAGACCGACGGCCGGAACTCGATGAAGCCGGCCTGCAACAACGCACCCGCGTTCGTGGACCTTTCGTCGTCCATGGATGCTATTGCTAGCAGGTTCCTCATGCCGGCGGCGGCGCTGATGAAGGAGGAGACCGCCGACACCGCCGAGTTGTTCCACAAGAGGACCGCGCCGGCCGGCGTGGAGCCGGAGCTGATGCTGAGCAACAGCTTCCGCGCCTACACCTGCGGCAACGCGCAGTGCCCGCACAACAGCAGCGCGCACGGGTTCCTCGACCGCGGCGCGCGCAACGCCCACCAGTACACCTGCGAGTTGGACTTCAACTTCAACACCCCCGCCGCCGATAACAACAAGCAGCTGGCACCGCCGCCAGGTCGTCAGGCCGTCGACTTGGAGTTGCACGTCGACGGCCAAAGGTCGCTGGCCGAGCTGATGGAGATGTACGACGCCAACGTGGGTGCGCCCCGGAGCCTGAGCGGCATCGACGACACGGGCGCCGCCCCCGCCGGCGTGCAGGTGTCCGGCGGCCCATTTCTGACGCCCTGGCTATTTGGCGGTGCCACTGCAACCAACGGCGTGATGCCGCCGCCGCCGCTGCAGCAGCAGCAGAGCGCGGGGTTCTACGTCCGTGACGATGCGCTGCCGCCGTTCAGCGACATCGCCGCCGCGTCGCCGGAGTTGAGGTTCAGTTCAGGTCTGAACGTGCCAGGAAGCACTGCGCATTACGGCGGTGCATCGCAGCTGCAGCAACAGCACAAGCCCGCGGGATCCAATTGGTTCTACTGAGTACTGACTAACTGCTGCATTAGAATCATGGACAAGATGGAGCTTGCTAGTTTCTCATTATGTCATTACAATCCAAGATAGTTCTGCTTGTATAAGATTTGGGTACTGATGATGTAGCTGCAGACGGCTCATGCCATCCAATCTTGTTCAGTTCGTTAGCTTTTAATCAAATCCTGTTCAGCAGCAGTGACGAGCTCAGTTTCAGAAAGCCAAGACACTACTGTATTACCCTGCTTAATAACCAAGCTAAATTGGTAGCCAAGCTCCGGTTTGCGCCTCTCGGAACAAGACTGTTTTTTTTATGGCGGAACAAGACTGGTTTTGGAGCCGCGCCAGCTGACATCTTCATCAGTGCTACCGTGATATAAAAATTCCTGAATTCTTCAAAAAAAAAATCCTGTGCAGCAGCTCAATGATTGATGAAGTAATAGTTGTTTTCAACTCGTAATGTTTTGAGCGAGATCACGAGAGCTTGAACTTTCCTGTGTGTGTTTAAAAAAAAATTGATTTGCTTGTCCAGCTCGTGAAAGTTGCCTTTTCCCGATTAAAAAAAGTAAGGTTGTCTTTGAAAGCGATCGGGTGCTCTAGCCTAAGAGAGGGAGGGGTGAATTAGACACTATTAAAATTTTAATCTATGGCTCCAACTAGTTTACACAAAACTTATACTATAACAAGCTATCTAGATGTGCAACTACGGTTCACCTTAGTGTGAAATCCTTATCCTAAAAAAGTTTTACAACCTATAGCCAATCCTAACAAGATACTACACTAAGAAAGTAAAGGCACATAAGTTGCAATATGAAATGCGGAAGCTTAAAGGGAGGGATGAGAGAAAGCGAACTCTCGACACGAGGATTTATCCCGTGGTTCGGTTTACCACAAAGGCGCCCCTACGTCCACGTTGTTGCCACACGGAGGTAGCTCTAAAAAGATAAGAAATTGATAATTATACCAATTGAATGAGTTTAGAACCTTGCATACCTCCGGGGGTACTTTATTTATCTTGTATGTACCAAATAAAAGTGACTTGCAACCAAATGAAAGTCTTTAAACAAATAGCACTTGGTACACTAAGGTTAAGTAAATGTATGAGCACATAGCCTATGAACTTAGATATGAGCATTTAAATTCAATAGAGCATGGCTCAATATGCATGAAAGCACAATTTATCTAATCACTCTTATAGAGTTGTTTGCTCATATTGATCGTGAGAAACATTCTCTTAGAGTGTTAACTCCACGTGAGACTACAAAAGATAAACTTGTAAACGTGTTAGTCTCAAAATCACAACCTATAGGATGAACTTCCCCCCAAATATGTGCATTTAGTGTTTGAATCACCAAGCAAATGTATGCACATTGATTTTGACACAATTTGGAAGTTTACCCTATAGCTTGTGTTCATGGTACACATATGAAATACATACCTCATGAAGTCCATGTACCATGAAGGATAACTTTGTGTAGCTTTCTACACACTTATCAAACTATGTAGGTTGCTCATGGGTTAGAATCATGGCACAAGCAACCCGCCATATATAACACTAGTAGATGCAATGCATGCAAACATCCTAGCAAAAGCAATGGAGCTACATGATGCTTGAATTGAAATCTAGCTACCATTACCCTATTATGGGGGACTTGGGCAACAAATGACCAAGTATTGAGCTTAGTTTCTTTGGCTTGAACATTCACTTCACCTTGTAAGCTAAGCCTCCAAATCCCTCGAAGCCGTTGTTGGCTTTAAGTCTCCTTTGGAACCCACACCATTTGAGACCCCTTCATATTGGTGATGATATCCTTGGGCACCCAAATGGAGTGGTTCCAACTCCTTTCCTTCTTCCCAACCTTGTGAGCAACCACCTTGCCATTGGTCTTCTTTTTTATCATATAGGAGGTGCTATTGCTTTTGTTCCTCCGGTTGGGCTTGGTGTAGATGAGAGAACTCTTGATTGTGAGCTTCTTCTTGTTCTTCTCATCCGGAAGCTTCTTCCTTGGTTGAGGACACTTGTTGGACTTGTGGCCTTCTTTGTGGCACTTTGAGCAAGAGACGGTGGACCCCTTCTCAAGCTTCTTCACCATGTCTTCACGGTTATCTTGAGAAAGTTTGACATTGCTCTCTATGCCTTTGCCCTTCAATCTATACAAGTCCTTCACGAGCCTTTTCACTTCTTGCTTGAGCTCATCATTCTCCTTGGCAATGAGATCATCACATGATTCTACAACAACATTCTCTTTGTCTTTCTCATTGCAAGGGTTAGAGCAAGATTCATTAATTAAATCAATGCAAGAAGTTGAAGCATCTACCCTAGAGATAGGAATTGCACAACGGATAGCTTGCTTCATTTCCAAAGAGTCATTTGTATCATTAATGCTCTCAAAATTTGATTTGAGCTCTTCATGCTCCTTGCTACGCAATTTGAATTTGCACATTAAATCTTCAAAATTTGTGGCAAGAGAAGCATTTAGATCATTGAGAGCATTAAGGTTTTTAATTTCTTTTAATTGCTTCTTAATGACTTTTTGGTGTTCATAAACAAGGTCAAGAAGTTCATAAATTGAAGGAGAGTCGGAGTCATCATCACTTACATCGCTATCCATACCTTTGGCCATAAAGCAAGTTTTGGATGATGATTCCATGCGGGTGGTGATTTTCTTGTTTGATTCATCACTTGAACTTGCACTTGATTCTTCACCACCGCTAACCCATTCACCAAATATGGCAAATGATTCATGCTTGAGCTTCTTCTCCTTCTTTTGTTTATTCTTCTTGAACTTCTTCTCAATCTTCATAAGTTGATGTTGAGGCCCATTTTTGAGGAAGACCATATACCCCCATTGAGTTGATTTCCTTCAAGCATTTGTTCATGTCGGTACCTCAGGACTGGGGTACCCCCTCTTGCCATGTCAAGACTCGTGAAGTTATCAGTAACTACGCCCTAAGGAGCTGAGCAGCCAGACCCTTGGGGTCCGGCTCCATCTCACCAGACCAACGGCACCGAATCCGCTTTCCGCTCGAGGCAGGTCCGGTGTCGCCACGTGTCCTAGAGAAGAAAGCACTCAGGGCCAAACAACTGGAGGCCCCGGACCCCCCCCCCCACGGGGTCCCGGACCCCCACATACTATCCGGACCGGACCCCTCAGCAAGGAGAAAACAGACACCCCGCCCGGGGAGTCCGGAGCCGCCACGTGCCCGCAGGTGACGGCATGCGTGCGCGGCTGCGACGCTTCCCCGGGAAGGCTCGCCCACCTACCGCATTCAATGCGGTAGACGAAGGTACGCTCTGCTGAAGAGCCCGAGGTGACTTTAGCCAGGCTGTACTGTTGACCGCACGTTACCAAGGCGCACAGTGCAACTGGTGCCACCCACGCCACGCTCGTCAGTCTGCTACGCCAGACAGACACAACAGCTCGGCGACGAAGTATCATAACTCCTACGCGGTAGACCCACAGTCTACGCCGCAACCTACACCGCCTCAACGGGCGTCTCGCCGATGGGACAAGACCCCCTCGGTCAGAGAGACTACAGGACGAAGAAGCGTATCCAGCAAGAGATCCGCCAACAGTGTAACACCATTAGAATCTATCTAGTATAATATACATCCTGGTTGGGCCCACTTGTCGGGGTCCAACGCCTGTGTACGCGTCCTCCTTGCTCTATAAAAGGGAGACGCCTGTTAGAGGACGACAGAGGTCGAAAAGGAGACCTGAGGGCAGAGGATAGACTCATCCTTAAACCCAAGACCAATACAACACGCAGTGGACGTAGAGTATTACGTTCCGGCGGCCCGAACCACTCTAACTCCTGGCGTGTTCTTGTGTTCTTGCTCCATGGGTAGATCTGAAGAATAGCTTGCACCTCCCCGGGTAACCACCCTCTGAGGTTAGACGGGTGCTTTCCGCCACCCGGATGTGGCCCCTATCTAGAGCCACGACATCTGGCATCGTCCGTGGGGAGCGCGCAAGCGTTGGCCAGATCTTCGCTCACCTTCTAGCTTCTGAGATTGAGCTCATCCTCATCCCAAAAGAGTTTTGCAACCTATAGCCAATCCTAGCAAAATACTACACTAAGAAAGTAAAGGCACATAAGTTGCAATATGAAATGCGGAAGTTTAAAGGGAGGAATGAGAGAGAGAACTCTCGACACGAGGATTTATCCCGTGGTTCGGTTTGCCACAAAGGCGCCCCTACATCCACGTTGTTGAAGCACTCACTAAGAGTATCGCTTCCCGGCAATCAAGTCTCTTTCGTGAACACAATCACGGTCACCTTGATCCCGATCTTCACTAAGGGGGATTGCCCACGAAGGAGGGGTCTCCGTCCCCCGCACAATGTCGTCGACGCCGCTCCACACCAAGCCGGAGGGTCGTTGACTTGCCGGCGAGCCACCAAGGCTCCAAGGATGGCCGGCGCACCAAGATACAAAGATGGTTCACTCTGAACCACAGCACAAGGATCTAAATCTTGCTTGATCACTCACTCAAGAGCTAACCTTGCACTAACACTCACAAAGCTTGTGCTAAGGACTAAGGATTTGATATTTATGCTCTTGGATGGCTTGGAGGTGTTCTTGGGTGTGTGTAGGATGTTTAGCAACTCCAGCAATCTTCAAATGGCCGGGGGAGCACATATATATAGCCCACCAACTCGAACTAGACGTTTGGAGCGGCTGGGCACATTTCTGCGTAGGCATCGGAACTTCCGGTGCAGGCCGTCGGATCTTCCGGTCACTCACGGCAACTGAAGTAGCCGTTGGCTTCTCTGACACAATTGCAGCAACTCCAGGGACCATCGGTTAAACCAATGCTAAGGGCGTCGGTTCAACCGGTCACACACAGCAACTGAAGTAGCCGTTGGGCCTCCCTCTTCTGCTAACGTCATTGCTCCGATGGTATGCTCCGATGGACCGTCGGTTAAACCGGTGCTAAAAGCTTGGCTCCTGGGCACTTGACATCGTCTCTGGAACATAGTACGTTGAATGCACCGATGCTTGTCTTGACACCGTCGGTTCAATCGGTGCTTTACTTGCTCTTCACTTGATCTTCAGAGGCACTCAGTCCTGCGCCAAATACCAGGGCGTCGGATCTTCCGACAACCATCGGATGCACCGATGCTTGGGCATCGGTTCTTCCAGTGCCTCTGTTTTCTGCAGAACTCGTCCAATTCAGCGTTTCTTTGAGTTCTTTCTTCGTGTTTTGCTTTGCATGGCCTTTTTATTTCATCCCTGGGATCTAGAAATATTCACTTAACAAGAGCATTAGTCCCATTGATTATGTTGTCATATGATCACCAAAATCACTCGAAATGGCATAAATGGTGCCATGTTCGTTACAGCCTTGCCCTTTCATAAGCACAAAAGGCTTCCGTTCCTCTAGATCGATCTAGGCCTTGTTTGTTTTCGTTTTTTTGGACCTCGCTTATCTGAGAATTAAGATTCTGAGATAAGCCAGCTTCCTGGAGAATCGGCTGTCCAAATAAGCTGGGTGTTTGAGAATCTTGATTATTTTGAGACGATTCTCTCAGTTAAATAGTAAAATGTCTAAAATACCCTTCTTCTTCCTCGGGCAGAAACGACCGAGCAGGCTTGCCGCGGACCCTCCACTGCCGCTCGCCACGGGCGTGGCTTGCCGCGGACCCGTGCCGTCGCCACGCTATGCTGCTTGCCGCAGCCTCAGGCCACCGCTGCTCGCCGGGCTCACCGCCCGGGCGCTGCTGGCTGCGGCCTCGCGCCACCGCCCCTAGCCCGCCCAGGCCTGCAGCTCTGTTCGGGCGGCGGCGACAGCGTGGGTCCGGGAGGCGGCGGGCCGAGGAGGAGGGTTGCACTGTGCGGGGCTCCGCCCGTGGGCTGAGCACGACGCAGATACGGGAGGCGGCGTGGGAGCTCCGAGCTCGGGTCCCCACGCAGGAGGCACGCCGTCTCCCCCGAGGGCGGTGCAGGAGGGGGCGGCGGGCGGCGCAGGAAGGGGGCGGCGGTGACGAGATCTCGGGGGAGGAGGGCTATTGGGAGACAGGGGGCAAAGGGCAGCCGGTGGAAAATCCACTCGATTCTCCCATGCGCGAGTTCTGGGCCGCGGTGGAAAGAATCACGATTCACATTGTGTGGAAGATTGTTGGGGAAGCGGCGGCCCAAACAATCGAAAATAATTAAAGTGTTTGGGTGGGCTTTTCACTTATTTTCACTGAGAATAAATCCGCTTATAAGCGGAAAATAACAGGACCTAATGTGCTGCTGGGTCGCCGGGACTAGTTGGGACTCGCCTCCCCACATCATGGAATGGAGACAGCAAGGTGGCGGACTGGTGACGAGGACCCTTTACCCGACCTGACTGACAGCCCAGCCCAGCAGCTAGCATCACAGTGGCCGTGGCTGGCGCCGCAAAGAAAGATGGGACGTGACATGACAAGCACAGCACAGAGATAACCTACGGAGTAGTAGATGCTTGCTACTTGGCTGCTCTGCACCTCCAAATTCCACAACAGACCTCGGCTCGGCAGCATGATGCAGCATAAAGGTTTCTCATTGGAACTGCGATAAAGGTGAGCCACTGATAAAGGTTTATGCTCACATGCATAAAACAAGATATAAACAGCTTCAGTGGAAAGCTTTTGAAACGAAACCTTGATTGGTTGGTCGATTAAAATGAGAAACAAGGCAGACACAAAATTCTTTTCTTTTTTTTTCTTTGATGAAGCAAAGCATCTACAAATTCCAAATATTCCATCACATCATCCTTGAATCCATATGATGATCAAGAGCTGAACGTAACTCAAGAAGAAAAAAATCAAGAGCTCAAGGCGCATAAAAAACTCATGCCACACCTGCGCACTACTCCGACAATAGCAGCAGCAGTTTGACACGGAACACCGCCAGCCAGCCAAGCAGGGAATGAGATGAGCCAAGGACAAAGGGCTGGACCAAACCCCGGGGCCCGGAGGATAGGGGGTGCGGCGGGCTGCTCCCTGAAAGCAACGCCCGCGCGGCATGGAGATGGGGATGGAGATGGAGGTCTCCATCTCGCCGGTGGGTGGCTGCCCTGCAATTGCAAGTCCGCGACCGGCAACCCCACGCTGCGTTCACACCCTATGCTGTCCTGTGTGCCACGTGGAATGGAATCAATGTTCTGTTTCTGCCTGATGAACATACCTCTAGTACAGTAAAGCAGTAAAATAGTTCGATGCAGAATTCAGATAAGGCATGTGATCCGCGTTGTTGGTACAAAGCACCTTAATAGCGTGCGCGTGTAGTGTCCGTTTTGTTCTCGACCCTTCAAGTTCGAACAGTGATCGACGACTGGTCAAAAGCAACACATTGGCACCTCATCCTCTCTGCAGTCTGGAACTCTCAACACATTTGGCGATGTCGAATTTACTGAGAAACCTAAATAAACGTAACGTACTCACAGAGTACAGTACAGAGCAATGCACGGTACAAGCCCTTGCCTTTTCCAGTGCACAAACAGTATAAAACGTCACTCAACCATCAGAATCAAGTCGATGCCTACGTCTCTATGAGACAAAACATACAGTTCCTACCTCACCATGGAGATTTTACATCAGCTACAAACATTCTGGAACAATGCTTTATGATAGGAGTAGTCACTACAGCCAAAGTCACAAAGCGATGGTAACCAACACAATTCCTAAAGCTGACAGCCTATGTCAATGCACATATCAAGCCGGAACCAGTTCAGCAACCACAGCGCCAACATGGGAGTGCTCATTTTCCCAATGAAGAACTGCTTATCATCTCAAGATCTGTCTTGCACTTCTCTCTCAATTCCTTTAACTTCACAAAAGCTGAATGCTGAATAAAAGAAAATTTTACTTTTAGGACACGGCCACTAATTGAAAATGCAAGTTAGTGGTGTAACATAAGCATGTCACAGGCAATGTACTGATGCAACATAATCTAGACCCTGTTGGCACATCTCCAACTACAAGAATTTTTGGACAGTAAATTGCACCATGGGTAGCACAACTTACACAGTGGGCAATTTGGTCATAGATTTTTGGGTGCGATTAGGTAATCCATGCACCTGCCTAAGCAACCAAGCCCACGCATCGCTGATTGGGCTGCCAGAGTGGCGGCGTAAGCACCTTCACCAACATCTAGTTATGGAATCTAATCAATGGAAAGCTCAAACCTAGACTTCCAGAAAAGAAAGGGGAAAAAATCTCTTAACTAATACTAAACATGCAATCACATTAGCCACCATCACAAACTCCAGCAGTATACCCCAGAATAGAATTGTAATAGCATAGAGCAACCAAATAGGAGCAGTATACTACATAATGGAAATGTGTCTTTATAGAAATGTACATAGAGCAACCAAATAGGACCAAAGCAAGCTCTTAAAAGCAAAATGGCTATATTAACCATTCACACAGCTCCATTTCAAAGACTATGGCCAGGTTCTCAGACAATTGAAAGATGGAACAATAGTTAAGTAATTTATTATCCAATACTATAGTTTAGAAAACAAACGTAGCAGATAAAAAAGGTCACATAGCACACACCACACCACTTTCCCAACTTACAAAGAAAACAATTATGATTTCACAAGCACAGGAGCTTGGCAACAGAACCCTGAAGTAGATAACACAAGATTACTAAAAGAACTAAATTCTTTAAGTACCCCTACAGATTCCACCAACATAGGTACTTTCATTTTCAAGTATTGAACTAGTATTCCCACCTTATGTGCAAACAGATGCATCTACGCTGAAGAAACTGTGCCACAAAAAAAAATCACATATAACTACCGGCATAAATCTATGGCAATACACAAGCCACACAATTTTTTAGTAAGAAGGGTAAAAGATGGATAAAACAACTTACAAGCTGTGCTGACTCGCGAACAAGGGCATTCTCTGTATAAAGAAAGAGTGATCTCCGTTGTTGAGATAGTTCAAACTCCATCTCCACAGCTTGTTTTGACTTGTGGCCAGCTACATTGGGAGCATATTCATTGCCTTTGCTTTTTGCCTCCAACGACCTAGCAAACTTTATGCTTTTCTTCAATACTAAGGAATCAGCAAAGATTAATTGGCATCAGTATAATGATCGGTAGTCACATAAAATCAGAAGGTACTTGTCCTTTCTCTTATGAATAAGATAAAGGAGTTGAGTTTGCGGCCATACCAGCAAGTCGGCTTCTTGCATCCTGATAATGGAGATCTGTCCACATAGATGCAGCTATTTGGGGGGCAAGGGAACAGAAGTAAGGTATATGTTTTTACATGCCATCAAGTTGATATAAACAAATACATCAGAAAGGAACAAATGCAGATTAAGTCATGAACATACCCTTAAGACAGAACGAACAAGCACAAGATTTTGTGGGGACAGCTGCTTCTGAGCCACTAGTTCTCATTGAAGCGTGCTGAGCACTAGAACTTGGCATGTCACCACCTGTAGTAAAGTCCAGTGAACACAGAGGCTTCTGATTTCCTGATGAACCAACTATCTCCTCTTGAGTCAGGCACTCGCTGTCATTAGCAGCTGTTTTATTAGCTAGCTCTGAGCTGATAAAATGGCCTGGCAATTCACCATCCATTCCATCATCATCTTCATCATAGTCACCTTCAGATTCCAGCGAAGAATCCTGCTCCTTATCACTGAGATCAAATGGGTCTATTGATGCACGACGGTTCCGCAAGTCAATGTCCTCCTTGGATAACAGCCCAGCTGCTTCAGCAGCCATGTGCTGGACCTTAGAGTTCCGAAAAATAGAAGGCCTTTCGAAGTTCTCTTTGGCAACACCATCAAACAAATGCCCATATACAATTCCTTTCCCTCTACTACTGTTTTTTGCATATTCATCAAACTCTTTCCAAGTCCCAGCATCCTTTTCAATCCGTCTAATCTTTATTCCACCCATACTATTCTCCAGGTCTGATGGGGCTGGTCGCTTGCAAAGGACATTTGTCAAGTCCCCAAACACATGGCGACCACTACCATGAGTGCTTTCCGCCATTACTAGATCCAGAACCTCACCAGCTAGCTATATTAATTCTGCACAAACCCCAGACCAAAATGTCCCAGCCAATCCACAAACGAAAAGACACAGTAAGCAACATGTTAGCATGTGTTTAGGTAAGAGTAAAAGTATAACTCTGGCAGCATTATGTGGACTCAAACAAAGGGTAGGTTTGGCCGATCGTGGAAACAATTGGATCTGGCCAACGTACGAGGAAAAATAAGTACATGCACAGGGTGCTAATTGACATTTTGAGCAAATCCAAGTGCCCTTGCAGCATGCAGTGTAAGCCCTGTTCCGCTAGGCGTCGATTAGCCGGCGATTAGGCGCAACTACGCGCTGGGCGAAGCCCGTCGCCTCGCCTATGGGGGTAGTCGCCCATCTAGGCGGGCGGAGGTGGCGACCGGCGCGGAGAAGCAGGGACAGGGGTGGCGGAGGTGGCGACCGGCGCGGAGGAGGCTGGGACGGGGACCGCGACCGGCGCGGTCGGGAAATCACCATGCGGTGGAAGGGATAGGGTTGGGATGAGGTCCCTTAGAGATAAGGTTGCTGTACAAATTGGGCTTGGGCTGTTTTATGGGCCTTTTATGTAATATTTGGCCCACATGTGTCCTGTTTTTTCTTTTCTAATAGACTTTTGTAGGTAAAATATGAATGGATATAGAACGCCTAGCAACGCCTAGCAACGCCTAGGCGCGATTAATCCCGCCTAGGCGCTAGGCTGAGGGTCAGCGCCTAGAATCCGCCTAGCGCCTAGCGGAACCATGAGTGTAAGACTCGAACATACAAAAATTCTAAGACACGAACATACAAAAGTTTTAAGGTTATCTAAGACAGTAAGACATGGTCATTCCAATTTTCAGCCAAGAAAAATCAAAGATAAAAATGCACAGTTAATTTTGTTATAGTCAATGTCATAGCACGCATAAAAAAGGAACGCCCTATCTCAGTGTTTCAAATATGGAAAAAAAATACAGTTATTAAGTATCTCATACTGGCTACAACACATTGTGTATTCAAATAAGAAACAATGGTTGCAGCGCAGTACAACCTACAAATCGTATCGTTCCAGTGCAGTGTGACATAACTAGTAATGTGATTCAAAGTGAATAATAGTTATCGCACGTTATCTGTTGCATTGTTTTGGGTAAAAGAATAAACACTGTGAGTTCACACAGTTATTACAGTGGGTCATTAAGTGTGACGATAATTGAAATACAACTCTTACAACATCACAGATATGAGATATGTATATTGGATACAGCAATTTCAAGAGTAGAGCAACACTAGTATGTATAGTCACCAGATCGATACGACTAGCAATACATGGTTCTACCACATCAAATGGTCCAATACGTTTCGACCACAACAACCCACAATAAGCAACCAACATCCTCAAACTTGAAAGGCAGTGCACGGCATTTGGAGGAAACGTGGAAGGCTTTATTACCTCAGTTGGATTCAAAGCAGGCAGCGCAGGGGGGTGTCGGGCAGGCTCCTCCAGGGGTCGGCGTCACGGGCTCCTCTGGCTCTGGGGTCACGGGTAGTGGCGGACCAGGATTTGAAACTAGGGTAGGCCTGGCAAAAAAAAGAAAAATAATAAAGCGCAATCCGGTATAATCTAATAGCACTTCAATAACAATACGGTGTATGACAACCAAATTTACAATAACATAATTAAAAAAAAGTCCCATGATGCGTGCAAATCAACAAATTAGTTCGGAA
This sequence comes from Panicum virgatum, assembly GCF_016808335.1. Lineage (NCBI taxonomy): Eukaryota > Viridiplantae > Streptophyta > Magnoliopsida > Poales > Poaceae > Panicum > Panicum virgatum. The sequence continues at coordinate 67,966,098 of NC_053137.1, read as the reverse complement.
CATGAATATATACGATTAGTCACTTAATAGAGAGCTAAACTTTCTGGTAACACACAGCAAAAATACAAATGGATGCACCAATTAATCACACAATGTCTGAATTCAAAAGTGAAATGGAATGAGAGAGAAAGCAGTGCACAGCAGAGGGAATTACAATTGGGCAATGGATGCTGCCTGCTGGGGCTGGAACCCGAGAGTGGTCCCTGCCGCTCGCGTCGGGGCGGCCGGGCGGGAGGCCGCGGGTGCAGGCCGGTGCGGGGCTGGGGGCGCCGGCAGCCGGCGGGAGGCGCGCGCCCCCCCAGAGGCCAGAGCAGGCCAGCACCAGTAGGGGGCCGCGGGAGTCGAAGGGGACGGGCGGCGACGCGAAGGCGCAAGGGTCGGGCTCGTGGTACCTGGAGTACCCTCACTAGGACTCACGGGCTCCTCCAGCTCCGGCAGGAAGCACATACGGGAGCCAGCGTCATGGATGGCGGGTTGGAGGCAGCGCCACGGATGGCTCGACTTGGGAGGGCGCCGGCGCGGGATTTGGGGGTGGCGGCGCGCGGCGGGATTAGGGCGGCGACTGGCGGTGGCCGGTGCGGCTTTTTCCCCCTTTTCTTAGCGCCGTTTTCGGTCACGCGCGCGGCAGGCGGGCAGTAGGAGTAGCGCCTAGGCCTGTGTCTGTGTGGTGGGGCGCGCGCGGCAAAATAGCCAGCAGCGCCAAAACCTAGTGGCGCGGAAAAAGCAAAATGAACTGGCGGTCCACAAATTTGGCAAAGAGTGTTGTTCCGGTCTCCAAACTTTCAAAATGCACATTAAAATTTATAAACTTGCTAATTATATCACGTAGGCTCCAAACAGACCCGATCATCCATCGGGTCGTGTTCGGGTCAGGTTAAAAGAAATCAGCGGGTTGGATTTTTTAGCTAGGGGAACCCCATTTTTTCATGTATAATTTTCGGATTGGGTCAGATTGGATTGGATTTTTGGTTTGGGGTAAAAAAATTTGGCCTAAGCTCGGCCCATACATTCGACAGGTCTGGTCGTGTTTTTCCAAGTGGGTTGGATTGGGTTCGTCGAGTTAGGTGGCCCATGATCAGATCTAGGTACAAATCATAGTTGTTTAAGATAAATTGAAAGTTATTTAATATGTTTAAATAAAAATTATATACGTACAAAAATAACTCATACCAATTTGCTTGTACAAATATTTTTAAATACAAAAGATCTGCATAAAATTTTTGTAAAACAAGAAACTCATATGATCAATTTTGTAAAAAAGAATTGAAAATAAAAAGATAAATTTTGGAGAAGGGAATATTGGAAAAAATATCTAGCATAACGTTTTGAGATACAATTTTGGGAAAAAAATAGAAAATATAAGAGTTGACCAGAAAATTTTAAAAATAAAATTTGGACCCATATGTAAACTCGACATAAGTTGAAACACTTCCACTTTATAGCTAAAAAATAATAATTTGGACTTTATGTAATGCTATGAGCAAGTTTGAGGATCCGAATATGCATTTTGAAAGTTTAGAGACCGGAATGACACCCTGAGCCAAGTTCAGGACCGACGGTATATTTTACTCAAAAAAAACTAAGACGACTCAGGATCCCACGCCGTTTTGGATAGTATTACAAACATGGTGATCTGGTATGATGAAAGGGAGGAGGAGGTAAAAGAGAAAGCGAAGGAGGTGGAGGAAGAAAGAAAAGATAAGTCCCCCCTCCCCACTTATGTTCAGTTTCTGGATCCGCTCTGGCTTTCAAACTATTTTTTTTTTGTAAGATTGTAGGTCAAAAAATTGGTATTGAAGGTTTTCATATTTTAAGACACGCCTTATGTTTTTGGACGACGGAAGAACCATAGTTGGGATATTTATTTGCACTCATCCTTGTTGGAAATTCAATTGTATTTCTCGAAAGAACTGGTCAAGGGTTATCTGGATGTTAGTCAAATTCGGTGCAGAAGGGGAAAAATTGCTTATGAAGCAGGCAATCCAACTTGTTGTAGTAGTACACCGCATGCAGCTGCTGGCTGGAGGCATTGCTGATTTAGCCTGTCATCCTATTTTTATTTTTATTTTATTTTTTTTAAGTTAAGGGCAGGAGCACTGCCAGATCATATAAGAAGAAGGAGAATGCAAGTACTTACAAAGGTTGTGATTACATAAATAAAAAGGTGACTCAATCTCTTAGAAACTAGCAACATGTATAAACTAGGTAAGCACCCGACCCTCACACGCTTGTTGTCTGATTTTCATTTCTTCCTTGATCAAACTCAGAACTCTGATAGGTGGCTGTGAGATCCCTTGGAAAATTCTCCTGTTCCGTTCGTTCCACACATTCCAAACCGTGTAAAGCAAAATTGCAGCGACCTTGCTCCTGTTCTCTGTGCTTGAGGCTTGCAGCGAGGAGTTCCACCATTCCTCAACTTGAACTCCTGGTAGTGGCACATTGATGAGCCCTTCCGTCCAAGTTCTGACCAAAACCCATATCTCCTGAGCAAAACAACACTGCAAGCAAAGATGCACAGCCGTTTCAAAGTCCTGATCACAAAGACAACATACCGGATCACACTCTATTCCTTTCAGCAACAAATTATCTGCTGTTTGTATCTTCTCTTGCAAGAATAGCCAGCCAAAAAAACGATGCTTGCCTTCAGCCTTTGCTTTCCAGAGTGCGAAGCTATTGAAAGTGCAGTAAGAACCAACGAACTGAATTTCGTAAGCCGATTTGGAAGAGTATAAACCATTTTTTGTCCATTTCCAAATGATCCTGTCAGGTTCATCAGAAAAGAAAACCTCCTGCACCTTCTCCCACAGCAAAACAAATTCTGCCATTTCATCTGCAGTTGACATGCGCCATAGCCCTCGAGTCCAAGTCTGATATTGAAGCGTCTCCTCATAAGAGAGAACTTAAATGTGATACAAACATCAGTCCCAGGAGGCTGATGCCACATTTATTACATCAGATGGTTCATTACCATACAAACCTCTGAGGAGGACACTCGATACAGATGATAATAAAAAGTAACCAAGCTACGACATAACACCAGACCGCAACCCACATGGGGTCTAGCTCGAGCTCAGAGTACTGCGTCAGCGAAAACATCTCGAACAGGGCCGGTTCCACAGGCAAGGTTGGGTGTAGAACGATAACCCTACTCGGCGTCGTCTGGTACGAAGTCTGGGTCTTTTTCTGTAAAAAGTAAGAATGGGGTGATTACAAACGTACTCAGCAAGTTCAACCACACCCACGGAGGGGGTTATATCAGAATAACATGCGCAGGTAAAACAAGGATAAGGTTATGGCTTTAATTTTGCGGAAAGCTAAATTTTATGCAGGGGTTCGTTTAACCAAAAACATTTCAGAAAACAGTTTTTGTAATGAATAACACGGGGTTTAAGTTTTAAACTGCTACCGGACTCCCCGTCCGTCGTAGCACACGGCACAACTGCCGGACACAAATCCAAAACAACTCACGCTAGCCCAACCCAGGGTAAACACTAGTAGTGAGACCACACCGTAACTCGCCCAGTACCGTGGGCACGGACTATTCGAATAGATTCTTAACTCTGCAGAGGTGTGCAACTTTACCCACAAGCGGTTACCACAACACGAGCACCGAAGTGTCGGTGTAGATCCCGACATAGCCATTACCCACCTTAGCTAGACCTGATTCGCCATCACGGAATTCACCAAGGGGTCGTCGACCTATCTCTGAGGTACGACCAGGGTATAAGTCACACTGAACATATCCATTTTCCTTGGTCACCCGTTGCTCTCAGCCCTCCTGATGGCTATCACATCAACTAGTGGGGTTTATGCTAAGCCATTGCCCATTCAACGGTCGAGTGGTTTGCACGATAGTGGAGTTAGGTGAGATGTAACACCAACTCGGTCCTTAGGGGTGACAAGATGGATATCTCCCTTCCTTGCCCTGCCACAACGGCACGAGCACACCAAAAGGCAAATCCGTAGAAATGCCATCCATCCCGTCTAAACTTTCTTTACAAAAACACCACATTTATCCCATCCCACATACGCACACATTTTCTTTATAAAATAAACCGTATTATGAGAAAAGTCCTAAGCGTTCTAATATCGATTAACGTCAAAGCAAAATCAGACATTAATCTAGGTGGTCAAGGAATGGTCATCACAAATCAAGGGGTGGCTATCCAACCGTGTTTTCATGCAAGCAAAACATATGCAATTTTATAAAGCAGGCCATTGGGTTATGTTTATAAAACTAGGACTGAAACATGCATCAAAGGGCGGGATTGAACTTGCCGTCTTCAAAGCCTTCTGGGATGTCCTGTCCTTCGGGCTCGGGGTCGCGGAACGGGTCCTCGTTCACCGGCTCGCAGTACTGCTCGTCAACGGGCTCTCCTTCGTTCACACCGTGGTCTACGATACGAACAAACAAACACGCAATCAGAACAAAGAACAAAAAGTTTTATTGTTGAGCTCGATTCGGAAGTAAATAAGATATGGGGTCCGGAGTAATATTTTTGGGTGGATTCCTAATGGCATGGTCAAAACTAGGTTATGAGAGGCGTGGTAAATTTTCGGGCCGATCAGAGTTTGTTTGGTGCATGAAATGATAGGTTACATAAAGGGTTAGGGGTTAAATCAGGGTCCAGGGGCCTAATTATAATTAAATTCAAGAAGGCAGGGGCTTGGTTTGTATTTCAAAAATTATTTGGGTTATTCTAAAAGAGTCAGGGGTTTATTTGTAATTATGTTTATATGGGTGGAGGGTTTATTTCGAAATATATTAAAGAGAAGGGTTTTATTTGTAAACATGTTAAAAGGTGGGAGGGTTCTTGAGTATTTAGAGGAAAGGCCAGGGGGTTATGGGCAAAATGCCCTGTTCTATTCCTCCCCTCGCTCTGGAAAACAGGGGAGGGGGCGGCGCTCGTCGGCGGCGCCGATTCCGGCGGCCAGGGCCTCGGGGCGGCTCCGGGGTGAGGGAAAGAGAGAGGGGGCCCTGCGGGGTCGATCCCCGGCCGCAGCTCGGCCCGAGGCGGCCCGAGATGGCCTGGCCACAGCGGCCGGCGGCGGCGGGCGATGGTGGCCCTGGACTGGTATTCCAGAGGGGCGGCGGCGGTCGAGAGGAGGGGGAGGAGCACCAGTGGGCCTCGGTGGTGCCCAATCCTACCTCGATTCGGGCCGAGGGGCAGTGGAGAGGGGAGCTCCGCGGTGGCCGGCGGCTGCAAAGGCGAGCAGCGGCGCTGCAAGCTGGGAGAGGGAGGCTGGAGGTGGTGGAGGTGGCAGTGGGGTGCTGGGGCTCGGGAGGAAGCTGTGCGGCGGTGGCTGTGGAGCTCGGGGGGGGGGGGGCTCTTTATAGGCGAGCAAGGCGGTGCCGGCTTGGCGGGACGCGGGCGGAGGTCGGCGGCCGAGTTAATGGCGGTGGGGGCCGGCTCGGCGCTGTGCGGACGTCAACGGCGGGCGGGGTGCGTACGGCGAGGTCAGGCGGCGACCGTCGCAGGCGGCGCTGTGCCGAGGTCGCCGGCGCTGTGCGCCCAGGGCGACGGCGCGTGCGTGCGGGTCAGTGACGCGGCCGGCGACGTGACGCGTCGTCGGCTCAGCGGGCAGAGGCGAGCGACGGGGCGGTGCACGAGGGGTGTTGAGCGAGCGGGACCGGGCGGCGTGGTGCTGCGCGCGCGAGCGCGGCCAGGCGGCCGTGGCGTGGCGTGGGCGCGCGCACGACTCGGGGCGCCGCGGCGTGGCGTGCGCAGGCGTGCGCACGCGTGGGCGTGTGTGCGGGCTGGGCAGGCGGCGTGCGCGCGGCCGAGCGGAGTAGGAGGGGGAAAAGCCGGGTCGGGCGGTGCTCGGGAGCAGAGAGAGAAGGGGAGGGCCGAGCGCGCGGGGAAGGAGAGAGGAGAGGGGGGAGAGAGGAAAAGAAAAGAAAAGAAGAAAAGGAAAAAGGAAAATGGGAGGAGAAAAGAAAAAAAAAAGAAAAGGAGAGGAGAGAGAAAAAGAGAGAGGGAGAGAGATTCGCGCCGGATCCGCGGCGCGCGGCCGGGTGCGTGCGCGGGTCAAGGGCGAACAGGGTGATGGATTCGGGTGACGGGGTCGGGTCTTTCGAGAATCGGGAGATCGGGCAGAACAGGGAAAGTTCCCGAAATATTAGGGTTAGGGTTTTAGGGGAAAACTTGAGCTCAACGACGGAAACTCGATTTTGAAACTAATTAGCTTACGATTTAACTTAGCGAATTTTGGGATGTTACAGATATTCCACCTCTTCTCTTACTGTAAGCCCTTTACGCCAAGCCAACTTGTAAAGATGTGGTGCAAAATCCCTAGGAGCTACACCATCTGACCAAGCAGACTCCCAAAACAAAGCTGTTCTGCCATCCCCCAAGGTTACCACAGTGGAACATCTGAAAAGTTGTTTGTCGACTTCAGAACATGGAACCTCTGAACCCACCCAAGGTCGATCAGGGTCTTCCCACCTGTACCACAGCCAACGGAGGCGCAAAGCTCTACTGAATTTCTCCAAGTCCAGTATTCCCATGCCCCCTCGGAGCTTCGGCCTTTTAATTTTGTCCCACGCAACTAAACATTGTGAACCCCTTGCTTCTGAAGATCCATTCCACAAGAATGCCCGCCTGATCTTGTCAATTTTTTGAACAGCCCACTTCTTCGGATTGAAGACCGTGAGGAAGTACACCGGAATGGAGGAGAGAACAGTGTTCACCAATTTCAAGCGTGCAGCTTTGTTCAAAAAACTGCCCCTCCAAGCTGGCAATCTGTTGGCCACTTTGTCAATAATAGGTTGGATGTCAACCCGTCGTAGTTGTCTTGTGTGCAACGGCAACCCAAGGTAAGAGCATGGGAAATCCTTGACCGGGCAAGGAAAACCTTCCATCACTTCTTCCATGTTTACATTGTCACAGTGTATTGGGTAGACAGCGCATTTGCTAAGGTTGATATGCAACCCTGAAGCTTGGCCAAACATGTGCAGAATAGTCGCCACCACCTGCACCTCATGCTTAAGCGGATTCAAAAACACTGCAGCAGCATCTGCGTAAAGACTTGCCCTCAGCTTTATTACACGCCCCCCCATATGCGTCAAGAGACCATCCCTGGCGGCCCGGTCGAACATTCTCTGTAAAGGCTCCATGGCTATGATGAACAATAAAGGAGATAAAGGATCTCCTTGCCGTAAACCCGTGTAATGTTTGAACCATTTGCCTTTGACGCCATTCAGTAGTACAGCTGTGGAGCTCGACCCCCAAAAGTGCTGAAATCCAAGCTCGCCACTTTGACTGAAACCCCAACTTTTCAAGCACTTCCAAAATAAAGTCCCACCTTACACTATCAAAAGCTTTTGCAATATCTAATTTCAAGAACAAACTCGGCTGCTTTCTTCTCTGCAGATCCCTGATTAAATTTTGTGTGTAAATAAAGTTATCCTGGATGCTCCTTCTCTTGATGAAAGCGCTCTGAGATCTGGAGATGAGAGTATTAAGTTCTCCCGACAGTCTGGTAGCTAGGATCTTAGAGATCAGTTTGGCAATGGAGTGGGTTAAGGTTATGGGCCTGAAATCCCCAAGCACCTGCGCATCTTCCTTTTTAGGCAATAGCACTCCTATTTTGATTTCAAAAGCTAGCTAGGCCACCACAGACAGGACACGGTTATATTTAGCGGTTGCATGCATGTCCTCGCACCGCACCGCCAGCTCTTCCCACCGTCCATGAACGCAAGCAATGCATATTCGGCCACCGCCACAGCGTCGCCGCACATAGGCCGGGGACATGCGGTGCTGACCGTCGCGTCGGCGCGCCGCTTTTGGCCCCGCGCGCGCCGCGTGAAGGAACGCAGCAATGGCGGCGGCGGGGGAGGAGCGGATCCTGGTGTCGGTGCGGCTGCGGCCGGTGAACGCCCGGGAGGCGGAGCGCGGCGACGGCTCCGACTGGGAGTGCGCCGGTCCGACCACGCTCATGTTCCGCGGCAACATCCCCGAGCGCGCCATGTTCCCCGCCACCTACACCTACGGTACGTCGATCCATCGACCACCCGGCCGGACCCCGGCCTCCTCCCTCTGGCTCCTGGCTCCTGGCTCCTAGCTACTAGCTAGCAGCCTGAATTGTTGCTCAATCATCGGATTTCAGACAGGGTGTTCAACCCGGAGTGCAACACGCGGCAGGTGTACGAAGAAGGGGCCAAGCAGGTGGCCCTATCGGTGCTCACCGGCATCAACTGTATGTACGCCCGCACCCTCTCCTGTGTATATTTATTCAAGTAATAGCAAGGAATGCAAATTTTTACCTACTCTGTGTTTGCAGCAAGCATATTTGCGTATGGTCAGACGAGCAGTGGGAAGACGTACACCATGGTCGGCATCACGGAGCATAGCATGTCAGACATCTACGACTACATTGACAAGGTTGCATTGCATTGCATTGGGTGATAGTAGCTAGCTAGCTAGCTGCAGAGCTGTCCATTCATCAGATATTCAGATTTTGTCTGAATTCATGCAACACTGCACCTTTACTTTTGACACCGCCGGCCTGCTTGCCTGCAGCATCCCGAGAGGGAGTTCGTCTTGAAATTTTCAGCGATGGAGATATACAATGAAGCAGTGAGGGATCTCTTGAGCCCCGACGCAACACAACTAAGGCTTCTTGATGATCCAGAGGTCAACAATTGTTGATGCTCAATCGGAATCAATAAGATTTGTTTTTCTCTCTCATTCCTTTATTTGCCGTATATATAATCATATATACGGTTCTTGTTTATACATGCGGCATTGCCATTTTTATTCCATCAGAAAGGAACTGTGGTAGAGAAACTCACGGAGGAAACTCTTAGGGACAAAGGTCATCTCTTGGAGCTCCTTGCAGTGTGTGAAGGTATATATGGAAAACTGAATTTTGTTTTTTTTTTCTTTTTTGTTTGCAAGAAAGAAGAAGCCACCTACTAGTATTGGTTTGTGCTTCTTCTAGTAATAATACGCTAATCCTTTGGTTTGCATCTGGCCACAGCTCAAAGACAGATTGGGGAAACTGCTTTGAATGAAACAAGCTCCAGATCTCATCAGATACTCAGACTGGTTGGCACTTTTGCAATACTGAATGACGTGCAAATCTTTCGCAAAGAATTACTTTTTCTTCTTAGCCTAGACTTGTATATGTATGTACACTGCAGACCATCGAGAGTTCGGCAAAGCAGTTCATGGGACGAGGCAACTCAAGCACCCTTATGGCTTGTGTGGTAGGGAAATCTCTGCTAGCTGTGTTTTATCTGTTGTCTCATTTCAAGCATTACATGCATTGTTCCATGCATGCACACTATATCCTTTGACTCTTTCAAATTTCTTCTGGGCAGAATTTTGTTGATTTAGCCGGAAGTGAGCGCGCCTCTCAGACGCAATCAGCTGGTATGAGGCTAAAGGAGGGCAGCCATATTAATAGAAGTCTGCTTACACTTGGAAAGGTCATTCGGCAACTCAGGTCCGTTCAACTGATCTTGTCATCTATCTTTGGCATTGGAGAAACACTCCACTTCCATCAAATTAATTTACTTGTAGAATTTTGCTTGCAAATTCTCTTGATTTAAACGCCCTTTAAACTTTGTCGATGCGGGATATCTGAATTTGGACAACTCACGCCTGCTGCAGCAAGGGGGGAAATGGCCATATACCTTACAGAGATTCAAAGCTCACTCGAATCCTACAGTCATCTTTGGGCGGCAACGCAAGAACTGCTATTATCTGCACGATGAGCCCAGCACAATGTCACATCGAGCAATCTAGGAACACACTTTTGTTCGCAAACTGTGCAAAAAATGTAGTTACTAATGCACAAGTTAACGTGGTGATGTCAGACAAGGTATTGGTGAAGCATCTCCAGAGAGAACTTGCGAGGTTAGAGAACGAGCTGAAATTACCTGGATCAGTCTCTTGCAGCACTCACGCTGAGATTTTGAGAGAGAAGGATGAACTGATTAAACAGGTACTGTTACTCTTAGTGAGTCCTTTGCTTTAATTTAGTCATCTATGACCATCGTATTGCTATATATATATATTCTTTGTGCATTTTCAACATTTTATATTTTTCTGTGATCTGAAAAACATAATTATTATGGATGTTAAGCTGGAAGAACAGTTGAAGGAATTGATGGAGCAACGAGACACCGTTCAATCTCAACTTGACAATTTTCGCAGGGTTGCAAGTGATGGATATATCAGTGACCGCACAACAATGCGATGGGTATTGATTCTTATTGCTGGACTCCTTCTAAAGATCATGCAATTATCTTCTTAATGCCCAGCTAACTATCCAACTTCTGACAGGATGAACATAACCGGTCTTCAGACTCCCTTCCACGGAATGTGTCTGAAGACTTGCTTTCTTCTTCTGATACTTGTGATGCAATCTATGAAGATCAAGACGATATTGGCTCAAAAGCACTTGATGCGTCACATGTTTGTAACGATCATCATCATGACCCAGAGATCCCCAAAGGAACAACAGAGCCACGTCAACAAGCAATGGATGAACATTCAGTGCCTAACTTGCATCAACCAAGAGGCCATATTTCTGATGGCATAGAAATATATCAAGCAAACATCATGCCTTCATCTGAGCTAACTGAGGAGCATTGCAAGGAAGTCCAGTACATTGAGACAGATGAGCTCAGGAGTCAGGCATTCTTTCCTGCTGATCATGATGGCACAAACATTGATGAAGGGAAGCATGGTGAAAGCATGATAGACACAACAGACAGTGCCATCAAACTCTATACATGTGATTCTGACCCATCTTCTGATACTGAAAAACCTAACAATGACGAATCTTTGGCCCTGAAGAGGTGTGTTATAAGCTCCAGGGATAGTGTACTGACTAGAAGTAAAAGTTGCAGAGCTAGTTTCATGGTCATTCCAAATAGTTGGTTTGATGATTCAATGGATATGAAAATAACAACACCAGGTGACGTTTTCAAATATGCTCCTATAAGGCCAGAGAAGGTTAGGAGGAGCTTGTATCCTGAAAACGGTGACTGCCGCCCAAGTGATCTTTCATCAGACTGTTCTGTGGCCTCTGGAAGAGTTACATCTGGCACAGTTGTAGACAAGAATACTTGCAATGACGAAGAGGAAGGCTCCATCAATGACATCAGCTGCATCCCAGAAGTGAAAGAGAAGATACAGGAGTGCCGTACATCCCAACTTGAGGGGAATCAGGTACAAGTAGTTTCTTTATAGCAATGGTCTCTCCATAGGCTCTCTGCTCGTGAGACCTTGTCAGTCTAAAACCTATAATTTTTCGTTACACGACCGATAAATATATAAGGGAAAAGTCTATTTTTCAACCCTGAACTATCACGTTAGTCCGATTTTCAACCCGGAACTACAAAACCGGACATCCTACACCCTCAACTCTTCAAAACCGTGCAGATTACCCCCTCGAACCGAAACGACCCGGTTTTGGTCCACGTCATCCGGTTTTGTCCACGTCACCCATCCAACGTGGCACCTCTCCTCTCTCTTTCTCTCACAGACAGGTGGGCCAAGCACCTGCCGCGTCACCCATTCGCATGCGCCTGCCGCTGCCTCGCCGCCGCCGCCGCCGCCGCCTCGTCGCCGCCGCGTCCTCCCCTGCGCTCCCGCTTGCCCCGGGCCTGCGGAGCTGCGCGGCGGCCGGGCCGGCGAGGGCCAGGCACGGCGGCCTCCTTCCCCCTCCCCTGTGCCGCCTCCCTCCCGAGCTCCGGCGGTGGCCCCTCTGCTCCCCATCCTCCTCCGTGCGCGGGCGCCGGGCGGCGACCCTCCCCTGCTCCCTCGGCGGCGAGCGCGGACGGCGGAGCGCGGCGCGGGCGGGGGTGGGGGGCCTCCTCCGTGCCTCTGCGGCCCGCGGGCGGGCGAGCTCCCCGGCGAGCTTCGAATCGGCGGCGGGCCTCCTCCCCGGCGAGCTTCCAATCGGCGGCGGGCCTCCTCCTCCCCGGCGAGCTTGGAATCGGCAGTGGCCCGCCCTCGCCCCGCCGCTCCTCCGCCTCGCGCGCAAGGAGGGAGCAGGGAGGAGCGTCCGCGTCGCTCCGCCCGCCCTCCCTCGCCCCGCCCGCGACGCTCCGCCCGCGCGCGAGCCGAGCTCCTCCGCCACGAGCCGAGCTCGAGCTCGCGCCGCTCCGGTGGCCCGCCGTGACGGCAGCTCGCCTGCGCCGGCTGCCCGCCCGCGCCGGCCGTGCACCGCGCCGCCCCGTCCGCCTGCCCGCTGCGCCGCGCCGCGCCGCAGGGAGTGGGAGAGAGGAGCGGGGAGGATGCTCCGCCGTCCCGTCAGCCTGCCCGCCCGCGCCACCGCCCTCTCGCCCGCCCTCGCCCCGCCGCTCCTCCGCCTCGCGCGCGCGGAGGGAAGCAGGGGAGGGGCGCTCGCCGGCGGAGGCGAAGCAGGGGAGGGGCGCCGCGCCACGCCCCCGACCCCGCCCGATGCACCGCCGCGGCCCCCGGCGGCCACGGGCGCGAGTGCGGGCGTGGCGAGCTCGACCACGGCGCGCGGATACTGGCGCAGGGACGGCCGCTCGCCGGCGGAGGAGAAGCAGGGAGGAGAGAGAGAGAAAGAGACGTGGGGAGAGAGAGTGGCCAGGCTGGCAGCCATGTCACAAAACCGCTCCCACGTCATAGCAATACCGGTCTGGTTTTAGCTCGAGGGTGTATTTTGCACGGTTTGGTTAGTTCAAGGGTGTGGGATGTCCGGTTTCGTAGTTTAGGGTCCAAAATCGGACGATCATGATAGTTCAAGGTCCAAAAATGGACTTTTCCCAATATATAAATGCTACTTACTGGAAATAGGAAAAAAGCATCAGGTTCAGTTACTTGAATGGAAATCAGCACAAGAAAATGACTACTTAGAGCTGTATATGTGTACATATAATGCAAATTTCTTCCTAATATCCCAGCCTTTTTACTTCATCAGTCTGAATTCTGATGTCTGTATATAATTGTTCAAGCAGTATACCATTACTGAAGATTTTTTGGACATGAAAAACGCCGAAGATGTTGGCACCGATGTATCGGCGAGCACTGTTGACTCTCCTTCACGGTGGCCTATTAATTTTGAGAAAAAACAGAAGGAAATCATTGAGTTATGGCATGAATGCAATGTCTCTATAGTGCACAGGACATATTTCTTCCTCCTCTTCAAGGGCGATAACGCAGATAGTATCTACTTGGAAGTGGAGCATAGAAGATTGTCCTTCATTAAAGGTTCTTTCAGACCTGGGTTTGAGGCTAGTGCTACGGTTGCATCAAGGTAACTCGCTCTTTCATAGTTAATTTCTATGTAGTATTCCTTAAATTACTGAAATCAACAGATTTTAGCTCCTTTATTTTTTGTGTATAAAATGAATTGCGTGCGTCCATGTTAATGTTGGCAGCCTAAGAAATCTTCGGCATGAAAGAGACATGCTCTACAGGCAAATGCTAAAAAAGCTCCACCTTCTAGAAAGAGAGAGCCTTTACACCAAGTGGGGGATTGATCTGAATTCGAAACAGCGAAGGCTGCAGCTATCACGGCGCATCTGGACACAGACTGACATGGAACATGTGAGGGAAAGCGCAGGTCTTGTCGCGAAGCTGGTAGATCATCTGGAGAAGGGGCAGGTCATCAAGGAGATGTTTGGGTTGAGCTTCACACTGAATCCACGATCTGACCGGAGATCTTTCAGCTGGGTTGGTGCACGCTCCTAAGTCCTAACTGAGCAGTGCTGCAATGGTAATGATGACTCGATGTCTGCATGCATATCAGGAGATGAATGAACTCATCCCAGCATTGATTTTCACTGATGCCCTTTACAGCTAAGCTGGCGTGATGTATATATATCGCTGTTCTGAAATTTTCCATCAGTGTACATCTAATTTACCTGACTTTTGCTGACTAATTCTACGAAAGCAAGCCTTTTTTTTTGTTTGCCTGGTTCGTTGCCTCTTCTTCTGCTGTACTTGCAAGAGGCGCATCATGCTAACCTGTGAGCAAAATCACTCGAAAAGCTTCGGTTATGACGGGGCACGCTAGTTTACGGTCGACCATAGGGAGAGGTTCCCTATAATCGATCTCCCGACTGTTTCTCTTTTTTTTTCGTTTTTAGTAATTTTTTTGTCGTTTACTGATAAAAAGATCAAAAAACTTTTCAAGGGATTTTTTTGAAGAGATAGGAAAACCTTCGAAGAAAAATTTTGGGAGACATAAATTTTTTTCAAGAAAAAAATTGGCGAGATAGGAAAAAATGATGAGAAAAATTTGAAAGACAAAGTTTTACAAAATACATTGAAAAAATTTGCAGAGAAAATTTTTGACAACCAAAATAAAAAACCTCGAATAAAATTTTTTCTGAAAAAAAAAGAAAAAAAAATAGTACGGAGAGCTCGCCGACGCGCCGCCCTCCGCCACCGGCCTCGTCGCTCCGCGTCTCCCCTCCCGGCCTCCCCACCGCGCCGCCTCCCTTCGCTCGCGCCGCGCCGCCGCCGTCCGGGGAAGGTTGCCGCCGCGGTGATTTGTCCGATTCAGCGGCGAAGTCGCCATTGTCAGGTACGAAAACGACCAGAATCCAATCGATCGATTATTATGACGCGGACTCCTCAGCTCGCTTTATAAATCAATCAATCTCAATCCCCGACCGCTTGCGCAGACCTACAGTACTTGATGTTCAGAATACTCAATGGAGCATCCTAGATCTGCAGAGATCCTCCCTAGCTAATAATCGATTGACGGAAGCAGAGGAAGGATCGAGTGGACAGGATCCAAAACCACTTTTTTCTTTCCTGCTTGGGACTTGGGAGACGCCGCTATGGCTGGAAAATTGGAGGATGGATGGTCCTTGTCCTCTTCGTCATCTAAGCGGCGGCGGCGGCGGTCCAACAACGACGACGACGACTGCGGGATGGTGTGTAGCTGCTGCGGACAACGGGTGAAGCAGCACCTGTATCTGGCGCTGGATGACTGGAATGGCGGATACAGCATTCACAAGCTTCGCCACTGCTGGTGGTTCACGAAGACGAGTGCACAAACTCCCAGAGCCAGCAGCCGTCCGGATAGCTTCGCCACTAGCGCGTGGCCCCATGGAGTTCGCCGCCGTGGGCACCAGCATCTTCGTCTCCACCAACCCGCCCCACCCCCGACATTGGTCTACGACACCATGACATCCGCGCTCACCGTCGGCCCGCGCGTCCCGCCCATGCTCCATTGCTTGAGCGACGCCATGGCTGTCGGCGACACGCTGTACGCCTTGACAACATCGGTTCCCCTCCCTGAGTCTGAGTCGCACTCGTCGCTGCAGGCCCTGTCGTGGGCCGCCGTTCCGGATCCGCCTCAGCCATGGGATCCCGACATGGAGTGGTGCTGGAGAACGGTGCCCTCGCTGCTGCCGCCCCCGTACGACGGAATAAACATCGTCGCCTACGCGCTGCACCCGGACGGGCGCACCATCTTCATGTCCACAGACCACAGGATCCAGCACCCACTCCCTGGACACCAGCAGTGGCTTAGCTTGTGGAAGGACCTTGGGGATTGGGTGCTGCCCTTCAGAGGCCAAGCCTACTTCGACGCCGACCTGGACTATGGATACATTTGCTACTGCCCAGTTGCGTCCCGCAGCAGCAGCACTGCCCGGCCGCCGGAGTGCATGGTGCTCACGGAGAAGCTGTTCCGGCGCAAGGAGGAGGACCCAAAGTACTGGCCCTTGTTGAGGGGCACGGAAATTTCTCTAACCTACATGGGCAACAGCAGATTCGCCCTCGTCGAGAACGTCCTGCGTGCTGAGGATTTCAAACGTGGTTCCGTGCTGCATGTCACCGTGTTGAGCCTCAAGTATGATCATGATCGTCGCCACAATCACAAGGGAGAGCTGCGGTGTAAGGTAGCTCGACATGCCACTAGATCATATCAGGTGTCCAAGAATACCCCCATGTTTTCTCACGCAGCATTCTGGATGTAACCATATAGAATAATCGATAGTCAAGTCGAGTCGAGTCTCGGCTGTATTGTAGTGCTAACAAACTACATACTAGTAGTTATTAGTAGTCATCATAGTAAGTAAAATCGATTGATCGATCAGCATATCATCTATGAACATATCAGGTGCAAATCAACCTCTCCGTAAAAACTATATGCAAACTTCAATCTGGACCACCGGATCAACATTCAAGGGGCACGAGGAAGGGGGGTAATTTTACAATTAACCGTTCGTCTTTGGATTAGGTAATCACACTTTTACAAATTCCCCCTCCCACTCCCCATGCGCCCTTCTCTTGGATGTTGATCCGGTAATGTTTGCATAGTTTCCACGGATAGGTTGGTTTGCACCTTACCTATCATCTATGTATCCTCGATATACAGATACATCATCATCATATCGATCCTGCTGATGACCAGACCAGAAGGCCGTGAGCTCCTCGGCGAATTCCCTTTCCCTCCCCGAGAGCACGGTGGCGTGGTCACACCCGGGCATGAGTCGGAGCTCCGCGTGAGGGAGCTTAGCTTTGAGATGGCGGCTGCACTGGACGGGAACCACAGGGTCCCTGAGGCCGTGGATCACCATCACTGGGATGCCGGCCGCCTCGACGGCCTCCAGGTTGCTGTCCTGCAGCATCGCGGCCCCGCAGATGACGTTGTGCATGGTGTGCCACGCCGAGTGGTGGGTGTGCCTCGTCAGATCCCGCACCCGGAAATCCACATCATCCCTCTTAGTGAGGAGGCCGATGAGGCACTCCCACAGCCGGTGGTTCCTGCACACGAGCAAGCAGACCGTCCTCCCGACGTGCTCGTACCACGACATCACCGCCGAGCCCAACAGCAATGGCGGCCACAGCTTCTTCTCGGCCAGCCTTCTCAGCGCCACCTGGCTCGCCTGCTGCCCATCGCACGCCAGGAAGTACGGCTGCAATACATGCATATAGATAATAGTAATAAGGCAAGCAAATTAAGGGTCAATTCAGAGCTAGCTAGCTACTTACCGGTGCGAGCAATGTGATGGATTTGACTCGGGTTGGGTGCTTGGCAGCCAGCGCGAGGGCGATGATGCAGCCCATGGAGTGGGCGACCAGGTGGAAGGAGGAGGAGGAGCTCATCATCGTCATCAGGCGGCGGCTATTCTGCTTCTGCTGCGGCTCATCATCATCCAACTCAAGGAGGCTTGTCTCGATCGCCTCCACGTGGTCTTTGAGTGTGTACATGCAGTTGCCCGGCTTGGGGCTCTGCCCGAAGCCAAGGAGATCCACCGCCACCAACCTGCTGCTGCTCAGGATATTGCTGGAGGAGGATTCGCGGAACACCGTCTCGGCCCACAAGGAAGACGACGACGCGAAGCCGTGCACGAAGATGGCAGTATTATTCTCGGTCGTCGTCGTACCATCATCATCATCTCTGCAGCTGCTTCTTGTTCCAGCTGCCGGCTCCGGCTCCTTGACGACGACGTGCAGGCGGCGCTGCCGGCCGCCGCCTTGACTGCTGCTGCCCCGCCACGCGACGCACGACTTGCACCCGCAGTCCGACCACCGGGGGCTGCGCCACTGCCGGCACGGCCCCGCCACCAGCTGCTTGTTGTCCGGCGGCGGCGCTCTAGAACTCCTCCTGACGACGAGCCCCAGCAGCCCCAGCAGCGCGCCCCTGATGGCGCTCCTCCGAGCGTACAGCGTGTCGGAAACCTCCTCCTCCTCGTCGCCGCCGCCGTGGCTCCTCCTGTGGCAGTAGCAGCGCACGGGGCTCTCCTCCAGGATGCCGTCGAGGAGGGCGTACACGAGGCACAGGACCACGTCGGCGACGTCCAGGACCGCGAACACGGCGCCGGCGAGCGCCGAGGACGCCACGCCGGCGGCCCATGTGGACCACCGCCGGGGGCTCGCTAACGTTGTTGCCATGGATGGTTGTGGAGCACAGCGGATTGGGTGCGATGCGATGCGAGTGGTGTGGGTGAGGCTGGAAGACCGTGCGCGCCTGTGTTGGCCGTCGCTCCACGTCGCGCCGTCGGTGTGCGGCAGCCCGGGGCCCAGCGTTGGTCGAGCGGGGTCCGCGTACCTTCTCTTCTCCTCTACTCCTGTGATTCTCGTGTTTAGGTACCGTGTCGGGTCGGGTCACCATCCATCTGTCTCGCTCGTCGAGTGTGGAAAAAAAAACAGATTGGAATGGCTCCCTCTATCCCAGAAAGAATGTAAATCTCGTTTCTTGAGGAGTCAAATAATTTTAACTAGCAAGGTGGCCCGCGCTAATAGCGCAGGTAGCTAGTTTTTTATTTAATTCTTTAAAAATATTTACATTGATAGAAGAGATGTATTTTGTAATTTATTTACCTCTCGTTTGCTCTTGTTGAATATTATACTACTTGCAGCTTTCTATGCACATGAGTTCATATCAATCATCACTTTTTATGTTACTTTATTCTATATTATAGTTGCATATTTTAGTACTTAAACCTGCAAAATCTAAATTTGAGGATTGAATTCAATTTTGGATCACCTTGAATACGGAGCAAATTGTACATAATTGTATTCATATAAAGTTTTTTATAATTATGAAATATATTTATATGTATTTGATAGTTATGTTTGCCAACAATCTGTAATTTAGATGTTGGAGTTCGATTTGTATCTTGCAATATTTTGATTAATATTTAGCGAAAATATATCTAGTATAGTTGTTAGAGCACTTAAGTAGCATCTAGCAGATCTAGACCTGACTCATCATCGGAGCGAAATAAAAATGATCATGGATTAGACAAAAAAAAGTTATGTTAAAAATTAAGTTGAGGCCTCCTGCTGGCTTTGGTAAATAAATGTTATGCAAAACTTATATATATGTGTGCTATGTTAATGCATATATGTTTTAAATTTTTTATTTAACCGAACCTATTATTATTTTTCCCACTTTGGTTACTGCACAATTTATTTGTTTTTAGCCCATATGACTACATATATTGGTCTACTTTAGAGTTTTGTCATCTCGGTGATAGATAGTTCCATATATATCTTTGTTGTTGTTTCTAACTCTTTTCTATATTTTTCATTTTCTCTAGCAATTTTTATTGATTTCTGTCTTCTATTTTGTTCCTCGGTATATTTGAAATCGATTAGTGTGTATCGCATCCGATGCATCTAATGGAGAAGTTTCCTGTTTAGTATTGTGCCTCAGGGTTTTTTTTCTGAGCGAAGAGGAGCATCGACAACGTACATTTGTTTGAATCATTTGATTTTGTACTGTAGGCAATCAACTTTGAGATAGATTAGCAGGGCTTCAGGCCTATATCTGTGGCTAAAATAATTTCAGTGGTGGCTTCTTTGATGGAGCAGCTTTTTTATGGATATAGAGCTGTTTTGAAAACCGTTCGCGCTTCTTCTATTTTTTCATGAATATATGAAAGATGTCAAATGTCCAACATGACATGGCTATAATTTAATATTTTTCTCATTCTAATGATATTATTTATAGACTAAACCAATAAATTCACTTTTGTCCTATTCTTTTGCCCTCATTTTCTCATTTTTCCTGCCTTCTTTTTCTATTCTCTTTTTTCGACTTTCCTTACCCGTTCAATCTTGGTGCTTCTTTATCTTTTTCTCTTCTCTTTCTCTATACTTCTTTAGAGGTATCGATCACATTTGTGTTCCATGCCTAGTGTGTACTTATAGAAGATTAGATGGGGATAATAATGTTAATAATTATCTATGCTATTTGATTCCTCACATGACTAACTCCCTGATTTTTCCCATGCATCTATTTAGATTGAGCTAATAATAGTCACATTTATTTGTAGGTTTCGGTGTTTTACCCTTTATTCCAGTGATTATTATTTGTATGGAACTATTTATATGCCCATATAATCATAATTCTTTGTTGACCACCATCAAATTAGTTTGTATAACTAAAGTTGTTCAAGAATATACAATATTTATGATGATAATTCTTGTTTGGAGAAAGCATTGGTTCTTTAGCGGATATTTCTCTCACATTAATTCGTCTGCGTATTCATTGGCCCACACTTACAATCATAAGGTACCAATGGTCTTGCAATAGATTGCAATATGTGAAACTATGCGCATCATCATTATTTTTTCGTCCCTATCTTGACGTTTGGTTGCTCAAGAAGAAATGGATTGATTGAGTTCGGCAATGATTTTGAGTAGAATCCAGTGTGCTTCATGCAACTGCATGTACTGCAGGACGTTCTTGAGACTCAAAAAGTTGTGATTCGGAATCTCGGACAAAGACTATGGTCGCGTCGTAGTGCAGGGCGTTCCAAAGATTTTTCGAAGCAATTATCTATTTCAATAGTACCAATACAATACAACTATGGTCGTGTTGTCACGCTTATGCTGCTGCCATTTTTTTTTGCATCTTTAAAAAAGGTTAATGCGAGACATAGATGGTAACATGAGTTTTTATGTCATGCGGACCCTGTATTTAACTTTAATTGGATACAGACACTTTTTGGTAGTTTAAAATATTGCATCTCATTAAATTGGACATGGACTCTTTTGTCCAATTTAGATCGCTAGATCTTCATTAAATCGAATGGTGTAAATCCTATACACAAAAACTATTTAGATCTTCGTTAATTTGGAGTATTTATTAACTTTATTTGCCATGAAACTCAAATTTGGATTTTTATTATTGCATTTGATACTATTTATTTAGCTATTTTTCTTCTTAATATGATTCATAATCACTACACACATCAACAATAATTTTTTATTCTAGTTCTTGCATTTATCTATTTATTAATCATATTTGATGTCAATTTTTTTATACTTTTAATTTTTAATTTAGCTATTTGGCTAATAATAATTTTTTTGTCGTGTGCCAATGCTAATTTTTTTAATTTTATAACTCCGAATTTGCCTATTTAGTAATTGTATTCAACATGGACTCTTTGGTTAAGTCCTAATTTTCTTTTTTTTAATTCCAAATTAAGCTATATTTACTAATCGTATTTGGTATGTACTCTTTGTCATGTCTTTTTTTAAAATTTTTTAAATTCGAAATTAGCTATTTATTAATCGTATTTGACATCTCATCGTGTTTCTGTACTCCATCATCATCACGAAATCGTCCGTACATCCATCTTCGACATCCCTTCACGTCAGGGCAGTGCCACGACACCGGGGGCACATCGCGTCGGAGGCTCCCTCTGCCAGCCTGTTGCCTGCGACCACCGTGCTGCTAGCTACCAGTAGTTGCTAGGAATTCAAGTCAACATTATCTCTTTGCAAAGAGGTATTAACAGTCCAGATTAATTCTAAAATATATGTTTTTCCATCAAGCTCACGTATTACCCATGCCCCCCCTCTTCTTCAATCGTACAGAACGCATAATCCGTTTGCAAAACTTTTAACAGGTACTAACAATATGACATGCTAAAAAATTAGTCAACTGACAACAGTTGGACAGTCATAGAATAACGTAGGAATTTCTAGACCCTCTCGACGAACGTGGTGGCTTGTTTTAACACTCCCTTAATAATATAATAGAATTTATACTTTTAATTTTAAATTTAGCTATTCAGCTAATATTAATTTTTATCTAGTGGTAATGCTATTTTTTTAATTTGATAATTCAGAATTTTCCTATTTAGTAATTGTATTCAACATGGACTCTTTGATTAAGCCCTAATTTCCTTATTTTTTTAATTCCGAATTAAACTATTTACTAATAGTATTCAGCATGGACTCTTTGCCATGTCTTAATTTTCCTTAATTTTTTAAATCCGAAATTAGTTATTTATTAATCGTATTTGATATGAACTCTTGAGTTAGTTTGAACCGTTAGATCTTCATAAAATCCAACGGTGCAAATTCTTCTCTTTTTTAGATTAATGTGGGAATTTCTAGACCCTCTCGGCGAACGTGGTGGCTTCTTTTAACACTCCTTTAATAATATAATAGATTTTGATCAAATTTATACAAAAAATTACTAACATTTGTATCTCCGAATAGATGCAGTATAGAAATATATTACATGATTAATCTAAAAATACTTATGCTGTAACATAAATATTAATACTAGTTTATACAAATTTGGTCAAACTTTAAATTGTTTGACTTCTCGGGAAGCGAGATTTACATTCTTTTTAGACGGAGGAAGTATTAAATATATGCAATCATAATATCAGTGCGACTCCAACAGACTCAGTATCTCTGATGAGTTTGATAAAAAAAAAGAAACATAAAAAATCAGATCCCACAAACTCTGTATTTTGCTTATCTAGCTATCCTGCTCTGCTCGCTGGGCAAAAGAACCGAGACTGTCCGTTGGCCATCTCCCTCCTCCCACGTCCCGCGCAAGTCTCGCGGCTCGCTCTCCCGTGCTGCCCCACCATCGAGCGCTGTCGCCACCCTGCCGTTACGCCGTCGCGTGCCGCTGTCGAGCTTCGTCACCGCTGTCTCACGATTGCCGCCCGTCCTTCCTCGCCGTCCTGCGTCCACCCGCCGTCCCGCTGTCGCCGCCCGCCCTTCCTCGCTGTCCCGTGCCCACCCCGCCGTCTCGCCGTTGCCGCTCGCCCGCCCTCGCCGACCACAGCGGAGGCCGCGGCTAGGGCGAGGAGGTCGTCGTCGCCGAGGAGCGGTGCAGGGAGCTGGCGCTCGATGCCGTTGCGGAGAGCGCACTGCCGAGGCTGCTAGAGGAGGCTGCGTGAGCAAGAAGTGGGGGAAAAGGATGAAGAAGATAGAAATGAGTATGACACATGGGGTCCACTAGCATTTTAGCATATGGAGAGTCTAGTTTTAGAGAGTGCATGTTTGCCTCTCAGTTTAGGATGTTTTTTATTTTTAGATAACCTCTTAATCTCTAAATTTGACTAGGATTTTTGCTAGTCTCCTCGAGATGCTCCAGTCCATTCAATGGGAGCCCTGCAGAAAATATATATTACATCGGGTCTCAAAAAAAAAAATTACATCGTAAGTCCTTTTGGGATATCATAGGAACAAAAAAAGAACGTCGCGGCTGATATGCAGCTGGGCTTTGTTTAGATGGTCCAATCCAAGGCCCGCATCAGAAAGCCCAGCTCAAATGGTGCGTCATTTCGTGGCCCAAAACCAGTTCAACCCACCAGGCCGCCGCCACCACCACCACCACCATCGCCGCCGGGGGATCCTTCCGCCTCCGCCCCCGCCGCGGCGGTCACTCTGCTTACAGACCACGCCAAGGCCAAGCCATCCAAGCTACTAAATCCTTCGCGTTCCCCTCCCGCTTCCCGCCCACCCCAAAACCCTAGACCCCCACCGTCTCCACGCGCGCCACGGCCATGGGGGCCCCGCGGGAGCTGGACCTCTCCGACGAGGTCGAGGGCGACCACGACGGCACCACCGACTTCGTCTTCCGCCTCACCGGCGACCCCATCCCGCTCCTCCCGACCGACTCCTCCCCGCTCCCGCTCTTCGACCTCCAGTCCCCTCCCGCGCGCCCGCTCGCTGTCTCCGACCGCCACGCCGCCGTCTTCCTCGCCCACCCAAACGGTATATTCACCGAACCCAAGGGTTGCGGCATTCCCGCCTCCATCGCACCGACTAACTGGGCTTTCTCGCTCCATCTCCAGGGTTCATGGCCGTGAGGACCAAGGAGTTGATCCAAGCCAGCAAGGAAGCGCGCGACAAGGGCAAGGCCAGCACCCGCTGCGCGAAGGACTGCTGCATCGCCAACGTGCCCCTCCCCGGTGTCTCCCTCCTCGCGCTCTCGCATGACGACTCCGTGCTAGCCGCCTGCACGGACAGTGAGATCCACTACTTCTCGCTGGCGTCTCTGCTCACTCATAAGGTCATCAGGTTTTCACCACTCTCAACACAATTTGTGCGTGCTTGGATTTCTGTATTGGTCAGTGCAGCAGCACATGTATTGTGCGGACTGCTTTTGCTGCAACTGATTAGTTTCAGTTTTTGTCTTTCATGTAATAACAATCTGTGCTCACTAATGGCTTGGTCATATCCATACATGTTTCTATCTGATTATTAGGACTTGTGGGAGTTCAGCATTAGGTTTCACGCTGCTGGTGCTAGATAAGGCCTGTGTTATGCTGTTTCAGCATTAGTATGTTTGCATGTTTATATGTCAGAGAAACTGTCATTGCTTTTGTCATCAAGATTATAACGATCCTTTGTAATTGTGCTATACAGGATGTGATACCATCCTCATCTTGTAGCCTGGGACGAGCTGGCACCGTGAAGGATTTCAAGTGGTTAAATCATGCCTCTGCTGCATATGTTGTACTATCAAATGGTGGGTTGCTGTCTCATGGGAGTTTGGGCGAAGGTCTCAAGGATGTGATGGAAAATGTTGATGCAGGTTCATGTCTTTTCCTAATACTATTTATTCCTACTGCATTTATATTTGAGGCACGCACGGACACACCATCAATTGCTGCTGTGAATTCTACAGGAGTAGTAGTATTATGTGAAATATGGCGTGCACTGGCATACTAATATCTACACCATATAACATACTAATTAGTTCCACTTGAAGTGAAATTCAGTAGTATGAATTGCTCCTGTTTTTTTGACTGGGAGAATGTTCTATGATGAGTACTGTTGATACGGGCAAATTAAAACACGTCCATTACTTCCACATACTACATTTCAAGGATCAAAATAAAGAAAATTGCAATCACAACCAACCTGTTATATATTTTCTCGAATGGTTACTCTTAACAGTGCTTCAACAACAACAACAAAGCCTTTGCTCTTAGCAAGACTGACTACATTACATTTATCAGAGGCCTGTACACCAATAGTGATGCACAATGTTATATAAATCTTGGATGCATTGCATTCTCCTTTGAAGCTTTAGCTTTATTGCCAAGTTAGTTCTTTAACAAACCATCATTGCTACGATGTTGTCACTGAAGTTAATCATCACTGTTTCGGTTCTCAAACTGAAATATCTGTTTTAAATGTATATAGTTGACTGTTGCAAGGAACGAAATCATATTGCCGTTGCAAGAGAGAACAAACTTACCATATTATCATCAGAGTTTAAGGAAACATGCTGCATGTCCCTCCTGTTCCAGTTGTGGTCTGATGAAAGTGATTCAGAGGGCAATACCATCAAAGGTAACCATACACCTTTTTCTCGTGTCGTCTATATTGTAAAATCCCTAGATACAGAATGAAATGCTCTAATTAGTGGATCTTTTATTTTCTGAACAAAATCCCTAGATACATAATGAAATGTTATAATTAGTGGAACTGTTATTTTTCTGAACATATATTTTTCCACATAGCCTGCCCAACCTGCTCGGGACTAAAATGCTTCATCGTTATATATTTTTCCTCAGTCATCCAGTACAAATATCGAAGAACCAATAAAATTTTTTTGGTGCCCTTAGGAAACTGTGAGACATCCTGTACAATTACAACATACAATCATCGTTTTCAGATTGTACAATCATTCAAATAACCAATGATGTTGAAAACTGAGTTTGTACATTTGCTCCATGACCATTGAGATGTATATGTAAGCAATGTAGATTGCAGGGAATGATTGGATTGATTGATAGAGGTGCACAAGGGTGTACATATATAGGCAGGATACCCTAGATGGTTTATAGAAACACCACCATCAGGGGGATCCTGCCGCCATCTACCAAAGAGGGAGGGGGCGGCGCCCCCAGCCAGGAAGGCTGGGCGCCGGTCACCCAAGGCCCAATGGGCCTGCTAATCATAACCCTAATTACCTTGCTAACAGTATACATAGGACATAGAGTCATCATTTTGTTTTTTACGTTACCGGATTTACTTGCAGCTGCATGATTGAACTATATGAAATTGTGTTTAGTATGTACTATTATTGTTCAGTGTTGATGATTTTCCATTTTTTACCAGTGGATTCCATTGGTTGGATACGTGATGATAGTATTGTTATCGGCTGTGTTCGATTAAATGAAGACGACAACGAAGAAGGCTATCTTGTTCAAGTTATAAGGAGTGAAGAAAACACATTTTGTGAGGTTAATTGGTCCTCTAGATGCCTTCTTTTCTATCATCGGATTCATATCACATGTTATGTTTTTTTTAAGCAAAAGTTTCATCTGCAAATTTTAAGAACATGCTCGTATAAAGTTGCTTCAATAGCTAGAGATATGTCTCTGAGCATAGTTTGGCCATGACATTATGCATATATCGCGGTAAATGGCAAATCATGTTCCTAGGGTATATTTTGAGTGTTGTAGTCTTGTCATTCATCAAAGTTAATATGCTTGGTTGGAATTTCTGCAAGTTAAGACCATGTCTGTGCTTTGGTCTTGTTTCCTCCAAGAACTTGGATAACAAAACATAAACCCTAAATTGGTTGATTCTCATGTCATTTATTAGCAAAGGTTACAGAATGTATTTATGCAACCTTTTTGCATTCCTAACAAATATATCACTGATTGGTTGAACTGAACGAATTACTTTTGCAATGCACTTATAGAGCCCAGGCAAGCCAGTTGTTTATACCTATGTGGATTTCTTCAACGGCATGATGGATGATGTTTTACCATCTGGATTTGGACCTAATCTGCTATTGGGCTGTCTGCGTCGCTGGTATGTGAACCTAGGCCTTGAAAATCTCTATTGAATATTTTGGCATGTATGTTTGAAATTGGAAGGCAATTATTTGGGCAGGAATTTATCAACACTGATATGGCAAAATAATTTTCTGCATGTATTTGTTGTGGTATTAAACAGCCTTTACACCAAAAATCTTGTTACCCCTACACTATCATGAAGGGGATTGGTTTCCAGGAAGGAAATCCTTGATCCTTACATTAATCCATTTAGATGAAAGTTACTGTTTATCAGCCATTTATGGGAGCTCTTTACATGAAGTTAATGGTGTATGCTAACTTTTAGGTTGTCCATAACATGAGGTGAAAGGATATATAAGTTGTTCAAACAAATCTTGTACGATGCACCGATCTCTGCTGTTCCTATACGAACATAAAAGCACAATGGCTTTGCTTTTTACACCCTCCCACTTTAGTGCACTTGGTCCAACTCCAACTCTATCCCATCCTATCGATTGCATCTTATGGATCCTAATTTCTTTATACTTTCTCTTCCTCCTTCCAACAGTTGATATTTAACACCAATGATGTGGCCCCAATCACCAACAGCTCACCTAATTAAAGGCATGCAGCTGTACACAGTACTAGTCATATTATTGGCCCCCATTTACCGTGTGATTTTTTTTCAACTTCCATTAGATGAATCCCCTGCAGAAATCAAGGGGGAGCATATAATGAGTTTTTTCCCCATCTACTACCCCTATAGTAATAAATAAGCATGATGACACGAAACAATTAAATGTATATGCTAGTAGGGTTTAGCCATGCAACCTTTGTCTTCTCTTACCTTGATTAGACACTTCCTTAATATGTGTGGAAAGTGCAATGGGCCTTATATATGGAACTGGGAGTATTAGCCTTTTCTTCTTCTTATCGGACACTGTCGGGTAAGGTCCACCCCTTTGCTAGCCTATCTGCTGTAAGCCTGTAACATGGTGATATTTATTTACTTGCAAGGTTCTGTTTGCATTTCTTTTCTGTGATTGAAACATATGTGTGTGGATTTTTGCAATTTATAGGGATCTCGTGGTGGCTTCGAATAGAAAGAGCATTGATGAACACATTGCCCTTCTAAAGTGGCCATCCACACACGATGAGGAAAAAACTGTAAAATGTCTTGAAATGTTGGAGGATAAATACACTCCTAGGATTGATTTGCAAGGTGAATCCTATACCAGAAAACGATGGCTTTTAGAACCCACTGCGCTTTTCTTTGAAAATGAAGTCTAAACTGTTTTAGTCCTCTTTTATGATTTCAGAGAATGGTGATGACAATGTCATACTAGGGTTTGGTGTTGAGAATGTTTCATTATTTCAAAAGATCACTGTAACAGTAGGACCCGAACAAAAGGAGGTTGCCCCTCAACATGTTCTACTCTGTTTGACTGGTGAAGGCAAACTAGTTCTATATTATCTTGCCAGGTAAGTATTTTTAATTGATACTTGGCATTGCTATATAGTGAAAATTTTGGTCACTTCAACTTCTAAATATTGTACTTCTGTTGGGGACACATTTTTGTATCGACACTATTGTTTAGGATTTCGGACCCTTCTGATTTACCTCATACTACTCTGTCTACCAATGAGGACTGTGGTGAAAAACAGATTTCACCTGCACCTGTATCTGAAAAGGAGTTGACTCCAAGTGTTACAGGCTCAGTATCTAAGAGTATTCTTACTGAACATGGTGCTGATCCCTCTAGCGCACAAACAGGTAAAAAGCTGCTACCCAAGAGGTTCTAAATTGCACTTTGCTTTGGAAACTAAAGTACCCTTCTATATTTGTTTTTATCCTTGCAGGTAGCAACCAGCAGGAATCAATGATTATGAAAAATAGTTCCTTGGTTTCGAAAAAACAGGAAACAACTGGCAATTCCTTGCTTACCTCTTCTGATAAGAAGCCATTAGACACCAAGCAACTGAATGTGCCTACTGCACTCGCAACCGCACCTAGTTTAGCACTAACAGGAAACACAAAACCTGCAATGTCTTTTAGCTTTTCTACTTTCAATAATGAAGGCACAAATCCAACAGAAAGCAAGGCACCTAGTGGATTAGCTCCTTCCTTGCGACCAGGCAGCAGCAGTTTTGGAAACATCCAAAGTGGTAAAGGAGGCCTGGATTCAACCCAATCAGTGGGGACATTTGGTGGATCTCAGAACTCCAATAAAGATGGTGGTGGCTATAGTTTCAAATCATCATTGTTCGCCTCTAGTGGATCGGTCCCTGCCAAGATCGGAGAAAGGAATGAAGCTGGTTTTGGAAATCCTTGGCCGCAAACCAGCTACACTGCTGATGGGAAAGTATTTGGTCCTCCAGTTGCCTTAAGCCCTGGAACTTTACCATCCATATCTCCAGCTAAACCTTCCCTAATTGGATCTTCATCAAGTGGGTATCGGGCAGGAAACTCCGAAGCACCTCAATCGTTGCATGGATCACCTCTGTCACAGCAAACTATGGGCAAATCACATAACAGCAGGACGCAAGCACCAGTAGACTATTCTAGAAACTTCAAGATGAGCGCAATATTCGATTCTCAAGAAGACATGTCTAAAAAGTTCTACAGTGTAAGATCACTGAACACATTTAATTATTATATTTATTTTTCTATCTTTTACTTTCCTTGTACCTATGAAATATTATCATCAGTTGAAGGAAAATTTCAAGTAATGAATGTACCTCATATTTTGTTGCCTCTTGGTGCATCATCCTTGCATACTTTGGCATTTTTTTTTTGAAAACCATACTTTGGCATCTTCTTTCTTGGACACTAAAATTTTTCCCCTTCGTTACAGATAAATGAAATGACGAAGGAATTAGATGCCCTACTAGCTTACATAGAAAAGGATGGTGGTTTCAGAGATGCCTGCATAACCTTCCAGCAGCGTCCTCTTTCTATGTTTGAGGATGGTTTGCAGAACTTTTTGGAGTTGTTGCAGGTCTTCAAGGTATATAATAATTGCGAGTGCTCCCCACTCTTCCTCCCTCAATGGTCTCTTTGTTGTGCTGTCCGTTCTTCTGTTTTGAAAATTGTTACTAAATGTGTATGTGCTTGTTTCAATCCCAGAACAAAGTAGAGGGACAGTGTTCAAGAATTGAAGATTTGAGGAACAAGATGTTTCAAGGTGAGCCTTCATATACTTTTTTTTTGCTATTTTTGAGCAAGTAGTTAGAACAAGCTGCACGTTTTCACTTATTGCTTTCTTTCATAACTTCACATGTTAAAGAATTATTTGATCAAATAGTATGCTTATCCATAGATAGTTTATATCATTTTTGAAGTTGTTTTTAGTATATAATCAGCAAAAATACATTTGCAAATGATTTGCCTACATGATTTTACCTATTGCTTTCTTTCATACCTTCACACGATAAAGAATTATTTGATCATAATAGTATGCTTTTGCAGGATAGATAGTTTATATCATTTTTAAGTTGTTTGTAATATATAATCAGCAAAAATACATTTGCACATGGTTTGCCTACATGATCTGACCATAATATTGAAGAAATATAACTGATTATTCTTGATTAATAACCAAGTTTAATTTAATTTGTTGGTTTATTATTTTCAAATGAGTAAGCTACATTTCCTGTGGTAGACTGGTAAATAAATTGATGTATTAATCTATCTCTAGATCTTTTCACCAGAAAAAAAGACTTTTGCCTTCAAGATATGTATATTTTAAGAAAAAGGTGTGCTGTTATTTTACCTTATTCTTTGTTCTCCTCAGTTTCTGCTAGGCAAACTTACATGAAAGGAATTGTCAGCCAATCTTCAGATACTCAGTACTGGGATATATGGAACCGTCAGAAATTGAGTCCAGAATTTGAAGTAAAGAGGCAAAATATTCTCAAAGCTAACCAGGTATCAATATCTGACATTCTGACCTACTTCATTTGTTTCTATGATATTGGAGGAGAATAATGGATTCTTTGTCACACAGAATTTGACAAATCAGCTAGTCGAGCTAGAGAGGCACTTCAATAATCTGGAGATGAACAAATTCAGTGAAACAGGAAGATTGGCTTCTGGTCGTAGAGCTGTTTATTCTAATAAGTCAAGGTCGAGGTATTCAACTGTTATACCATCTTGCTACAAATTCATATATAATTAATGAGTATCATCAAATGGATGGCAAACAAATAGCCTTTTTATGCTTTGTTCTTATCATCATATATGTGTTTCGTTTACCTTTTCTTTTCCTTTTTATTTTTGGATCCTTTTGTGAGTATGATGTTTTAACTGATATTTTGCTTTTACTTTTTCAGTCACACACAATTATCCAGTGTGTACAATGCACTGAACTCGCAATTGGCAGCAGCTGAGCAACTATCTGAATGCCTCTCAAAACAGATATCTGCATTAAATATAGGTTCTACTACTACAAAGCGAAGGGCAGTGACCAAAGAGTTGTTTGAATCAATTGGTTTAGCCCACACAACTGATGCAACCAAATTTTTAGGCAGCACTCCTTCTAAGTCAATTAAGCGGTTTCCGTCAGGGAATGAGCATTCAAAGGGAGTATTAGGGCCTTCCAAGAGTGTTGAACCTGAGACTGCACGAAGGAGGAGAGAATCACTGGATATGGTAAATTATTGAACCTAGTAGAACAAAAACATTACATTTTTCATGTAACATGCACATAACTTGGAAAGATGATGTGGGTCTTTGTTTTTTATTACATACTCTGCTTTCCTGCATTTTTTTCCTCATATGGTCTACATTTGTGTTATTTTCTTGTTCTTCATGTGGCAGATAAGCAGTAAATCTAACTACAAATTATTTGTCAATTTTTTAGAGCCTGACTAGTTTGGAACCTCAGAAAACTACTGTTAAAAGAATAGCACAACAACAACGCCTCAAGATCAGCAGTGATCTGCCATTCAGGTCAAACAAGAAAATATTTGATTCTCAAATGGCAGCTATATCGCAGGAAAAGTCAAGCGGTAGCTCCAATTCCTCTATAGTAGAATCTTATGCAAGCAGACTGCGTTCTTCCAGTGAAGGTAAGTTTTTACAAGTCGACTTCAATTTCTGTGCTTTTTATTAGTATCATGGAGATTCTTATTAAGTCATCAGTCTTTGTACGACTTTTTAACTTTGAACATTTTTTTTTATAATTTCAGATGTAAAAGCAAAACCATCAGGATCCCAACAGAACCCGTTGTTCAAATGGGTAAAGGAATCAACTGGGCCATCTCAAATCTTAGAGAAAAAACAATTTGAGTTACCAGGGCAAATGAAAAGTATCGCTCAATCTTCAAAATTGGCACCATCTTCACCGGCATTTGGTTACACACATAAGGGTGCACAAGATAGTATCAGTCCATCCAATGTTTCATCTTTTGGAGCAACACATACTGTGCCTAAGTCACATACTTTAACTTTCAAAACAACTATAACACCTAAAAGCAATGCCAACACGGAGGCCAATATACTACCTTCCATGGCGACTGCAAAAGCACCTCAGAGTCCACTGTCTGTGAAAACTCTAACTGGGGAGTCTGGAGATTTGTCTACATTAACTTTGAAGAACAGGCAGGACAGTCAGGCAATGCCATCTTTGGGGAACATAAAAGGATTGGATCCTTCTCCACAGAGCAAGGGTGACATGTTTAGAGATCTTAGCAAGTCATCTTTCACTTCTGAAAATTCCAAGCCTGCTGTGTTACAAGAGAAGAGTGGCAAGCTTAGCGGGGTTAATGATGGTGTGCAGAGCACTGTGAAAGAAACACCCAAGGTGGCACCTCAACCTCCTGCATTCTCTCCAACTTCTGTTACACAAACCAATTTATATTCCATGAAGCCGACTGTTTCCTCTTCAGCTACATCATCCTCATCAGTTATGCAAGCATCAGCTGCAAAGACTTCAGATATTTTGTCTAGCTCAGTGCAAAAATCAACGCCAAACATTTCTTCATTAGTACCTGGGGATAATTTGTCTAGCTCTGTACCATCAATCCCAACACCTGTTAAGGATTTGTCATCTGGCATGGGTAAAAATGCGGCAAAACCTGAAATGGTTACATCAGAGGTAACTAGTACCATAGTTTCTGAGAGTAGTTCAGTCATATCGACCACTGAAAGCAAACCTTCACAGCCTCCAACAACCGGTGCCACTTTGCCTTCTACTCCAGTCTCTGCTCCTAAAACAGCTCCAACAACAGCAGAACCAGTTGTCACTTCTGCAGGAAAAGATGTAGGACCAAACAACATCTCAACCGATGAAGATGATATGGAAGAGGAGGCGCCTTCCACAAGTGTCGAACTCAATTTGGGAGCCCTTGGTGGGTTCAGTCTCGGGTCTCAGCCTTCTTCAAGTCCTCAAAAGTCTAATCCTTTTGGGACCTCCTTTGGTACATCTGACAATAAAAGTTCAGGCACACCATTTACTTTGACAACCAGTCCAGGACAGCTTTTCCGGCCAGCATCATTGAGCATTCCTTCAGCCCAGCCAGCCCAGCCATCTCAGTCAACTAGCTCTAGTGCCTTTTCTAGTACATTCTCAAGTGGCCTTACTGGATTTGGACAGACTGCACAACTTGGATCTGGCCAGCAGTCAGGATTTGGGAAGCCTGCACAGATTGGAGCTGGATTTGGGCAGCCAGCACAAATTCAGTCTGGTTTTGGTCAGCCAGCACAAATTGGATCTGGGCAGCAGTCAGGATTTGGGCAGCCTGCACAAATTGGGGCTGGACAGCAGTCAGGGTTTGGGCAGCCTTCACAGTTTGGTGCTCAACAAGCGCTTGGATCAGTGCTGGGTTCTTTTGGACAGTCGCGCCAGCTAGGAGGTGTAGGTTCTGGAGGATTTGGTGGATTTGCTAGTGCTTCTACATCTGGGGGCTTTGGTTCTTTATCTTCAAGTAATGCTGGATTTGCTGGTGCTGCAGCAGGTGGGGGCTTTTCGGCGCCTGCTGCTGCCTCTGCAGGCGGCGGTTTTGCTGCTGCCTCTGCAGGCGGCGGTTTTGCTGCTGCTGCTACTGGTGGAGGTTTTGCTGCTCTTGCCTCCAAAAGTGGTGGTTTTGCTGCTGCAGCTTCATCTGGTGGTGGTTTTGCTGCTGCAGCTCCATCGGGTGGCGGTTTTGCTGCTGCAGCTCCATCTGGTGGTGGCTTTGGAGGTGCTACCCAGGGCGGTGGCTTTGGCAGTGGTAAGATATCTGATGTTTTATACTTAATGTTTTGCACACGTGCCTTTGTGTTGAGACACCTCACCGAGACACTAATTAATTTTTTAAATAGACCTAGATTCATTTCATTGTTCAGTTGACTATTTGTGTTTGGATTTGAACTGCTAGTTTGCGTGACGTTTCTTCTAGAAAGAAAATGCTAGCATATAATGGTTATGCTCCTCCAGGCTTTCAAACAATTTTTGTGCTCACTTGTCAGGAATAATGGTCTACTCATTTTGGCTATCCAAAAAAAAAAAAAGGTCTTTAGCTTTGGGAATATTATGTTGATTTCAAGTCTTCTAGGCAAATTTTTAAGCAGTAATCCTTAAACCCATTTCAATCAGTTTATAGTATTCATTGTGTAGAGTACTAAATATTAATTATCAATCAGTCTCCATGACCATCCTTTGAAATATGTTCTAACTCAAATGTTAGGTTTGTGATCTGCAAGTGCACTTCTGATGTAGTCTTGGTGCTTCAGGAAATTAATATCTTAACATTCGTTTACAGAAGATGCTTTTGTTCTTCTGTAAGAATTGTATTTAAACTGACAAAATTTATCTTTCTTGGTGATATTTTGAAACTTTACCATCCTTGATGGTATTTCAAATTTTCTCTGCAGCCACTTTCCTTAATTCACTTGCACACACTCCTTTTCCCCCTTTCTGACTTGGAGACTGGCAACTAACACTATCTGTTTGGTTTGAAGGTGGTGGATTCGGATCCTTTGGTGGTAATCAAGGGGCTGGGTTCTCGGCGTTTGGAGCAAGTGGACCTGGAAGACCACCAGCTGATCTTTTGACACAGATGAGAAAGTAGGCTGCAGGAAACCCCCAAATTCCTCGTCTTCAGCAGAAGATTCCGAAGAAGATTCGGAAGATCCGGGGCCCTTGAGTACATCGAAACATTTTTTTTTTCGGGCGGTGGTGGTGCATGGTGTATGACTAGTTTTTGCCCGACGGTGATATCGGAAAGTGAATTGTATTGTATAGTATTTAGCGAGGCCATTAGAGCTACAGGCCTCAGCTTAAGCGCTTAAAAGTGTGGGGGGACTTTTCTGCAGCGCTTGACTGTTACAGAACCATTGTTCTCAAGGCGTCGCCTAGGCGTCCAGGCGCCGTCCACTGATTTGCGCCTTGCTCGCCTAGGCGCCCGCCTTGCTCCGCCTAGGCGTCCAGACGCCCCACCTTGCTAGGCGTCCGCCTTACCGCCTTGAGAACTTTGTACAGAACACATGACGGCATGATGTTGTGGACGTGGCATGTCTTGCTCCATTTGTAGTTGGTGGCTACGATTTGGGACCTTGTTTTAGTTGGCTTAGTTAATTTGTTCGCTGGTTGCACGGTCGTAGTAGCGTTGCAGTGGTTCTTTCTGCATCTGGTGGCAACTACAAGATTTCTAATTCGTCTTAGCGCTGCTTGGTTTAACGCAGTGGCCCCCTTTATTTTTTTTTATTTTTTTGCAGCCCATAGGCATTTGAGCATCAAGATAAAACGGAATACAATTTGTGCTGTCCAGGGTTATCAGCTGCAGCAGCTAATACTACTAGCTCGGAGGCTCACTCCTTGCATGAAGCGTACGCCTACACATTCCATCTCATCTCATCTCATCTTTACAAAGAAAAATAAATAAAGGCGCGCGATTCTGATTCCTCCTCCCTCTAGCTTTGTCAATACCCGGCCCGGCCGCTTTTCCATATTCCTTCTCACGAGAGCGGGTCGCCTCCCCTGCTGCACAGGAATACATCAAAGCCAAGCCTCCCAGACTCACTGGTGAGCTTTGCTTGCAAAGAGACAAGAGACGGGGGAGAAACAAAAGCATACGATACCAAACACTTAACAAGTAGCAGCCGAATGTATCCGTGCAAATCAACTGTACCCTGCCCAATAATATGCAACGGAACCCGGGTGGAAAAAAAGGGAGAGCAAAAGTTACGGCATCAAATTATAGCTTTTTATTATTATTTTCTCGGCCGCGAACCAATGCCCAAGGAATATATACGTGGTTTCAGTTACAATCATCTTTGCGTTTGCTGACAAGTGAGAGGCAATGCGGAATCCTGCAGCTGCAGCTGCAGCTATCTGGAATGGAACATATGCAGCGCACACCTCGCTTCAATTATTGTATTAATTCTCTATAGTGAGGAGGTAGATGCCGCCATGCATATCACTCAACCCAGGGGCTCCTGCTTCACCTTGCTTATCTTAGTATAAACAGAGCAACGAGAGCATAAACGTGTCGCCTCTTTAACTTGAAACCTGGAGCAACAACTGTGATGCAACAGTTTCAGTTATCGCACCAGGTTCACTGCTGGACCGGATGCATATCACTATATTCATTCAGTTATGAAAGCAAAAAAAGATAGAAACAGATTACTAAGTTCCGAGAAACATCAGAGCCTAGAGATGCCCCCGCAGCAATGCATGCAGCCAATAACCCTTTTCCTTTTCTTTTTCGATGATCTGGTCTTTAGAAGGACTAGAAATTACGCTGATGCAATCATGCGTCCTCACGACGTATGCATCATAACTAGATAGCTCTGTGGGGCACAGCCATCTGGAAGGCAAACTAAAGGCGATGCAGTTACTCATGTAAGAAGCAATCTCTGCATGGAGGTCGACAAATCATGGTCACAACAAGTGCAAGCATAAAGCAAAAAAGAAGGACACAGCGCAATCCGAGAAGAGAACTAGGGCTTCATTTTAAGCTGGCTTTTGGATGCCATATGTAGAACAGTGAAGTTACAGCACCGGCTTCAAAGTTCACAAGGGATACAGCCTATGAGATTGCCTCACCATCCCTTTGCCCTTGTAGCTCAGCAGGTGCCAAACTTACCAAAGGAGACAAAGGGGAATTCTATGCTTATTCCGTTATTCCATTCGTTGCCTTTGTGCAGTCCCAAGAAGGCATCAGAGAGTCATACAATGGCCACCTTCGCTTTATCTCTGTGCAAACCTTTATGCAATTCTTCTTCTCGATGCCTGCAGTCAAAAGAAGGGAAGTTTCAAGCTTTAATTTGTCCACATAACCGATCGATATCCTTAGGCCGTATACTGTGTCTCTCGCTTCTGAATACATGCAACCCAACAGTGCAGGAAGAAACAATATAATTCGGCGTGTGATCGCAGACGATCGATTCGGAGTACTACTTATTGACCACCAATGTTGCCCTTTCATTTCAGCAAACTAGAGGCAGGGAACGCAGTGGAAACTGGAATTGGTTCTGCACAACTAAGATATATATATCATTGGGGAATCTGAGAGAAGAGGCTGGCAAGTTCTAAGACATCAGATTGCAGACCACAGCCCAAAAGGTTCTCATGAGAATAAGGTGCTCCATTCCCTCCAGTTTTTCAAAAGAAAAGAAAAGATTGTGCTTCGCTTTCTTCGCCCTTCTCATGTGGCAAGTAATTTCAACCAAAAGCTGGTGCAAGTGTATATGATCAGAAGAGAAGAGAGCTGCTGGAATTGACAAAGAAAAAGACTGGTGGGGATAGGGTCCACGGGTACCCCAAGGGAATAAGGATAATATCTCTTTTCAGTTGCTGCAAAGATTGGGCAGCCAGGCTTGAGTGCTTGTTCAGATGATTCGACATTCTCCGCCTGCCTTATAAGACGGGACTCGGCGTAAGATCTTGGCAAGAGGAGAGGACAGGAGGTAGGTAGTTTAGTTTGAGAAGCCAAAGGTTGTCTCACTCCCGGAAGACCACAGAACAACTCTTTGGTTACTAGAAATAGAGGCACTGGGACTGAATACCGGTAAAGCTGCCAAGGATCCCAGCAGTCAGGAATGTGCAGCCTGCAAGCAGACATTTCAGTACAAAACAGGAACTGAACGGGTGAGATGTGCTTCTACTCTTTTGTTTATTTCGCTCAAGGAAGGCAAAGTCTGTTGTTCAACTACGATGTACTCCATGTAACATGGAATTCTTTGGTGGCAGATGATGTATCATCAGCAACAGCTCCACGGTCATAACCAGCACCTGTCCTCAAGATCTGGCTTACCTCCGGAGAAGCAGTTTCTCCTGCAAGGAGGAGGAGATGCAGGTCTTGTCCTCTCCACCGACGCTAAACCTCGGCTGAAATGGACACCCGAGCTGCATGAACGTTTTGTGGAGGCAGTACAAAAGCTAGGAGGGCCAGACAGTAAGTACATGATCAAAACATATCATCTGTCAACCATACATAGCGGAAACACAATGACCTTCTAAAGTCCGCATGCAAAACCCTTGCAGAAGCTACGCCTAAAACAATCATGAGGATCATGGGGATCCCTGGACTCACCCTGTACCATCTTAAGAGCCATCTCCAGGTACATATGGAGCTGTTAACTCCCTGCTGCATAGCATGAATAATGGCTTGCTGTCACCATCACAAACTTACAGAGATGCCTTTTCTCACAGAAATACAGACTTAGCAAGAATCTCCAGTCCCAAGCTAATATTGGCAATGCAAAGAATGGTATGTTACATGTTTCTTAAAGCTCAAGTCAGTAAAATCCCAAATGTGCAGTGAGTGAGATACTAAACTTGCCGTTGTGTCTCAGTGTTAGGCTGCAGAACAGGAGCAGACAAACCATGCGAAGGGAATGGATCACCATCTAGTCATTTGAACATGGAGCCCCAGATAATAAACAGGTAAGAATCAATCTAATTCGTTAACTGTCAACGTTCTTCTCAAATTTTCAAAAGGTGAAGTATTTCAGAAATTTGATCAGGTCGATGCACATAAGCCAAGCCCTCCAAATGCAGATAGAAGTTCAGAGACAGCTGCATGAGCAACTAGAGGTACGAAAGCATCTCTGGAATTAAAATCCCCTGCATACTTGTGCCTAAAGCTGTAGTATAAGCATAAGCAATGCAGCAGCACTAGCGTAAAGCATCAAAGTCCATTAGCAGTCGATTGCCATTTTGAATTTTTTTTTTGAAAAATTCCATTTTGAATTCAGCAGAGCAGTAATTTTGCATGCCCATCCATGGCACCTATAACTTATGGTGAAGAAAATTTAAACTGCGGGGGTGAAATGAACATCTGTAAATCATGTCATAATTAGTAAAGCCACAGTCCAGAAATTGTTACTTGCAAAAGTATCCAGAGCCCATGGGTATCCAAGTTTGAAGTCCACTTTGCCGTGTGCACGACTGAGCAGCTGGGCCAACTAACCCACCACTTTAGGCCCAGTGTTTGCCAGCCCATCCTGAGGCCGTAGAATTGGGCTCACCTTCAAGGATTTGAGGCCCGCACAACTCACAGTTGGGCTGGGCTCGGTCCATGAGCTCTGGCCCATAACCATTTACAAGTTTTATTTATTTTCCTTTTTTTTCTCTCTCTCTAGCGTATATCTGCCTTATTTTTTTACTGCTTTGTAATTGCAAGTGGAGTGATGCATTGCAATTGCAACATCTCATGATGAATTTGTTGGATGCAATGCAACAGGTGCAGAGACACCTGCAGCTCCGGATCGAGGCGCAGGGCAAGTACCTGCAGTCGGTGCTCGAGAAGGCGCAGGAGGCGCTCGCCAAGCAGAGCGTCGATCTCGACGCCGGCGTCCTCGGCGAAGCTGCAGCCGCCGAGACGCAGCAGCTGTCGGAGCTCATCTCGAGGGCCTCGGCGACCAAGCTCCACCACCAGCATCTGCTGCATCTCGGCGGCGGTGTCGGAGACGGGTCGGTGGACAGCTGCCTGACCGCCTGCGAGGGCTCCCAGAGGGACCATGACATGCTGTCCATCGGCCTGTCGCCGGCCCCCACTCCGTTTGAGGCGGCGAGGTCGTCAGGCGGCAACGACAGAGGAGGGGCGACCACGAGCTGCGAGGAGTTCCTGTTTCTCCAAGAGCCTGCCGCTGCCAGGAGAGGTTCCTCGGATCAGAAGCTAGAGCTGGACCTGAACATCAACGATAGGAACCCTCCAAGGCCTCGCCACTGCCAAAAGATTGATCTGAATGGGTCGAGCTGGAACTGATTGATGACCATTTACAAAGGAGTTGAAGCCTCGGGCAAGACAAGGCTTCTTCTTCTTCTTCTGCCTGCTTCTTCTTCCTAGAAGCAGAGTGAAAATGGGGGGGGGGGGGGGGGGGGGGGGATGCGCTGTGCATTTTCATGTCCTCGAGTCGTTTGTAGTAAGATCTGGGTAGAGCTACTCTATATAGCATGGACATCCTGCGTGTTGTCGGATCATGGATTCATGGTGCAGTGCAGCAAATAAGCAGCGACTGAAATGAGGATAAAATTCCCTTTCGATGAGGGCATGTGCAGTGAGAAGAACCCGGCCAGATGTTCTTCCTCTCACAGCTGATTGACTGTAGCTCTGTAGATCGATGTGTATGATATATGCTAGTACATTTTTTTTTGTCACACTGGCCACATATTTTTCTCTTCTAACTTGCCTTATCGGATCAACACGCGGTGGCCAGCAGCCCAGCACCTGTTACCGATTGGGGAATCCTACGAATTGAAGGATGCGCCGCGGCGCAGCGCCTTGCTGGAGGATACGCCGTCCTCTATATTCAGTTAAGCGACGAACACTCCCTCTCTTCAGACAGAAGCTGAACTGTCTTCCCCTACGGCACTTGAAACTTCAGATTAGTCAAGCATATAGGGCGAACGACCACATGACTTCTTGCAGGGCCACATGATTGTGTAAGAGGCCTTTTGAACCCCCAAGAGATGGAGTAGTGAACAGTAAGTAGCACACTAGCACCTTGCTCAGACTTGAGAAGAGTACAGTGACTGCTTATTGGCAGCTAGACTGCTCCAGCACCTGTGTCAATTTGTCAAGCCTCTATTCAGATGGATTATTCATCTTGGTTTCACTCAAATCTACCTAGTTTATTTCATCCGGTACAAATTCCAAGAAATCTGTGCGCATGAATCATGGCCACTTTGCAAACATGGAAACAAAGATAGAAAGTACACTGTATTCGGCCACTCTTTTTTGCTCTACTTGGAATGGTCTACTTCGTTTCAGCAACGGACAAGCGCGGAGCGGATGCACACGAATAAAAAATTATTCTCTCTCACTGCAACTTGCATTTTTCCAAATCCATGCTGCAGCCTTGCCTGGCTGTTGGTTCCCCAGTCAGTACGCTATTCCCCAAGAGGAAAAATCATTTTATTATTGATAAAATATGGTGCGTTTTCGGCAGTTTCTTTTGGAGTGGCCTCGTCCTGGCGAGATAAAAATATCCAGCGCTGACACTGTTGCCTGCCTGCATGCTTCTTGTTGTTTGTGTCTGTGGTGGAATTGTGTTGTTTTCTCCATGGCCATCTTCCCTCCACTGGTCTCTTTCTCACCCTTTTTCATTTTTCGGGCATTGCTTATTTGACTGATAACTAGCATGAATCAAATGTTTGGCACATTTTTCTCTGTACTTAATTAGTAGAATTGATTGATTTTTCTGCTTGGCTAAATTGCATCCGCGAGTCTTTTTCAGTCGTCATTCTAGGCATTTGTTTCTCTGACAGACACTCCATAACTGTTATATAGATTTGACACAAAGTGTCCATCGAGGCATGATGACCAATGCAAAGACGAGTGCAGCTGTTTCGTGTAAGTGAAGCATAGTTACTAGCTTGTTGTATGCATATATCAGAATAATTAAGGTTATCACTATATACACACAACAGTCTGTCTTCCCTGGTGTAGAAAGGGCACATCATTTGCGGCATATGGACTATATATAATTTGAAACGTGAGAAAGTGCTATATATGCAAGGATGCAATGGATCCCTTAGACTTCATTCAAGTACGTGGGCAGCAGGGGCGGGCCCAGGATTTGGTTATTCAACATTTTCAAATGTTCAAAAAAAAATTTGGCCGCCGCTATGCACTGTAGGGCCGCTCGTGTCTCTTCGCGATCAGTTGTCGCCCACTGCGCCGCTACAATTCGCTACCGTCGGCCGGAAGCAGAAAGGAAGCAGCCACATGGGAGGGGGAAGTGGAATCGGGATAGTTGGGGCTGGGGACATGGGGTCGATGCTGGTTGGGGTTGCGATTGGGCCGTCGCGGTTGTGCCTAGAGGAGGCGAAGTGGACTATTTGAGCACAAGAGGTAATATTAGATTGTGAAGCCTGTTTTGTGTAGATCATCTCCAGACTCCCAAGAGACACCCTAAAGGCTATTCTAATTACAAATTTAGAATTCTTAGTGGAAAACCTTCAAGGTAGCAACATCATAAATTATCTCTCTCTCTTGAGAACAAAAATCCACATTCGATGCCAAATACTTGCCATTTTAGAACCAGATCTTAGGCATTCATCCTTCAAAGTTTTCCTAATATATCAAGGTTCGAACAATAGGATATCTGGTATAAGAGAACTGCTGTGGGAATATGAGAATACAGGGAGAAGTATGTTTTGAGAATTCTTTTAGAGATGCTTTTATTTGCTATTCTATGATACATATACATGTTATACACTATGTATATAATTTTTTTCAAAAAATATTGGGTATTCACTTGAATACCCCATGCATACATGGTAGGCCTGCCCCTGGTGGGCAGTACTATATGTACATATGGCCTTATCTTTTTTTTTCTTTTTGGTCGCAAAAGTGTAAAGATGGACCACTAAACGTAACCACGGTCCATGATGTGAGTATGTGATCAGTACACCTGCAAGTTGCAAGCAGGTGGAAATTGTATATAATATGATCTTAATAGTAGTATATTGTAACGCCCAAGCAAGCCGAACAAATGGCAGCACAGCAAGAGATCTTTATTGTGTGGCTGCAAGGGTGCGAGGGTGGATGTGTGGATAGATATCATGTGTAGGCACAGACAACAAATTGTGCCAAAAAGGTGTGAAAATGCATGGACCAAGGAAGGAAAGGCCGTTGTCTGCTTTGAAATCTGAGACGACAAGCGTGGCCATGCATGTCGGCTACTTGCTGCACGCACAGGTTGGAGCTCAGAGGGTCAAAGCTGGAACGGTTTGCATTGCCTAACCAGCGTTATCCATTTTATCTACATATATATATATATGTAGATCAAATAAGGCTCTGTTTAATCCCAAAAAAAATATTCTACGGTACCCGTCACATCGAATATTCGGATACATTGAAAAAAATAACTAATTACACAGTCTAACTGATTAGTACGAGATGAATCTTTTAAGTCTAATTAATTCATAATTGGACATTATTTGTCAA
Source organism: Panicum virgatum (assembly GCF_016808335.1). Taxonomy (NCBI): domain Eukaryota; kingdom Viridiplantae; phylum Streptophyta; class Magnoliopsida; order Poales; family Poaceae; genus Panicum; species Panicum virgatum. The sequence goes on along the minus strand of NC_053137.1, from coordinate 67,923,266 downwards.
GTAACAACGAAATGTGCTACAATACCAACACTAACAATTTTTCACCAACTAAACGGGACCTTGTGCTACTGAAAAGGCTGCATTGTTAGTAGGTAAGGTTTGTATAGCAGCACATAACTAGTGCTACTGATTTTCTTCAAAAACAAAAATAGTGCTACTGAAAAGATGATGAGAAAAATAAATTCCAGGAGCAAGAGTGGCTCCCCATAACCAAAATAAAAGCGGAAAGCTCCTTTTGCCGGCCTCCACATATATACCTGTCAACCCCCACAGGCGCACCATCTGTCACAGACATGTGGGCCAGAGAAAGGTCCGGACCCACCTGACATCGACGCGCGCTTTCGCATGCCGCGGAGGGGGCATCTGGTGCGTGCACCGAAGAGCCACCGGGTGATTTGGCGCACGCGGGCCCCGCGCTGGGTGAACTCGTGGCCCAGGATTGCTCTCCGCGTGCTGACTAAGACCCCACCGGCCGAGCCGGTCGCCCGGAACCGGCCTTGCCCGGTAAAGTAAACCACTGGCATCTCTTTGATAAAACCACCCCTTGGCTATTACATAACTACACACATCCATAGCTGTACTTGTCAAATCCACGAGACGAATGAACTGCCATGCCCTTCAACTGCTTGTACCTTTTCGCATCTCATTTGCCCCATTTTTCTCAAACTTGCTGCACACCATGTTTACCGTGGTTGACTTGTAAATTGACGGTACTGCTATCGTAGCATTGTTGCACCACACTAAAATCTAGACATGGCAATTAAGTCATCCTATCACAAACTTTGGTTCTAAGCTAGTGCTATTTAGGAGCGTTGGTAAATTTTGAGTTGAAGGAATAAATCTAAGTGCGCCAGGAAAAAAAATAATGGTTATTTTACTAATAAATCAAAAAATATAGAATATCCGGTGAAGATGGTTTGATTTTGGATTTAGAATACACCATCTCAGCACAAGAAGCCGATATTAATTAAATAAAAAAGGGGGAAAATATATGTAACATGTACCATTTCTGTATCTTTAGATCCATACTGCTCCCAAAGAAAAGAGATAATATTTTATTTAGAGGAAAATATATTAATAAAAACAAACCATACATAACATCACTTGGATCCGACCCGTTAGGAAACAGGACCACTGTGCAATTCCAGGGATAGTACAGGGACGTTGCTGCACGAACGTGTGACACAAATTGGGCAAATCTTTTTCCCCTTTCTGGCGTCGCCAACTCCACTTGTCGGATCTTGCCCATATGCTATGGAGCTCGCCGGAGCCGCGTCCCCTCGGTCGCCGGAATCCCACGTGGCGCCGCCCCGCCCGCCTCCGCAGCCGCCGGAGAAGGTGAGCCAGCTCGCGCGCCTTCGCACCCATGTCTCTGGATTTCTCGTCAAAACCTACACAACTCTGTTTCCCCTTTCAGTTCATCGTGTTCTGTATCATTCCTTTCGACGATTTGATTTGAGGGAAAAGTCACCTTCTTTATATTCCAAGCATATTTGCAAAGTTTTTCTTCTCCAATACTTGCAACTGCTGCAATTGATGGATTTGTTAGGAATCGCATCTCTGTGCTGCTGCTCCTGTTCTTGTCAGAAAGTTTACCAATAGTCCTAGTAGTACTGCAAGATATGGTCTGATTGTCCCTCTAGCTGCCGACTGTCGTTGCTGATTCAATGGAGATCAGGTTAGGCTAGCTAGGCATCATGGCAAACTACTTTTGGATTAACCTGGCTGGTGGAATTGCGAAAGCCTGATTTTCGGGGTTGTGTTTTGCGGCAACGAATAGCTGTATGATGCTTCAATTTTGTCTCTGAACAATGGATGCTTCAGTTTTGGGTTAGAATATGCAGACGGGAGATCACTTAAGTGATTTCTGCAATGAGTGACCCCCCCCCTCCCCTCTCAAGTACTCATTAACTGATTTCTTGATGTGGCTACCCATCCGGTTCTGTAGAGCGAGGGTATTTCCAAACAGCTTGGATTAGCCAAGAATAGATTTATCCAGACGGAAATCCCTCATAGAGTTTACTCTTGTGATGCAAAACTACTCTTCTGCTGTCAGTTTGTATCTTGAAGTTTCTTGCTTTTTTTGTTGGTAACCAGCCTTGGTCTCTTGGATAGGCACAAGGGATGTCATATATGAAGTTTTTAACCTTGATGCATCTGCTTCTCCGAGTCAGAAATTTTGATTCCGTAGAGCCAAAAGCTGCTGTTTAAATCTTGGTTTAGATCCAGAGTCATTTATGGGGCATGGGATGTAGTTGTCCCAGAGTGCTAACTAAGCTCAAATTCTCCAAAATACTGAAGCAGAATGGGTCAAACTTCCAACTAAATTGTGGTTACTAGAGTTAGTGATAGCAAGCTGTGCCTGAGGAATAACGACCATAAGATTATGCCTAACATTGTATCCAAGCAAAAGTTATGTCAATGATACTGTACCATAGAGATTAGTTAACTGCCATAAGAGTAGAGTAATATCATCATCGCTCATATATTGATGGAATATGATATATCTGAAGTATATCTGGCTTCAGCTCCAAAGCAAACTAATTTGTCCTCTGGGAACATTTGAACCTTAGCCTATTAAGCTGTAGCAGTGCCTCTTTTACAAAATAGGATCAAGCAAACTCATATGTTCTATGAGAACATTTGAACTTTAGCCTATTTAGCTGTTCCTCTTTTACAAAATAAGATGTTAAGGCTTTCTTAGCTTTCAAGAAGTTGCATGTGCAAGGAAGGCATCAAACATAATCACTGAATTTTGCGAAGAGGGTATCATAATCATGTGCTTTCTAGGCAAATACTGATTAAATGGCTCAGATATAACAATACGAGCATTGCGGACTTGGTTCTAATCCTTGGGTTCGAGTCTAGTTATTGACCTTTTTTTCCCCTTACAAAACATATTTTATGGCATCTTATAAAACACATTTGTTGCTATTCCAGTACAATTTATTTTACTTAGCCTTCATGTATTTGCCAGGATGCATGCGAAGATACAGGGGACATGAGTATTACTGGGGAAAAGCCATGCACACATCAGGAGTTAGACTTTGGTCAGACAAATAGTTCTAGCCTTAACAGTTCCAGTGAGCGTGAGAATCAGGCACCCAGCAATGACGAAATGACTGGATCAGAGTCCAATTTGGAGACAGCCAAGACTGAGGGCGATGTACCGAGTGGAGAGAAGGTCCTGAAGAAACCAGATAAGATCCTGCCATGCCCTCGTTGCAACAGCATGGATACAAAGTTCTGTTATTACAACAACTACAACATTAAGCAACCAAGGCATTTTTGCAAGAGTTGTCAGAGGTACTGGACTGCAGGTGGGAGCATGAGAAATATTCCTGTCGGTGCTGGTAGGCGCAAGAGCAAGAGCTCTAGTTCGAATTGCCGCAGCATATTGATTCCCGGCAGTAGTGTAGCCACTCCTGTGGGAGAGTCTACCCTCTTTCCATTGCCTATCAACGGAAATCAAGCAGCAGTTAACTTCGGGCCTGATTCCCCTCTCTGCAACTCCATGGCCTCGGTGCTGAAGATTGGAGGGGAGCAGAGTAAGAATGCCAACCCTGCCTCAACAGCACAGCCAAGAAATGGAGAAACCCAGACTTGCCCACCTTCTACGACAACATCAGACGGTCCTCGGAGTGAATCTCATAAAGGAACAGTGAGTGCACATCAGAATGGAGTTGTTGGGCATGGCAACGGGGTCACTTCCATGCATCCTATACCATTCTTCCCTGGCCCTCCTTTTGTGTACCCATGGAGTCCAGCATGGAATGGCGTTCCTGCTGCAGCAGCACCGGTATGCCCAGCCCCAGCAGAAGCTGTGAATTCTTCAGAAAATGGCAACAGTAGTAGTAGTGTTCAATGGAATGTTCCACCATTGGTGTCGGTACTGCCACCAGGATTCTGCGGTGCACCTATTCCAGTTCCTGTAATGCCATCTTCAGTTTGGCCATTCATTACGCCTTGGCCCAATGGAGCATGGAACATGCCATGGCTCGGACCTGGCGTGTCAGCATCACCTCCCACAAGCAGCACCACATGTTCAGATAGCGGATCACCTGTCCTGGGGAAACACTCAAGAGACTCCAGACCTCAAGGTGATGAGAAAGCAGAGAGATGTCTGTGGATTCCGAAGACGCTGCGGATTGATGACCCTGATGAAGCTGCAAAGAGTTCAATCTGGACCACCCTTGGGATTGAACCCGGTGAGAGAGGCATGTTCAGACCATTCAGGTCCAAACCTGAGAACCGGGCGCAGATATCCAGCACCGCTAAAGTCCTGCAGGCAAATCCAGCGGCTCTATCACGCTCACAATCTTTTCAGGAGACAACATGATATTATTAAACCTGTGTGATATTATTGAAACACGCTATATTAAGAAAAAAGGTCCATATTCTGTGTACAATGATTGGCAACGTAGGTGCTGCTAATGTCCAAGGCAGCACACACCTGTACTGTTGGAAGAGCATGTGTTCTCGCATTTTCCGTGATATGCTCGTAGAGGATGCGCCAACATATTGGAGGTCATGGTAAGGTTTCCAGCATGTGTTTGGTTGTACGAGAATAATTGTTAATAGCTTACCCTGAATCATTATGTTACTGCTGATCCTGCAGCTGTGCAGTATTTGGCCATGATATATTTCCTGTTTAGGGTCAGTGTTGAGAAGAACGCTCTCCCTGACACGAGATTTAACTCTGAAGTGAATATGGTTAGCCGTTCCGTGCTGTAGACTGTACTTTGATGTGTAATTGTGTATTGTTGTTTCCTCCATTTTTTTTTCTTCTTATTATTTTTGGGCTTGTGCCTACTAAAGGCTGTGATTTCTCAGCCTCACCTGTAATGGGTGATGAGCACTGAATTAGTAGTGCTTACACAGAATAAGCATCAGAAAAGATGCTTGCCCTCCCAGCCCGGGTCGTGTAGGGCTTCCGTTGCCTTTTTGAGACTTGTGTGGGGATTAGTTGTGATGGGCCCCTGCCTTTTGCTCCATTGTGCTATTTCCGCCGCCTTTATATCAACATCTGTGGCTCTGAAGTCTTAAGTCGTAAAGCTACTGTCACACCCTGAAATTGTTGGATTTCAGGATGTGATTAAAATTAAAAATAAAACAACAATTTTCTCATAATTTTAAAAATTTTCTAACATTTCTTTTCTTCACAGGGAATTTAGTGTAAAATGAAATATATATTGGTTGTTTTCTAAATTAAATGAGGTTGTTCTGTTTGTGTTGCATTCATGCTATAGTGCATTATTTAATTGTTTGAGTTTCAATTTGATTTTGAATTCCCTGAAATTGAATTTGATTTGAATTGGTTTGGAACCATTTTCAAACAAATGCAAAACCTTTCTCCCTCTCCTGGTTTCAGCCCAGCCCAATCCCCCTCTCCCTTTCTCCTTTTCTCTCTTCTGTTTCCCCACGAGCCCAGCCCAACCGGTCCAAATCTCATTCCCTCTTTCTTTTTTTCTTTTTGTGCAGCCCATTCGCTTGCTCGGCCCGTTTTGTCGGCCCAGCGCGCGCCTGCGGCCTGCTCCGCCTCACCCTCGCCCTCGCCGACAGGCGGGTCCTGCCCGCCGGGTCCGTCCCCGACCTCCCGACCGAGCCGGACTCGAGCTCGAGTCCGACCCGGTCGCGCTACGCCTAGTCGCCTTGGCGCGCACGCCAAGGACTCCTCCCGGCCCTATAAATAGCGCCGTGCCCCCCCTCTGGACCCCCTCCTTCGACCCGCAGCCGCTCCTCGTCAAACCCTAGCGCCGCCGCCGCCATTGGAGCTCGGAGCTCCACGACGCGCCGCCGTTCCGCCATCTCCCCTCGACGACTTCACTTGTATGGAGCTTCACGTCGTGGTAAAGATGCTCGCCGGCCATTCCCCCACCCTTTTTTCCCCCTCTGTACAAAAGTATTTGTAAAACAGCCCTTACCTTTTTTGTTTTAACCCCTGTACTTTTGCAAAATTGAACTCGACGTCCAGGAGCCCTGTTTTGCCTTCTAGCCCCTGAAGATTAGGTTTAATTTTGTTTTAGTCCCTGTTTTCTTCAACTCTAGTCCCTGGAACTTCAAATTCTTTACAAATAAACTCTTGAAACCTTGTTTTAGCCGTAACTTCTTTGTTTTAGCTCCGTTTCGATCCGTTCTTGTTGCGTTAGTCTTCTAATAGACTAAGCTATCGTTTAGTAGTGCCGTTGTACTGTAGTTCCTATTTTAAAATTAAATATAAATTTAATTTGAATAATGATCTCTCATCTAGTTTTCTAACTAAAAGCTAATTAGATGTTACGCAGTTTTTCATAAATAATGATTAATATGGTTAATATCAACATAAATGTGTTTTAGCTATAATTTGTTAAGCTCAACACCAATCATAAAGTTATTTGTTTAGATGCTCTCATATATCTGTTCTCTAATTAATTGTTTAATTAGTGCAATTTCTACACAGACAATTATATATAAAATCTAACTAAGTTTTACTTCGTTTTTATAAATGCAAATATAATATGAGTTAAATATAATCAAGGATAATTCTTTTAAATATCCTTTACTTTTGTTTCCCAAATAAAATAAATAAAGTTTATAGTTTCTTTGTTTCTTTTATAATATAAATCTTCCGATAGTTGTTTCTTTTCAACCGTAACTCCGTTTTCCGCATTTCTTGCGCTTTCATAACCATAGCAACGAGTCCTACCCATTAGTGTGTTCTTTCAAAGCCTTTCTTTTGTTTTGGTGTATTGTTCTTAGTTGTACCTATTGTTTGCTTTGTATGATGCCCGATGATTGCTTCGAGTAGAAGGATCATTGTTCGAAGATTGAAGATCAAGTTTTCCAAGTGAGTAAAAGCTGAAGAGCAGTAAGAGTATCTTTTTCGTTGGAGAAAGGCAAGTGACCCTAACCATACTTCTATCTATGCTTATTTATGAGAATACTTGATTTAATTGGAACATGGAGAACCACCCAAGAAAACCGTACAACCACAATACCATATGGCTCTGGTCTTGGCTAAGTAATTAGATGATCTATATGTCGTGTCTAGGGCGTTTGATTGGTGGATTTTTGGGTTATCGAGCTTTGAGGAGCGGGTGAAGGAAGCTTCGTCTTCTGAGGTACCGCAGAAAGCAAGGGACCAGTGCGTACATATAGTGATTCTTTGGAAAAGTCTCGTAGCGTCCCTATGCAGTCATACCTAAGGAAGTGTGATATGGTGCTTGGCCCACACTTGCATGGTTGGGTTCAAAGTTCTTCGGAACTTTTACGCGAATTGTGGTGAAAATGTACAACCTCTGCAGAGTTAAAACTAACCGGTTAGCCGTGCTCACGGTCAAGAGCGGCTTGGACCCTCACATGATTAATAAACTTAAAGATGGATACAAATCACATTCTGGTTATTTCTTGTGGCCTTACTGAATACCAACCATAAGTGTACTCACCCTTACTTACTGCTGCTCAGAAGGAGAAGGTGTGAGAAGTATTTTGAAGATGATGCTGAGTTCTAGGCATGCGCAACCCCCAGTCGATTGGCTGTGAAGTTTGAAGCCTTCGTTTCCAGGATAAGCTGTATAACTCTGATAGTATTTTAATTGTTTTATTTTCTCTTTTACGTGATACTGTTACTTACTGATTACTCACTTATAATGTTTCTATATGTATGAAACTTGATCCTGGCATACATATAGTTATGCATTCGGTTTTCTTCTTAAAACCAGGTGTGACAGCTACCTTTGTGATTCAGTACCATCTTTGCAGACGTGACAAGTGACTGGGTGCAGCGAATGCGGTGCCCCTTGTATGCGTGCTCGATCACGCTCCACCATCTTTTGTACTAGGGTTTACATTACATTACATGAGCTGCTCTGCCACTGATGACCCAAATGGATCGTTTGGCTTGGAGCTCATTAGAGAGAGCACCTCGGCGCCTAGATTTTTTTTTTAAAAAAAAATGCTTGCTTGCTTGCTTTCTGCAATGCAGTTGCAGATACTGAATTTTCCGGCAAAGACGGTTCTTGCCTTCAACCAAAAAGGCTGGTTGTTCCCTAAAGAAGTCGATCTCTCTGAAGAAGTGAAGAGGTTTACTTGTTTTGTTTGGCACCACCAGAGAGAGGGTCGCATCGTCAGCGCAGGGTTTTTAATTAAATAAATTCGCAAGTACAGTTTAGGCAGGGATCACTGAGCAGCCAGTTTTGTTGTGGTCCTCAAGTGTTAGGCAGAAAGGTGCAGGATTATATATACTAAACCAGGGGAGGGATGCAGTGATTGCAGAGAGTGCCTGTACGTACGTGAAGTGTCTTGAGAAAAGAAACCAAATAATTCCATCGCATGTGCTAAAAATCCCCAGCCGGGAACTGAGGAGGAGGTGCGCGGCAGCTAGCTGATTGGTGAATTTGGCGGCCGGGGTCGGCGGCAGATCCAAGCATGCATCAGGGCATGTACAATGGTTAGACAGCTACCGTCTGTATGTGTCTAGAATACCGCATGCAGACGACAAAGCAGACAACCTGTACAATGGTGTGTCCATGTAGCTGTCTACAAGCTATTTAATACATGTCTAGACACATGAAACGTGGTGATCAAATATGTGAAATAGATCTTTGTGTATTATTTCGTGGCATACATGAAAGAATCATTTGTGGATGCAAATAAATCATATGGATATTTCTAGAGATGATAATATATTTATATGCAAATTAATCACATGCAAATAAATTATTTGTGCCTGAAAGAATCTAGTATGTTTATATCAATAAATAGAATACATGATAGTATTTGAATATACTTGAATTGCACCATGAAAACTAATTTTCCTAGTCGAGTTTCATCCCTGCTAAAAATCAAGAATGAACAAGTAACTATCAACAGTCAAAGACCATCCGGAGCTCCTATTAACTAGCTAGCTCTAGCATCACCAAACAAATATTAAAAATATAGGGGGGAAAAAGATGAAACGGTAGGCTCCTACCTTATCTCTTCGACTGTGCTCATGTACGGCCTTCCAGAGCTCTCGTCTCCGTCCCGAGCTCCTATGTTATCCTTGCATCTATTCTTTCTCTCTTACTCCGGAGTCCAAGAGCTCTCGGCTCTGTTTCTCTCCCACGAGCCCCAATCCGCCCCCAGCTGCTCCGGCCGGTGCCACCTCCCCACCGCCCCAATCCGCCCACCACCTCTCTTATCCTACGCAACAGCGCATTCTACCTGCTCCGTCCACCTCCTATGCTCCTCCTCTAGCAAGGCACGGCAGCGCGCAGCGGCCAGCACTGGCGCATGCGCGGGCGGCACCGCGGCCGGCGTGGCGCGGGTGGTGGGCGCGGACGGCACCACGGCCGTCGTGGCGCGGGCGGCACCACGGGTAGCTTGGCGCGGACAACTCGGTGAAGGACTCGCTCGTGGGGAGTTCGCCGATGGAACTTCGCGCCAAATCGAAGGAGTCCGCACCGGATCTCTTGCCCTCGTCGGTGAGTCGCAACCGAACATACAACGGGCGGAGAAGCGTCTCTATGTCCTGGTCTCACGAGCCAGTGTCGTCGTCTCACGAGACGACGGCTTGGGCCGGTTCAGGAGTTAATGACCTTTGATAATCGTGATTAATCGTAAATAGACGAGTCATTAATTGCCATTGTACATGCCCTCAGGCTCTGCTGGAGGCAAGTCCAAGGCAAGGCAAGCGGCGGCAAGGAAATGCAGCAGGACACGCGGTGCGCTCCTGCTGGTGGGCAGCGGCGGTGAGCTCGACACTTGCGGCCGAGTGCGCTCGACACGTCCGGTACGGCGGCGCCGACCGCCGGGCCCGGCCGAGGCCGATGCGTGCAGCTCGCTGGCGCGGCTGGCACCGGCGAGCGAGGGTGCAGCTAGCAGCTAGTATAGCACAATTTAGGAACAAACTCCATTCTTCAAAGATGCTCATAATGTTTATAGAAGTGTGAGTGTACGTGCGTCGTGAGTGTCTGAGCTGTACTGTATAATCTAAAATAAGAAAGCAGTTAGCAGCAAGTATAGTGTAGCACAATTTAGGAACAAACTCCGATCCCCTAAATGTTGTTTGCAATGACGACCTCATAGTGTATATAGTATGATTGGTTACAGGAGTATATATATGCTAGATGCACGGATGGAAATGTGCATGCGTATATATTATAGTAATAGAGTAGTACTGCCCGTATCATTATATTCATGCATGCCTGAATTAATATTAATTCCTCGATCGCCTTCCATCACACTAGCTAGCTCGTACATATGTCTGGATTATCGGTTCCATGTCAACAGCTGGATGGTAGCTCATATCATCCTAGGTATACTTAGGTAGCTTGCACCCTCCTGATCCTGATCGTCTAGCGGATCATCACTGGCGGCAGCACTTAACTTGCGCAGTATGCTTGCATGCATGCATCTAGTATCTCCGGATATATAGCATCCAAGAATGTGCATGCGTCAGTAGTAGTAGCGCTAGCGCTAGCCCCTCGTGACCTGTCCAGAATCAAATTTTTTGGTTACGAAATATGCTTAATTTATTATTTGCATGCATAATCAGGTAGATATATATATATATATGATTAATTGAACAGTTAATATATAAATAAATAATGTGTCCTGAATAATGAAGAAATAGTTAAGATGGATGGATGGTTGCTGCTACAAGATCAAACGAACCAAGAAGTAGCTCTCGCCCATCTGCAGACTCTGCATGAGGATTCCATACTCGTTGACGGGGAGGATGCCGCTGGTGGAGTGGACCAGCATCACGTCCTGCCCGAACATGGACCGCAAGTCGATCGGGCCCCGGGGAACCTCCGTCGCCACGCCATTGATGAACACCGACATCGTCGTCAAGCTCCCTGCTGCAATATACATATATATTAATATCGATCGGAAGAAGAAGTAAATAAATTAATGCACTTCTCTCTCCCACTACTTATTATACAAAAATATATCCTATATGTATGTATACTCCATATATATATATATATATATATATATATATATATATATATATATATATATATATATATATATATATATGATCAGAACATGCATGAGAGGCACATGTTATTTGGTGGCATGCTAGCTAGCTACGTAGTACCAATTAATAATACTATTATTAATTAGTATACACATGTATTACTAGTACTAGTATATTGCATGCACGCATGCATTACGCTTGCTTCTCGTCGATCATCACTGGCTAGCATTATTGCATTTGTGTACTACTCCTACTGCATAGTATAACACAGTACATGCAGTCTTGTCTGAATTAGCTAGCAGATATGACATGATATGATATCGATTAGAGAGAGCTTCCGTCCATTATATATATTCCGGTCAAAGAAAATTGGTCGACTACATCATCATCATTTCATCAACCCCGGCCGCGGCCCTTCCCAACTTCCTGTGTGCTGCCAACTAACTCACTGTGATTGTCTGATTGATAGCACCAGCAACTATATCCTTCTTCCCACATTGGCACACCCAAGATTAATAATAACAAGTAGTAATTATCAATATAATCCATCAAAACAAAGAGTAGAATTCTGCATGCAAAGCAGATCCGAATTCAAAGAAAGAATTGAATTGAATCCCCTCCTTGCAATTGTAGAGAGCCCATGATGATGACCGCGGACGGAAACCGATCCAGCAATGGAGAGATTGAGTGGCAAAACATGCATGCACGGCTCGGCGCTCACCTGCAGACTGGCACGAGTAGTAAAGCTGCTGCTGCCGCAAGCTGCTGCTGCCGGCTCTGGCCGAGCCGGAGCCACCGCCGTCCGCATAGCCCATCTGCCGCGATATGGCGAACAGGTCGTCACCGCCCCCGCAGTCCAGGTCCCCCATCATCCCCTGCCACGACGCGGAGGCGGACGACGAGCCGTACGCTGCGCCGTGCGCGAACGACGAGGCCGGCGCGAGGCCAGCGGCGCTCGTGGGGGGCGGCGATCCCGACGAGGACGAGGAGCCTGCCGCCTGCGCCTGCGCCTGCGCCTGCGCCTGCAGCTGCAGCTGGCGCTGGCGCCGGCGCGAGCGGGAGCGGCGGTTCTGGAACCAGTAGAAGACGTTGGCGTCGCCGACGGCGCCGAAGCGCTCGAGCAGCTTGCGGATGCGGACGGTCTCGTCCTTGGGCGGGTTCACCATCCCGCTGTTGAAGATGGACTCGAGGATGAGTATCTGCTCCGGCTTGGGCGTCCACCGCGACCGCACAGGCTCCGCCGCCGCCTGCCGCTCGGGGCTCATCAGCCGGCCGTCTTCCATGTCCGATCCTTGAGGGATGGATGGATCGATCGGTAGATGGGGCACAGACTGCTGGAGGTTGGAAATCGATGGGGGATGATCGATGATGTGATGTCGTTTCGATCGTCTGGCTGCTTGCCTGCTGCTAGCTTTTTATTATTTGGTCTCTCTGGCCACCAGCGACCTACGCTAGGCTTGGGCTCTAGTATATGAATGCACGGGGTGTGATGCAAGCAAGGAGTGAGATACTAGCTAGAGAAGACTAATAATAATGTGTTGCTGCGAGTGGGAGGAGGCTCCCTCTCCTACTTATAGGAAATGAGATCATCCAAATGCAAGGGCCAAGCTAGCCTCTTAGAGCGAGGAGGGAAGTGCAATGGAACAATGTCCCCTTTTCAGAGGAATTTCATTATTTTTCTGGTCATGCTAAGGTTTGTAGCATGATGCATGGTTATTTTCCTTTTTTGGGTGAAAGAAAAGTACATCAGTAGCATCTGTCTGTTTGATGTGGGTGACGTATTGTGGTGGTTGTTTGCTCTGAATTCCTCAGCTCCCCTCTGTTCTAAGTCGCAGCAGGTCATTTTGAAAAAAATATAAATTCATAGTTTTAGCTATGCACTTAGATATATTTGCAGTATATATATCTAGATATATAAACAAAATAATGCATCTAGATTTACCAAAATGAACTGCAACAGCGGTTGTTTGCTCTGAAGAAGAAGAAGAAGAAGAAGAAGCGAGCGCGTCCAAGCAAGGCACATGCATGTGGCCAAAGAGGTAGCCGGGCCGGGGGGAAGGGAACACAGGTGCCCCACGGTTTGGCCTACTTCCATTGACCCTTTTCTTTGGCCGCACCCGCACCCACAGGAGAAGGACACGACCCCTTTATTTCCCACACACATATATAGTATAATCTAATTAATCTAATCTACTAATATACTATCTAATCGTCGCCGCTTCCGGCACGGGAAGCAGAGCAGACAGCAGCGGCACCAGAACGTGGCGAGTGTCAGGCACTCGATCAGGCTCAGGCTTGGTTCTTAGATGTACACGGTGGCGGCCTGGCGGGTGCGATCGAGAGCCAAACAAAGAAATCCTTGCTTGTTCCGCTGCTAGCTCCGACGACCTAGCTAGTAGCATACATTCATTAATTCATTCCTGTAGTGTCTGTGTAACCCAACAACCAACTAACATCTCGCACGAGCACCTGAGATTACAAGGAACGATGATTTTCTGGATTGCACGAATGAGTTGGTTTGCACCTGATCTGATATGTTCCCTTCTCTTTAATTTATCTTGTTACCGTAATACCGTGCCCCCATGCCACTGCATGCATCATCATCTGTAGTTCTTCTCCTGCCTGCCTGCCTGCCTGCTTTAGCTTTACTGGGAGGAGCTAGAGGAAAGAAAGATAAAGCAGAGGTAGAAATTGAGAATTCATATCCTCTGTAGTCTGATTTCGGCTGATTCAACCATATTCCGTCTCTCCGTGCCGCCCGTTCATCGTCCATGGTGCCCGTTCTGCGCCGAAAGATTCTTTCTTCGTTGTTTACCAGTCGGCAGTCTTGTCACTTGTGGTGTGCGTGTGCGGACACTAGCTAGCGAGCTGAGCAAGCGAAGTAGCAGCGCCCAACTCATTCGATCCGATGGGAATGAGAAGGAAGTTGCCTGATCGGCCAATGGTTCGGTTCCCCTCGGCCGTTTCCGGGCAACCTGTGTATGTGTTGTGCTCTCAGTCTTGCCGGAGGCTTTACATGCGGATGCGCTGCATCAGCAGGCAGGTGCTCATCAGGGCGTCCAAGGAATATGAGTTGTCGTCCCACATACTTGAGCTGCATTGCATCTCTGGATCGATCTTTTATTTGATGACCACAAACCAAACAAATAGGCGCCGAATGCATACGTGGAGCTAGGAAAGCTGCCGATCGATCCTTTCACCATTCACGCACGCACCAGAGATAACAGATGCAAGTGCTCTCGATCATTGGCAGTCTAAAGTATCGGCAGCCGGCGGCATCCACCACATCACATCGGTCGGGGCAGACGGATTTCGGCGCCGACTCCGTCCTCCCTCCTGAGCTCAGTGGAGACATGGAAATGGAGTGGACCGACGACCCACCCACCAAGACAGACAGCGGCCGGAAAAAGGGACTGCGTCTCCAGCAGCCACCGCAGCTTGGAGCTTGCAGTAAGGAGAGAGTACACTCCAATCCATTAGACCATCATTCTCTGAACGAAATAGAGACTTTATGCACGCCAAAAACTAACCAGACCAATCATGCACGCCTGCCTAACGTACGCCTCGCCTTTTTGCTACTTGTACCACCCACCACTGCTAGTACACTTCAATTTACTCCACGGATGTGGACATATACCCTGAGATAGGGCATCATCAGGAGCCAGTAGATCAACATGCATGATGCCTATATGTCTCTTCATTCATTATCTATCTTCTAGACATCCAGGGGCCTTATTACATTATTATCTATCAACAACGATGTTTCTCTGTTCGGCTTGTCTGCTTTCAACTAATCACGGCTTATTCTCTCGCACAAAACACTATCGAATCAGCCATTGCATGGGGCCTTGCTGCTTGGTTGTCCTTGTGCCTAAGCTGCAGAGCTTTTATCCATCAGAATTATTTCTCCTTTTCTTCTGCAAAATCCCACCGCAATAATAAGGTGGTTAATCTGATCAACTAGCTAGGCTTGGTCCTACATATCCATTGTATTGTATCATGTCAATACAACTAGAGCTATATATACACACACACACATGCAAACAGCATATATAAAAGGTAAGTTTTTGTATGCATGATACATTACCCCAATCATTGGTCGCCTGGAACAGTATTAAACAAAACGTATGTATAGTAGGAAAGGTAGCATGCACGAGCTTAACAATGTTCCAACTACTCGACCTCGTGAGCCATCTTTGCTTCGAGTCCCTATCAGCTAGCAATATAAAACAAAGGTCAAGGCTTAATTACCAACATATTTTAACGCCGTAACAACATCTTGCAACTTTGCAAAGCATATACCACTGATCTAAAAAGAATGGCACGCACATTATATTATTAATTTTTTTAGGCACCAACCAAATAATTTGTTTAGTGGTAAAGAGGGACGCACCAGTAGTGGAGTTGCCACCAACTAGGGTTTAGGGTTTAAATATTTAGAATTCTCGGAAGGTGATCTCCAGGGGGGACATATTGGGCAAAATTCTGGTCGCTGCTGTCTGAAGAGGAAGCGAGGAAATGTATGAAAAACAATTGCCAACGTTTGGAGGGTTTGGTGATGGAGTTGTTTGCCAAAAGTGGCTGGAATTTCAGAAGCAGGATAGCTTTCTAAGTGTTTGGTTTCTGCTTTTGTTATGTTTTGTAATATCCTGGCTCAGAGCAGTGAAGCTCTTTTAGTTTGTCTCTAAGCTTTGCTTTGACAGCCTGCGTGCTGTGTTGAGTCTTGTAGGCTGCGGTCATTCGCTTGTAAATGATCAAGGCCGGAACTTTCCATATTCTAAAAGAAAAACTAACTTATGTGCATGCACATGGCCAGGATGAAAACGGGGAGGAGCATGCATTGGCTTCATGTCGCTCGGAACATTGGGGGGGTGCATGCACATTCTTAACATTGGGGGGTGCACAAGCATACTGATGTTACAATCGGTCGGCGCCTTTTAGGTATTGACATGTGTGTTGATGTTGGAAAAGGATCGGACCGAATTAAGCCGGCCACTCACTCAAAGAAGCATCCGTCTCGCTCGTGTGTCATGACAAAGCCATCTATCAGGAGACAAGTTAGGATCGGAAATATTTAAAAATAATGTGCACGCACCATGCATGTCGCGGAACTGCCCAGCTCAATAATTCGTTTCAGCACTACATATATACTAAGACAGTCGGTGGGCACGGACACGGCACGAGGCAATGTCCAGGCACGCAAACGACGCGATTGCAACAAGCCCGGCCGCCGCCAAGGCCTGGAAACTAGTTGCGCCCCAAAAGAGAGACCGGCCGCCCGGTGCCATGTCTGGACTCTGCGCATGCACCGTGGCTGGGCTGGCCTGTTCCCTCAAATTCTACTGTGCTGGTGACCGAACGCTGCCTCTGCCTGGCCTGACAGTCTGTGGTGGAGGCTGTCTGATGACACTGCTGCTATTCGAAGAGACACTGCTTGGTATGGTAGCCCGGCCGCGGCCGGATGGAGGGACAAAGATAACGCGCGGCGCTTGTCCAAGCGCACAGCATGCATCCCGTCCCGTCGATGCTTCATCTCTCTGTCTGTCTGCCTCTCACCCACCACCAGCAACGTTCCTTCACGTGCTTTGTTTTTCGCGACCGTGACTGAACACGTTTTTCCATTAAGAAGAGGAGTTTCTTCATGTGTTTTGTTCACACAGATAGCTAAGCCATTGGCAGGCGGCTCCGGGTGATACCTGTCGACGACTGTCGTATTTCTCCTGACTATTGACAGCTCAAATTCGCAGCACTGAGTGAAGGGGTACGATTTTCCCGGTCTATATATATTTACTAAGACCAAGGCCGATTGAGGATAATTTCAATCGATTCATACATTATTGCACTTATATTTTATCCACCAAATCCTTCTCTTTTTTTCAAACTTTATTTCTATTTTTCTTATGTCTTTACGGCGTTTGCGGACGTTGAGTCGCTTGTCCACCTTAGAACAAACCCTAGCTCCATCGACTCCGATGGGGTCACTTATGTACTTGTGGATCTAGATCTTCGCAATGCCTCTGACCGGCCTATGCAGGAAGCACGACTGACAATGATCGATTACTATCTGTGCGTTCTAGCGCGTTAGTGCGTCCCTCACCTCACCTAGCAGCAACGAACCGCTGTTGCTGGTGTTACATTAGTACATTACAGGACTCCACACCAGAGAGAGAGCATGACACCACGTAGGCCCTATTTAGTTCCATAAAAGCTTTTTACAGCATTCGTCACATCGAATCTTCAGACACATGCATGAAGTATTAAATGTACTTAAAAAATAACTAACTACACAGTATAATTATTTTATACGAGATAAATCTTTTAAGTCTAATTAGTCCATGATTGGACATCAGCTGTCAAATAACAACGAAACATTCTACGATACCAAACTTAAAAGGGACATTGCCCGCCCAGAGCCTGCAGATCTAGAAGCACGGAAAGCGAGGGGGATGCCGGCGAGTAGTGGTGCAGAGCAAATGTGCCGGCGGGCTGGACCCCGTGTGGCCAGCATCAAGGATGGGCATGGATTGGACTTGGCCCGGCCGGCTGCAGGTAGCGAGCGCTAGCCATTCCAATCCGCTTCTACTACAGTAGTTGACCTCGTGGACAATTTGAGTCGCAAATATTTTTACTAATAGTAGTGAGTCGATCATCAGTGCCGGGTCGCGCAGGCAGGAAGGGAGGCAGCGCAATCATGCGTGTCGCAAGACGCCTCTGGCTTTCCTGTTCAGGCAGAGGTGGTTCTAGTCGGCCCGGCCCCGGGGGCAGGGAGGGAGGGAGAGAGAGAGAGAGAGAGAGAGAGAGAGAGAGAGAGAGAGAGAGAGAGAGAGAGAGAGAGAGAGAGAGAGAGAGAGAGAGAGAGAGAGAGAGA
The DNA here is from genome assembly GCF_016808335.1 of Panicum virgatum. Classification (NCBI taxonomy): domain Eukaryota; kingdom Viridiplantae; phylum Streptophyta; class Magnoliopsida; order Poales; family Poaceae; genus Panicum; species Panicum virgatum. Next base: position 67,905,453 of record NC_053137.1, on the reverse strand, counting down.
GAGAGACTTGGAAGCTTCATCTATTCTCAGGAGCACGCCACGAGCACGGAGGAAGGCAAGCCAAAAGCCATGGCACCCACCACCGGCGAATTGTTGTGTTCCTCTTCCTTGTCACCACCAGGCGCCAAGCAAGAATCAATCTCTGACCGCAATTGCAATCCAAGGCCTCTTTCTTTCTTTCTTGTTCGGCCCTGCTCGAGACAAAGGGCACCCTTTCATTCAAGTGCCGCAGTTTCGGCCAAGGTTCGCCCGCCTGCGCCTTTGCTTTGCTTTGCTGCGGGCGGCCCAGCTCAATGGCAAGGCCCGGAAAACCACCTGCTCAGCCGTTTCTCACTTTCTCGCCATTCATTCGTCATATCGATGCCATATATAGCAGCAGCAGGGTGATGTACAGGGCCGTGCCCGCATAAATAGGGGCCTGTGCTAAACTCTAAAATGAGACCTTTTAAACTAGCCAAATAGAACAACATTGAATATACTATTGTATATTATATAGGAACGAAATTCATGAAGAATTGTACCTTTTTATTTCTGGTTGTATAGTCTTTACTTAAACAACTTCATTCTTGTCGTATTCCTTGAAATAAAATCTTCAATGATAGACTCGTAATCAATCTTCCCCAACATATCACTCTCAAGTGCTATCATGGCCAAATCACAAGTCTTTCTTAGGTCATTGTAGAATGCAAGTAGGACTTTAGTAGCTTCAATTTAGAAAAGCTTCATTCTGCTAAGGCAACAGCACAGGAATAGTCAACAGAACTCTGAAGAATTGAATATGTGAATGCCCCTGCAGCCTGAATGCAAACGTGAAAAGGGAAACACTGAAACGCTCGGTCGCTGCCTTGCCGGCCGCCGCGCCTCGTTGTCGCTATCGTCGCCTGGGCTTCGAGCAATCAAGCGCGTCGCCGTCGCGTATAGACCCGTGTGAGTCGAGTCGTATAGAAGATGAATAAGCCAGCGGCAAGTTGAAGTCGAGAAGACGGGCGGCAGCCGGTAATCTGGTTGATCCTCTCGACAAGCTAACAGCCGGCCGTCGTGGGGTTTGGCAAGGGCCCAGAGGAGAGGGGCGTCCGTCTGTCTATTGCCTACCTGATGATGTTGCGGTTTTTTTATTTTTTTTATTTTTTATTTTCGTTTTTTACAAAAATATATTTTCGATTTGGAAATTTACAGGAGGCTGCCGGGTGGCAGGGGCATTTGTGAAAAAAATTTCAGGGAGAAAATTACGCGCAGGTCCCTGGGCCGGTCGTCCGGCAGCGGGGCGGCCGGCCCTAGCCGCCCGGCTGTGGGGCGATCGGCCGTAATTTTTGCAATTTAGCTCTTTTGGCGAAATAATTTCACATATGTGCTATTTTTATAACTTTTTGCAGAAATAGACCCTGGGGCCGTAATAAATGGCGCCGAGATAGCACGTCTTGGCGCCACAGATCACGGCGCCGAGGTGCCACGCACGCACAAGCAATCTAGTGAATCTTCGAACTTGCCTTTAATATTTTCGGACCTTTTCAGGAGACTAGAATACTGCGAACCACACATCAAATATAACGGTAAGAATTAAGAACTAAAAACTGCATTACACAATGTAAACCATAGAAATTACATCATAATACAATGTTAATAAAACACACATCAGACATGCAGTGGCATGACAGAACCCGTTGCAACTACGATAAACAGATTTTGAACTAAGCTAACATGCCTTAGGTAATTTAAAAAAAAAACACAACAAACACAACGATGCAGCATGTCACTAGCACTAGGTAGTCCTAGTAGCTGTACCCCCACGTAGCAAACTGCATTGAGCCTTCTCCGCAGTATCCACCCATTGCAGGTGGTGCAGGCGGTGGTGCTGGAGGGGCAGGACCCTTCTTCTTGTGACAAGGGCAGTTGCAGTAAGAAATAGTGCATTGTTCATCCTGTGAAACGGCAGCATTGCTGGTATCATCATCTTCGTCGTCTTTGTTACCCTCGCTCACTTCCTCGTAATGGTTCACCTTGCATTCTAGATCAAAGATCTTTATCTGGAGGTACTCGATGAACTCCTGGACTGAATCAATTGGTGCAGGATCGACCCACCTGGTAAAATCACAGTTTTCTGGAGCATCTGAAGACTGCAAAATAAATTTCATGTAAGGTGTCTCAATGAAGATAAAGAAATAAAACAACCGAGTATTACCCATGCGTGTGGGCATTTGAAGAAACGCCGACCGCCATCCTTCCCGTCGGTGCACATCTGCACTAAGCAGTCCTCACTATGTCTGCATTTTGGCCACGGTTCTCTACGATTATCATATTGTCGAAGAGTAGTTTCATTGGTAAATTCACTCTTGTGCTATGACGGAAACTCAAACACTGGTTCCGGAAAGGAATCAGGTCCAAGAGGCTCATCCCATATTATGGGGTCTCCCTTTCTTCCCCCTTTTCCTTTCCCAAAACCATAGTAATTCTTCCCGCTAGACCCACCTCCAGATATTGGGTATACAATGGGCTTTGGTATTTGAGTGCTGCTGGGAGTCACAAACTTCGGAGTATTTATAGGCGCACAAGGGTCTGCTACCCGGAGTGTGGAGTGTAAATGCACCTGAAAAAGCCTACATGACAACACAGTGAAGAGTATTCAATTCTCGAACTGACTACTCGATGCATCTCTGTGCATGCAGAGCATCTAAGTGCATGCAGACTCACAGCACTGCATCGCTGCCGCTCGGTCGATCATGCATAGATGTCGCCTTCCCCACTACACGCCACAGACCTTCGCTGTAGAATGACAGTTCCGTCGTCCTCGCCCGAGAGACTGCTTTGAAGGTGAGCTGGTGTGGTTGCCGTGTTGTCACATCTTTTTGAAATGGTGAAAGGGCGCTGCTATTGGGCTGTCGTCTTTTGTCACGTTTGTCTAGACAAACAATGCGACATATGGGAAACCCGTGATCGCCGTGCTGAGCAGTGACAACCTGTGATCTCGTACTCGCAGCTAGATACACTATGGTCCCTATTTTTAGCTATACGAGCATGTCACGAAGTTTACTCTGTATGCGGTAGTCGTCATCATCGTCGGCGGGATCTCGGCCGCTAACTCCTCCAGCACCTAACTTGTTCTTCATTAAATCACGGAAAAAATTCGCAAGAACTTCCCTTATTTCACGAGTATTATGGAACCCACAAACATAACAAGTTCACATCAATAATATCTATAGAAACAAATGACAAGTAAACTACCACAATCATAAACAACCATAATCCGAACAGTCGAAACAGTCCATAATAACAATAGAGAAACAAGTGCCAACAACTAACCACCCTTACCATTCCGACCTCTCTTACGTTGTGCGTGTACGTGATCTGTAGGGTAGCTATGACGTTCCGTTGGCCTCACGTCTCTGCCAGGACGGCGTAACAGAGCCACAGGTACAAGTAACTACACCTAAATGTACCACTAATCAGTCCTAATAATAATTAAACTGATTGCTAATCTACTGTTTCAACAAAATAGTTTATATAATTTTCTACAATTTTCTAACATTCTCTACAATTTTCTAACATTTTCTATAATTTTCTACAATTTTCTAACATTTTCTACAATTTTCTAATATTATCTTGCAATTTTTTTGATTTTCTAATACTTCTCTAACAATTTTCTAGTATTTTCTAATACTAAATCTAACACTAAATGTACTATATCAACGCTAATGACTATAAGTAACTGCACCTAAATGTACCACTAATCACTCCTAACAATAATTGAACTGATTGCTAATCTACTGTTTCAAAAAAATAATTATAACATAATCTATTTATAAAATATAGAAAATTTTAGTTACCTACAGTCGCCGGCTTGAAAATCCGGCAGGGCTTCGCCGCTTTGCCTCTCCCTCACCCCTCCTCTCCCTCCCTTCCTCTCTTTTCTTTTTTTCTGGATTTTTAGTGAGGCAAATGAGGGGGGTGAGGGGCAGCCAATAACTTATATAGGGTTGGGGGGCCGGTCGCCCCGCAGGCGGGCGGCCAGGGCCCGCCGCCCTGCTGCCGGGCGGCCTGGAGGGCTGGCCGCCCCGCTGCCGGGCGGCCGGTTCTCCAGGGATCTTGGCGCAATTTTTATCGAGTTTTTTTGTAGATAAGCCCCTGCCGCCCGGCTGCCGGGCGGCCGGGGTATATTCATGTAAATTTCGAACACGAAAATATAATTTTGTAAAAAAACAAAAATAAAAAATAAAAAAACCGCTGATGATGTTATGGTCTGGAAATTTTTCTTTGGGCCCCTCAAAATTGGGGGCCTGGCTGTGCCACCGCATGGGCTGCACGCCCCCAGGCACGGGCCTGGTGATGTACTGATGTGATCAGGAAGGACGAAGCTGCAACTCATGCCGATGGCAAACTGCAGAATACAGACGACGACTCACAATCCAAGCAGCAACAAAATGACACACGTTCAAGCCTTCCAACCGCATCTTGAGCCGCCTCACGTGCACGCAGCAGCTTAGGTACTCTAGTAGGGAGGGAGCGGTGGCCGTGCTTGCGGTGCGATCGGAAAGGATGCGAGCCGGCCTAGGCCAGCGTTTTATAACGTCGGGTGGGCCAATTTACGAGTTTAGTGCCTCGGCCCAGAAAATCCAGCCAGGGCGCAGTGCTGGTACTCCTCTTGGTGGTAAGCCGCAAGGTAATTACACAGCTGCCGCCGCCCAAGTGCCATGGCCGACTAATGACTGATGGAACAGAACAAGCCAGTTGGATGTTTCGTCTATTATTGTTGGGGATTGGACCTTCGGGAGTTCATCCGGAGGTTGATATGTCCCTCGGGAACATCTTCTAACCCGTCTGCAGGGCCCCGGCGATCAGTAAACGAGAATGCCCGCTGTGTGACCCTCGCCCATGAGGGCGCTTGGGGCCAGAAGATCTACCTTCGGGTCGCCGAAGGGGACGGTCGAATCGCCCTGGAGCTCAAGCCTGGAATTCGGGCCCCGGAAGAAGCCGGAGAGCTCACCTTCGGTACGCCGAAGGAGGTGGCCTATCGTCCAGAAGCACGGGTCCGATGGACCGGACCTGCGAAGAGCCAGGGGGCTCACCTTCGGGAGCGAGGGTGACGACTGATCACTCAGAGACAAAGCCTTCGGAAGGTGACCCACGCAAGACCATGAAGCCCGAAGGTTATCAAGCACCAAATACGAGTCGGACGAAGGACTACGGGACCTTCATGGGGGACATGCGTGTGTGTAAAACGTGAATGCGTGAGAAGGTCGGCTTTGTATACCTCTAACCTTGTAATTTTACCCAGAAACCGGCTATAGGTGAGCTGTACATGAGCTGGGGAGGGGCAATTTAGGAATAACTAGCCGAGAGCTAGAGGTATAAATAGCCCCTCCTCTCCACTGTGTAAAAGGTTGAATTTTCTAGTTATTTGCTAGAGAATTAAGCATCTACTTTTGTTGCCATTCTCTTACTGTTCATGCTCCCTGTTTGGGGATCTAAGAAGCAAAGATTCCAACAGCGGCGCCTACCGTTCCAGCTCGAAAAACAATCTTCGATTGCCCCGGCGAAGAGGAAAGCCCCCGTCGGCACCACCAGCAACTCCTCTCAGCCTGGCCATGTCCCCGACGGCTCCCCACCCAATGGTTAAGCCAAAGAAGCCAACCCACAAATTGAAGACAACACCACCGAAGCTGGCCTTCATGGCGATCAGGTTGAGGACGACGAAGAAACCATAGCTCATCAAGCCCAATCCGCGGAGCTCACAGAGGCAGCACTCCAGCTCAAGGCCCTAGAAATGAAGAAAAGAAACATCGAAGCTCAGCTCGCCACCAAAAAGAGGGCACTAGATCAGGCAAACAAGCTAGCCGAGGCCAGGCGCAGGCTAGCAGAAATGGAAGCAGAAGTTGAGAACCTGCAGAGGGCATACCGAGAAATGCCCGAAGGCCCTACCCAGCAAGAGAATCGCGTTATCCATCAAACAACCTTCGCCCACAATGAAGACCAAAGACCACCACCGGTCAACCTCCCATTCGACCCGACCTCGCCACTCTCAGTCGCTTTGCAGCGAACCTCATGGCCGCTCGGCTACAAGCCCACTCAACTCCCCAAGTACAATGCTACAACCGATCCAACTCAGTTCCTCATGGCCTACGAAACAACCATTGCTTCGGCCGGAGGTGATGACTCAACTATGGCCAAGTCCTTCGTCATGGCTTGCGAAGGTTCTGTGGCCAACTGGTACTCATACCTTCCCCCACAATCAATCAACAACTGGTACCTGCTGAAAGGAAGGCTCCTCCAGGACTTCCAGGATTTCAGAAGGCTAAATACCAACACCGTGAAAGACTTCAAGTGCCCACAGCACGACCGCGAGCTTCTTTATGACTATTTCTGGAGATTTGTTCAGAAGAAGTCTCAAATCCCAAACTTCCCAGAGAAAGATGCGATTGAGAAGTGCATCGAAGGTCTCCTGCCTGGCCAGCTTGCTTCTCATCTCACAAGAGAGCACCCGAGGACCCTGGAGGAGCTCTATACAGAAGCAGAGAAGTACGCGAAGTCAGATGCCGACCACCGCAGAAGGGTAGAGCAAAGAAGAATTATGCGTCAGGCAGAAAAATACAATCAACAAACATAGCAGTAAGAGAAGCAGCCAGCTTAGCAACTCATTTTACCTGTGGAACCCTCACAAAATGATGAGGATTAGTTAACCTTCGATCCCTTCATGATACCACCAGAGTCGGAACCTCAACATACAAATGACAAGCAACCTTCGTCCGGGGCACGGGGTAGAGGTCGCGGTAGAGGAAGAGGCCGAGGTCGCGGACCTTCGCGTGAGCCCAAAAAACTCTTCTGTCACTTCCACGGGCCTGACTCTGATCATAGAATAAACAAGTGCCCGGAGAAGAAGACCCTTGAGAGAATGAAGTTCGAGAAAAAAGCCAAGCTAGTTGGGCATACTACATGGCCTCAGACTCCACAAACTCAACCTCCGCAAATACAGTACACACAACCTTCGTTCATTCCACCCCCTATTTACCCAAATATACCGCCCGCCCACGTTCAACTACAACCACAACTGGCAGCCGCAACCAAATCCTCAAACACAACCTAACCAAACCACCACCCAGGCTCAGCTAACACAAGAACAACTACCCCCACCCCCAGCCCACCCACCAAAACAAGAAAACCAAACCACAAACAGCCAACCCGCTGTTGGAAATATGCCCTAGAGGCAATCATATTTCCTTGTATTCATGGTTAATAAAGTGTACCTTGAATATTCATGGATGACAACTTGTATTGATTAATGCTTATGTGAAGTATTTGTGAAACTCTATACTTGTATGAATATTCTAAAATATTTCTAGTCGGAGTTCATGTGAGGACACACATGAATATTAGACTAGCACATGTATTAGTTGATTGACTACGTTTCACAAGTCATGGACATGATGATGTCAAACTAATAATGTGGGCTCATGTGAGACATGAGATTGAACGGACCCAATACAAGATGATGACTTCTCATTATACAATATGTACGCTGTCCTAAGACCTAAGATCGTCGTATATACTCAAGATGTGAACCGACTTACTTAGGAGCCATCAAACGATGCACCGTAACAGGGTAGTCATAAAGGTGGCTTTCGGGTCTGTCAAGAAGCATGCTGTGAGACATAGTCGGTCAAGATGGGATTTGCCCCTCTGTACAAGAGAGAGATATCTCTGGGCTCCTCGAGTGATTTGGATCAGGAAATGCATGGCCATTCTGGGGTTAAGAGTTAACCAAGGATTCCGAATCACAGGATCGAGAAAGAGTGGTCGGCTTTAAGCTAGACCAAATATCGTGAGGCAAAGGGAACAACATGTATATGATATTGTGGCGGCTCGTCTAATATGATCTTTGTGTGCGTATAGGAGTTGACATGTCTTGCTAGAGGCCACTGTCTACTATTGGGCCAAGTAAGAGTACTCGGGCCATGTCTATTCGCATGTGAGCCCATAGGATCACACACTTAAGAGAAAGAAGTCTGATAAGGATGAGATCCGAATTAGACTGGGCTTAAGTGCACTAATGGGCCTTTTAGGCCCAAAAGGGGGCGCCCAAGGCAGCCCACCTAAGGGGCTATATAAACAGAGGAAGGGGGCGCTTAAAAACCCTAACCCTTGCTACTATTCACGCGGATGACAGTACGTGAACAGTAATAGCACGCTACAGTAGCACCTCCCTCCCTGTTCCTCCTCCTCGTGCATCTAGCCCTAGATCGTTCTCGCGGATCTAGCAATCCGAAGTGCGAAGCTTCTTCCCGTACGTATGGCCTTCATGGAGGTGTTGTGCTTGCTGCACAAGGACGAGCCGTTCGTGGGGAGGTTCACGCAACTGCACTGCCAGCTTCCATCTGCACTACACCGACGTGCTACAAAAGTTCCGCAACTGCGCTTCTAGTGGTAATCCCGTGATCTATAACTGCAGTAATCCTGGTTTATGTGGTAGAAAAATTTTGTTTTTGTTACCCCATATTCCTACACCCGCAGCACTACCAACCTTTGGGATGATTATGCCCATCTTCGGAGGTTCCACCCTGGACTTCAAAAACAAGAGACAGCGCAGAGATTACTTCTGGCAAGTCCACTGCATTGTCTCCGAAGGTCCAACCAAGAGAACCCAGTGGTCACACTCTCCGATCACCTTCTCCGAAGAAGATGTCAACCTCATCAGCTACCCACACACAGATGCTCTGGTCATCGAGGCAAACATTTAGGGCTGGAGGATTGGCAAGATACTAGTTGATACCGGCAGTTCTGCAGATATCATCTTTTCTGATACCTTCGACAAAATGGGCATTGATCGAAGCCTACTTCAACCTTCGGATGTCCCTCTAATGGGATTCGGAGGAAAAAGAGTCAATGCCATCGGCAAGATATCACTCTCCGTGTCCTTCGGGGATACGGCTAATGCAAGAACAGAACACATCACCTTTGATGTAGTAGAGATGCCTTACCCCTACCGAGCAATCCTAGGAAGGGGGACCATCAACAAATTTGAAGCCATCGTTCATCAATTGTACTTGTGCATGAAGATTCCAGCCCCTGCGGGGGTCATCACCGTCCGAGGGGATCAGCAGCTTGCGAGAGATATAGAGCGGGGTTACACCCCAGGCCAGAAAAATGTCCACAACCTCCGGACTGAATCCAAGTCCGCTACCTTCGAAGAACAGCAGAGAGATAAAGAAAAGGCAACCTTCGAAGAAGACTGCGAAGTTAAGAAGGTCCCTCTAGATGAGCACCTTCTTGACAAAATGGTAACTATCAATGCAACCCTCGAATCCGAGAAAGAAAAAGAGCTTCTCGAGTTCCTACACAAGAATCAATATGTTTTTGCATGGTCCGCCAGTGACCTTCGGGGTGTCAGCAGAGATATCATTGAGCATCGCTTGGATATCAACCCCAACATCAAGCCGAAGAAGCAGAAGCTTCGCAAAATGGCAGATGAGAAAGTTGCGGCAGTCAAAACCGAAATCCAGAGACTGTTAGATGCAAATGTTATTCGAGAAGTAAAGTACCCAACATGGCTGGCAAACACCGTGCCGGTTAAAAAGAAGAATGGCAAGTGGCGCATGTGCATTGATTTCACTGACCTCAATAAAGCCAGCCCGAAGGATGACTTCCCGCTGCCAAGAATCGACAGAGTCGTTGATGATGCGGCAAACAGTCAGCTGATGTCTCTGTTGGATTGCTTCTCCGGGTACCATCAGATATGGATGAGAAAAGAAGATGAAGAGAAAACAAGCTTCATAACACCCTTCGGCACCTACTGCTTCGTGAGGATGCCCGAAGTATTGAAGAATGCAGGACAGTCTTTTTCAAGAATGTCCTCAGTGGTTTTAGAGCACCAACTCAGAAGAAATGTCTTGGCTTATGTTGATTATATTGTCGTGACCAGCTCAATAAGGAGCAACCATGTGGCAAATTTGACTGAAATCTTCGCAAGCCTAAGAAAAGCAGGGTTGTCCTTGAACCCCAACAAGTGCATCATTGGAGTTCACAAAGGAAAGGTGCTAGGATGCCTCGTATCCACCAAAGGCATCGAAGCAAATTCTGACAAAGTAAAAGCTCTCTGGAACATGGAGGAGCCCGAGTCCATCAGGAACGTACAGAAGCTCACAGGGCTGATGGCAGCCCTAAATAGATTCATCCCTCGCTCTGCTGACCGAAGCCTACCATTCTTCAAGGTCCCTCGAAATGTAAACAAATTCGAGTGGGGCCTCGAGCAAAGCAAAGCCCTTCAAGCACTAAAAAACCATCTCCAGAACATGGTCAAAATGACCTCACCTGATTCGAAGGATGTGCTGCTCCTGTACATCGCAGCATCCTTCTCCGCTGTCAGCGGAACGCTTGTGCTCGAGAGAGAAGTTGAAGGAAAGAAGAAGCAGCTACCTGTCTACTTCGTCTCTGAAGCTCTTGCAGGCTCGAAGCTTCTATACTCAGAGCTAGAGAAAATTGCATATGCAGAAATCATGTCTGCTCGGAAGCTTCGCCGCTATTTCGAAGCCCACAAAATAGTCGTAGTCACAGATCAACCACTGCATGATTTGTTCTCCAACAGAGAGGCCTCAGTAAGAATTGCCAAATGGGCTTCGGAGCTTTCTGAGTTTTACATCGACTTCGAGAGGAGAACAGCTATCAAGTTACATGTATTGGCAGATTTCATTGTCGACTGGACATCCCCAACCCTCAAGGAGGAACCTTTGACTGAAACCTAGATCGTGCACTGCGACGGGGCCTGGTGCAACGATGGAGCGGGCATTGCTGCAATCATAGAGTCTCCTTCGGGAGCAAAAACAAGATACGCATAACGCCTAAGCTTCAGCAACCTCGAGTCATCAACCAACAACACCACCGAGTATGAAGCCTTGCTCCTGGGTCTTCGCAAAATGAAAGCCCTTGGCCATCAAAACTTCATAGTCAGAACAGATTCGAAGGTTGTCAGAGACCATATTGAAAAAGACTCTGAAGTAAGAAAGCTAGAGCTCGTCGAGTACCTCGACGTCGTCAGAACCATGGAAAAATATTTTAAGAGCTTCGATATCATCCATATCTCGATGCATATGAACGACGAAGCTGACAAGCTGGCAAAGGCAGCATCCAGAAAGGAGCAATTACCTTCGGATGTATTTTTCAAAGAAATCACAAAACCTTCGGTCAAGCCGAAGGAAGAAAAGCAAGTTTCAGTCATCTCAGCTGAAGATTGGAGAACACCTATAATAGAATACCTTCGGGGAAACATTGAGCTACCAAATGAGAAAGAGCAGAAGAAAATGTTCCAGAGAGCAAGAGGCTATCTAATTTCCGAGGGTGAGCTGTTCAAATCAGGCGTCACCAGCCCATGGCTAAAATGCATCTCCACAACCGAAGGCATCGAGCTTCTCAAGGAAATCCACTCCGAGTTCTGCGGATCACACATAGGCTTCAGACAACTTGTCTCTAAAGCCTTTAGGTAAGGATTCTTCTGGCCAACGGCGCTGAAGGACGCCCAGCATATTGTAAAGACATGCCAAGCTTGCCAAATGATGGGCCCAAAGTCCTCCAAACCTTCGGAACCAACTCAGCTGATACCTCCGACATGGCCCCTACAAAGATGGGGAATCGACCTAGTTGGACCACTGCCCACAGCCCAAGGCAATTACAAGTACGCAGCGGTTGCTGTTGAGTACTTCACAAAGTGGATCGAAGCAAAGCCCCTCATCAATATCACATTAGAAACAATTAAAAAATTCTTCTGGCAGAACATTATCTGCAGGTTCGGGGTCCCAAGGGAGATCACCGTCGATAATGGCAAACAGTTTGATTCACAGCTCTTTAGAGAATTCTGTTACAGTGTGGGCACGAAGGTAATCTTTGCCTCGGTGTACCACCCACAATCCAACAGGGCCGTCGAAAGAGCCAACGACATCATCTTCGGCAGCATCAAAAAGTGCCTGTTTGATCAGAAAAAGGGCAAATGGGCCGATGAACTCCCGAATGTTATCTGGTCCCACAGCACTTCAGAATCAAGAACAATCAAGTTCACCCCATTCAGGCTACTCTACGGTGCCGAAGCAATGACACCGGAGGAGCTTAAAAACCGAAGCCTAAGGGTGACCCACCAAGTTGAGGCCATACCCTCGGATGACAAAGACCTCATGGAACTAGACATCTTACAGGCTTCGAAAAACCTAGAAAAATATCAACAAGAAACCATGAAGTGAAGGGATAAGAAGGTTGTGAAAAAGAGCATCACAGTCGGAGACTGGGTCCTAAAAAGGAAGCCAAACACCGAAACCTCCGGCAAACTTCAATTCAAGTGGGAAGGGCCATTTCTAGTAATCAAGAGCAACAGACCAGGGTCATATCACTTGTCCGACGCCAAAGGCAATAAGCTGCAGCATCCTTGGAATGCGGACAGCCTTAAAAAGTACTACATATAAACATGTAAAAAGGCCGCATCGCAAAACTATAAGCGATAGCGGACCTTCGTAGATTTTTTTCCAGTTCTTTTTACATTGTAAAAGGGCCGTACTCTTTTCCTCACAGGGGGAAACTCCACACCGGAGGTGAGGTTTTTGACGAGGCGGACCCATTGTAAACTATTTCAATACAATGAATTTCCCCCCAAACAAAGTGTCACCCTCGCCTAAGCAGCCAAAATGGCAAGCTTCGGCCAGCATCTACATGCTGTTTAAAACAGTAAGTTAGCAAAATATGCAGAATCCGCAAACTTTGCATACTTATCCCAACAAACGCCAAGGGGCTTCGACCTTCAAAGGGGATCGAACCAAAAAACATTTGGCACAAAAGGCACAATAAGTGCTAAAATAAATGCCAAGGGGCTTCGACCTTCAAAAAGGTCCGAACCAAAAAACATTCGGCACAAAAGGCACAATAAGTACTAAAATAAATGCCAAGGGGCTTCGACCTTCAAAAAGGTCCGAACCAAAAAACTTGCAGCACAAAACGCACAATATGTGCTAAAATAAATGCCAAGGGGCTTCGACCTTCAAAAAGGTCCGAACCAAAAAACCTTCGGCACAAAAGTCACAATAAGTGCTAAAATAAATGCCAAGGGGTTTCAACCTTCCAAAAGGTCCGAACCAAAAAATCTTCGGTAGAAAAAGGCACAACAAGTGCAAGACGAATGCCAAGGGGCTTCGACCTTTCAAAAGGTCCGAACCAAAAAATCTTCGGCAGAAAAAGGCACAACAAGTGCAAGACGAACGCCAAGGGGCTTCGACCTTTCGAAAGGTCCGAACCAAAAAACCTTCGGCAGAAAAAGGCACAACAAGTGCAACATGAACGCCAAGGAGCTTCGAGCTTTCAAAAGGTCCGAACAAAAAACCTTCGGCAGAAAAAGGCACAACAAGTGCAAGACGAACAAAGGGCCTCCGGCCCTTTTTCAAAAGGCACGAATCAAAACCTTCGGCAACAAAACAAAATAACTGCCAAACAAACCAAAAAACCTTCGGCTCTAAACAAAGGAAAAGGTGCACCAAGCGCCAAGGAACCTCGATTTCCTAAAGAGGCGAATCAAAAATACCCTCGGAAGAATCAAAAGATGGATGCCAGAAAGGAGGGAGACATTTTTCTATCCGATCTCTCGGCATCCATCATTCAACCCAACCGAAGCAAATACAAGGAAGAAGACAACCCCTCGAGACAACAACGCACAAGAAAGGGGGAGACATTTTATTAAAAAACACAAAATTTGCACATGTTGCCTCGTCAGTGAACAAATTACCTTTCGAAGGCCAACAAAAAGAAGGGAACCTTTCTCTCCCGAACTGCCACCAACACCGGTAACCCTCAAGCAATGAGCCGTTAGGAAAGGGGAGAGACATTTTTCTCCAAAAAAAAACCCTAACACTCGTTACTTTTGATGGCAACAACTCACCTCCCGAAGGATACAGCCAACATCCAACGCAAGTGTTGGCGCTCCTTAAGTACCCATTTTATCCCTTGTTTATCCTTGATAATAGCATGAATTTAATATCAAAATCACTAACCGTCCTAACCCCGGCCTAATTATTGGTCATTTTCACATTTGCACATATATTTTGGAGAACTTCATTTTTGCAGATTTTTGGCCTATTTTGGAGCATGAAATGACGAGGCCTGTGATCGAGCGCTAATACGGAGAAAGACGAAGGCCAAAGCCCAAAGGAAGGACCAAAGCACATGTTGATTCGAAGCACATTCATGCACATCCATCCTCCAAGAGAGCCCAAAGGACCAAGCCCACGAAGATGAGATCAAGATACTTCGGGATTAAGCAAAGCAAATGAAGATTTAAGGAAGGATTCCCTATCCTATCCTTTCCTCGAAGATATCTCCAAGATAACGACGTCCAAAGGGGTGCAATCGTGAAGGAAGTAAACTCTAGAAGATGCGAGGAGTCTACACGCGAAAGATGAGACCGAGGCGGGCCCGAAAGAGGGTAGGCCGGCTGGCCTAGGCCCATGAGCCGACCGGCCTAGCCCGTTTCTGAGGCGGTTCTGCCTCCCCTTCGACCGGTGGCTTCCTCGGCTCATAAATAGCTCGCACCTTATTCAACTCGTGGCATCCATCCACCCAGAACTCAACAAAAACATAGGGCCAAGACCGGAGGGAGACGACGGCCGCCGCAAGTCTTCGAAGTTGTCTAGGAGATGGCTTAGGCCGCCCCTAGCCGCCATGGCCTCCCTGCGTGGTTGTGCTATGGCGGAGTTCATGAGCTAGTTGGATTCATCGATGGTGTGCACACGGCGGTGATGATCCAAACACATCTATTATGTGAGTAATGATAACCGTGTCTTCCGAATCTATTAGCGATCATGTCTCTCCTTTTTTATTTCGTTCTTGCCTTGTGTGCGCTTATTCTTAGATCTATTCTCGAGATAGATTGCATGGGGTGTTCTTGTAGCTATGGTGGCTAGGAGTTCATAACGGATCTACCCAAGGGGGTTCGACACGTCTAGCGTGCTTCGGGGTGCTTTTGTCCAAAGGGAGCGTCGTGACAGGGCGTGGCCTGAGTAGGGGGGTTCCCGAGGGGTTGGATTGGAGGCTTTGATTTAAAGATGCTATTGATTGAGATGCATGATTTATTTGCTCGTTAGCTTGAACTACAACTAGATGACGATAGGCCTAGTCATGTCTTTGGTTTTGCTATGGTTACGGCTATGTTCATGGATGAGATCAACCTTTACACAACACTCATATCTATTAAAAGTTACTCTATATGTGCAATTCATGCTTCATGTTAGGATAGATCCGTTAGATTAGATGGAAAACATAAGGTAGTTCTTTGTCGATCCACGGATTGATAAACCTTGGGGGAGTACTTTAAGGGAAAAACTACCACGATTCGTGCGCTTACGGTACATAAATTGGGGTGCTAAGGAGCGTCAAAAGCAAGGCGGAGACGTTTTTCTTACTCAAGCCCGACAAATCTTCACGCGATGGTACTTACCCTTGCCAAAAGCAACTAGAAAGCGGGAGACGTTTTTCTAAAACATTCAAACACACAACACCCGTTCTGCACCTCACTCTCTTCATCATCATCATCCGCGAAAACCTTCCGAGGTTGACAATGCAATTGGAAAGAAGGCATCAACAGACACTCCACCTCCGAACGTCCTCGCAACCCACAGGAACTTGGACAACGATACAATCCCATTCGGGGTGAAATGGTGTAGCTTTACGTTGAATGGCTCCAGTAGTTTCGGAACTACTGGATCCATCGGAATACGGAGCCCAACGGTAAAGAAATCCTTAAACACCGCAACCTCTCCAGACTTGGGCACAGGGAAAACCTCCAGGCCAGGAGGGCGGCACACACCTTCGGGAAAATATCCTTTTGAAACATAGAAATCTATTGTACTCTGAGAGACAACAGATGGCTCGAAGAGCAAGGTCTTACGCTTCTCAGGAGCCATCAGGTCAGAAACACTGGCTGAAACCCCCGACAGACTACCACTGGCCTGCTCCTGTTGGGCCGGCGGACGCGAAGCCCCGGATCCTTCGGGATGATCAGCAGGATCAGAGTCTGCGCGGAGAACCCCCCCTCTTAATGAATGCCATATCTACAGAAAAACGAAAAAAAGGCAAATTAGACAAAAGGGTTATATCTAACCTTCGAATAACCTCGCTGTTTGCCTAGTGCGAGCCATGAATCGCCAAGCTACTTACACCGAGAAAAACAAACAGGTCGATCCCGCACGAAACAGAACCTTCGGAAGAAGCGCTTTACGGCAAAAGGCTTCGAAGGTAAGCAAAGCTCAAGAGGGCACAAGTTTTACCCCCCTCCCCTCCGCTTATATAGGCAGGAGAAAGCCACAGTAACTATGGTAAAATCGAGGAGTCGGCCGCCCAAGCGGCGCAATCGGCACCTGACACGTACACACCCAAAACAGACAGTAGCAGCCGACGGTTCGGGAGACGTTTTCCTCGGGAGCTTCCCGAAGGATACGCACAATCTTCTTCAACAACGTTTGTTCGGACTGTCGGCTTCGGACCTCGCCCTCGAGGGGCTACTGTTGGGGATTGGACCTTCGGGAGTTCATCCTGAGGTTGATATGTCCCTCGGGAACGTCTTCTAACCCGTCTGCAGGGCCCCGGCGATCAGGAAACAAGCATGCCCGCTGTGCAACCCTCGCCCGTGAGGGCGCTTGGGGCCAGAAGATCTACCTTCGGGTCGCCGAAGGGGACGGTCGAATCGCCCTGGAGCTCAAGCCTGGAATTCGGGCCCCGAAAGAAGCCGGAGAGCTCACCTTCGGTACGCCGAAGGAGGTGGCATGTCGTCCAGAAGCACGGGCCCGATGGACCGGACCTGCTAAGAGCCAGGGGGCTCACCTTCGGGAGCGAGGGTGACGACTGATCACTCGGAGACAAAGCCTTACCTGCGCAAGACCATGAAGCCCGAAGGTTATCAAGCACCAAATACGAGTCGGGCGAAGGACTACGGGATCTTCATGGGGGACAGGCGTGTTTGTAAAACGTGAATGCGTGAGAATGTCGGCTTTGTATACCTCTTACCTTGTAATTTTACCCAGCAACCGACTATAGGTGAGCTGTACATAAGCTGGGGAAGGGCAATTTAGAAATAACTAGCCAAGGGCTAGGGGTATAAATAGTCCCTCCTCTCCACTGTGTAAAAGGTTGAATTTTCTAGTTATTTGCTAGAGAATTAAGCACCTACTTTTGTTGTCATTCTCTTTCTGTTCATCTCCCTGTTTGGGCATCTAAGAAGCAAAGATCCCAACAATTATTATTATCTTGTATCGATGGCATGAGGCCAACAGGCATATTTTCCAAGACAAGGTTATGCAGAGGCAACACCAAGGTCACAGTTCAACTCAACTTAGGGTGTGTTTAGTTCATTTTGCAAAAATGTGTAAAGATGTAAAAAGGGCATTTGAAGTACTAAATGAAGTCTATTTGCAAAACTTTTTGCATAGATGGGTTGTAAATCGCGAGACGAATCTAATAATACTAATTAATTCATGTTTAATCAATAATTAGCGGATGGTTACTGTAGCATCACTGTTACAAATCATGGATTAAGTAGGCTCATTAGAATCGTCTCGCGATTTACAGCCCATCCATGTAAAAAGTTTTGTAAATAGACTTCATTTAGTACTTCAAATTAGCAAGATTCCGTTTCACTTTAATGGTTTACGGTTTTTTTGCGTTTACATGTAAACATCTAAACAGGGCCTTATCAAGCTCGCAGCAAGACCCTAGAACGCATGAATTTATCAATCATACTGGAACCAACTCTCGGTGCAAAGACATGATGATTCAGACAGGTTCGTCAAGCAAAGGATTTCCTGCTTGAGCAATGGCTAGATGTTACAACACAGACACAATAGTCAGCAGGCTTATAAACTAAAAGCCTAAGCCTGCCGCACCCGCGTCTCAAACATCAACAGACTAATTAAGAAGAAGGAATAAATCTGTACACAAAGGAGCCGTCTTGATGCTCTATCTTCCGGATGACAGCAAAGAATTATTCTCTGGTCCCTGAGTGAGCAGCAACTGCGTCGCGGACACAGGCAATGGGAACCAGGGACCTCCTGGCGCCGCAGCCTCCTTGGCAATGGCTTCTGCAAGTGGGACAAGGACCGGCTTCTCGTAGGTGAATTGCAGGTCCTTGTTTGCAGCCAAGGCCATGAGCTCCGACTCCTCCAGCCCCCGTGCAGGGCCGAGGCTGCACCTTTCAGGCCCGTGCTTCGCGAGGGCGTCCTTGAACTTCTTGATCTGAAAACGTGAACGCAACAAACAATATGTATTAGCAAAAGGGGAATTGCAGTTTCTGATGACTTGAAAGCTGCTAGTTAAGGGAGGCTTACAGTTGCGTTCGTGCAGCTGAAGCTGCTGACCCGTCCCTCAGCTCCCCTGTAGAACCTGAAGAAGGGGAGGACATGGACATGGAGGCTGTAGCACATGGACTTGTGCGTCTCGTAGTTCACCTGCAGGAACATGACATCTGGGTTCCTCTCGGCAAACTGGGCAATCTGCGCGGCGGAATTGAGCAATCATATCTTCATCAGCACACAACAAAATGCATGCAGTATTTATCTAGGAAGTTGTTGGGATGAGAGCAGAGCAAGCAGTTTTCCGCGCGGCGTGTTGGGCGTACCTTGGGATGGAGGGCGCGGCAGCCGCCGCAACCAGGGGAGAAGAAGTCGACGACGACGAGCTTGTCGCCGGCGTTGAGCAGGGAGTCGGCGAGGTCCTGCGCGGACTCGATCTCCCTCATGTTGGGCTGCAGACCCTTGTGCCACCACCGCATGGCCTTGGGAAACGACAGGTTCATCTGTCGTCCAGACGAAAAGAAAGAGCCGAAATTTCAGTATAAGATGAATGCAGCAGCCCATCATTTATATTTATATCATCAGGCAGGAAAGAAAAGGAAAATCTGAGTCCGCTCCGAAAAGGGGGTAATTTGTGCGCGCCAGATTCCAGCACTGGTAGTGGTAGGAAACTGAATCTAATAAAGGAATCTCTTCGTTGAACGTTTCAACTGAAACAAGAACAGGTTTTTTATTTTACTATAGAGACTAGTAGGAAAGAAAAAGAAGGCAAAATGAAATAACAAGAGGAACACCAAGAATCAAACTGGAGAGGGCAAGAAGAGGAGGAATTCGAGTGACGAACGAACCTGTCCCGGCGCCGCTTCGAGGGTCCGAGGCAGGGGCCTGGCCTTCCTGTCCGTCATGGCCATCCTGCCGGCGGAGAAGGAGCTCTTGGTGCTGTAGCCACCAATCAGCACGGACTCCGCGAGCGCCGCCACGGCGCCCCTGACCCGGGCGGCCACGCCCACGCCCACGTCCCCGGCGCACGGCGACGCGACGACGCCGTTGCACAGCGCCTCGGCCATGTATGTCCTCCTAATCGTCGTACCGGATCGAACCCTTGCGCAGCGAGGGAGCTGAAGGGAAGAGGGAGCACGCGGAGGCCTGGCGGATGGGATGCGAGACGGAGGAAGGCAATGGCGGGATGGAGCTGGAGGGGATGGGAGATGCGGCGAGGAAAAGCAGCCGGGGTGGGAAAGAGTCAAAGAGAGGGGCACGCTTTTTACCCCCCACCCACCCGGGCGGCAACGGCTTTGGCGTGAGGTAATTCCAGGCAGCTCACGGGGGCTGTTGGATTCGCTGGACGGACGGGCGGATGGCGGCAGCGGGAGATGTGGATCGCTTTTCTTATTATTTACCGCCGCGCGGCGGGTAAAATAGTAAAAGGAAAGTGGATATAGTTGGTTGTGGAGTGGATAAAGAATGAGGCACGCCACGTCTGGGTGTGCGGGACGGGTACGGGGCTCGGGGGGCGCGTGCCAAATGTGGCTCTGTCTGTCTGTTCATGTTCAAAGAGGGGGCCCACTACAGCGAAAAGTGAGTGGAACGGATGACCCACCGATTTCTCCTTTTCCTTATTATTTTCTGGGGCAAATAAACATGCAGTGATTTGTATCGCGTGATTTGTTTGTCGAAAGAGTACCAGACACGAGAATCTGTTCGCTGATTTGTTGGGAGAGAAAAATACTGCTAGTTGGTACTGGTTTGATATGAGAGAAAAATATTGTTGGCTGGATGCAGCGAGCAGAGTGATTACAGCATCCCAAATCTCTGATGATTCTCCTGATAAAAAAACAATTTTGCTGTCAGCCGACGGCACCGTTGACTGCCTCCCGCTCCGATTCTCCTGTGCGGTGCAGCAAAAATTAGGCAGGCAGCGCACGGTTGCACTTGGACGTGCCCACAAAACTCACGCGCTGGGTAGTACAGCCTTTTGCACGTTTACTTTGTTTAGGTAGCATCGGGTACGTACAGACATCTGTTAAACGCCGCATGCTGCCTGCCGCGGTTAAGTTAAAGTTAGTTGACACCGCTCCTCCTCCAAGTTTAGTATGTAAAAACCGTGATTGTTTTGGCGTGCAGTCTTTTTTGATGTGCATGGTGACGCCTCAGTGTTTTCAGATTTCTTTTCTTTTTTAATTCATTTCGAGTAAGTAATGCCTTCATGAGATATAGCAACACCCGATATCATCAGATACCGTGCGGGCAAGTGCAAGTGCAAACTGCAAAGGCCGCCGGGGAAGAAATGGAAACAGGCAAGGACGCACGGCACGGCAACGGCAACGGCAAAGGCAGGAAATGCAGCAGATCTGCCTGTTATTTCTGGTAGTACCAACTACACGTATTTGTATAGCCCCTGTTCTCTCTGTGCTGGTGCTAGAGGCTGTTGCTGGAGTGGTATGAGAGAAAGGTTGGTTGGCGGCTGAAGACTGCTATTGGAGTGGTGTGTGAAAAAAATACTGTTGCTGATGCTGGAGCATAAAATGGATAGAGAATTTTTTTCAAAGGAAATGGCGCGAGCGAGGCCAGGGCAGCTGCCGCGGTGCGTCGTCGCATCGCATCGTCCGTCTGCCGGCGGTGGGCCTACCTTGCCTTGCCTCCAGTCTTTCCTCTCTCATCGTCAGCACCAGATTGGTTGCAGGCACCAGAACAGAACCAACCTGTGGGCGGCGGCGCGGCGCCAACCCACAGCCCTGTCTGGATTGGATGCAGCGTCGCGAACCGACGCACACAACACACAGAGGATCCTGGAGTTGGAGATAAGGTCTGACTCGGACGCCAGTCAGCCACTGTGCCACATCTCTATCACGTCATGTCTTCAACCCAACCGGCGGCCCGGCATGATCCATGCATTCTGATGCCACCACTGCTACATGGCCATGTTTGAATCCATGAATATTTTGCACTGGCGTTCTGTAAAGCATCCTAGAGGACGCCGATAGGAAAAAACGGCCTGCAGCGGCGTCCCCTAAAATGTCCCCTAGCGCCCAGGACGTGGGGGGATCCCCGATTGTTGAGGAAGTCCGTTACACCCACGTCGGCCCTACCGAGGCTCCGCTCGTGCCGCACCCCAACCGCTCCGCCCCGCCATGGCCGCCGTAGACCGGTCTCCGCGCCGCCGGGCGCCGCCGCCGCCACAAGGGAGGGAGGAGGGAGCGGCCCAGCTCACCGCGGCCGCCGCGCGCCAGGCCCTGCTTGCCGCGAAGGGAAGAGACGGAGGACCCGGCCCCGCGCCCTGCTCCTCCTCCTCCCCGCCATGGCTGCCGCAGATCCGGCCCTGCGCCCCACTCCTCCTCCTCCTCCCTCCCCCCTGGATCTTCCACGCCGGCGCCTGGATCCGGTCCGGCCGCCGCCGTCGGGTGGGAGCAGGATGCGGAGAGGATAGAGAGAAGGGGGGTGAGGCGGTGGAGGGAGGGAGGCCAGGAGAGGGAGAGCATGGGGAGGGCGACACGCGGCCATGGCCTCCTCGCGAGGGAGCTTCTCCGCCGCCGGGGACGGGGCCCCTGCTTCTCCGCCGCCATGGAGGTCGGGGAGGCCCTGCTTCTCGTGCCTCCGCTCGGCTGCGCCGCCGCCATGGAGGCCCACCAGGGAGGAGGGAGGCGGCCCTGCTTCGCCCACCGCGGCCGGTGCGCGCGCGAGCGGGAGCTCCGCCGCCGTGGCCAGCGCGCGGGCGAGCGGAGGGGGGGGAGGAGGAGCTGCGGGCGGCGTGGACCGGGGAGGGGAGGCCGCCACCGCCGGGCTCGTCCCCCACCGCCGCCGCAGACTCAGCCCACGCCGCCGCCGCCGCCGCGAGCAGATTAGGGCGAGGCCGGCGGAGAGGGGGCCCTGCAGGCCGGACAGGACGAGGAGCTCGCGGGGCCCCGCCTCGCGCCTCCGCCCCGCCGCCATGGCCGCCGGATCCGAGCCGAGCCATGCCGCCGTCGCTCCACCCCTCCGGGAGCAGGAGGGAGGAGCGACACCTGCGAGGGAGGAGGGAGCTCCAGGGACGCGCGGAAGCTCGAGAAGGCCGCCGGCAGGATGGCCTGGCGCACTCGCCTCCGCTACCCCACCATGCGCCCATCGCCGTCCCGGCCGTCCGCGCCTGCGCAGGTTGCCGCCGTCCGTTCACGAGCTCCGCCGTGGTCGGTGAGGGAGGAGGTGGAGCTCCGCCGCGGAGGCCTTACCCGTCCGTTCACGAGCTCTAGCGCACGGGCTCTGCTGGATGGGGAACGACGGCGCAAGCTGGATGGGGAACGACGGCAGGTGCAGGAGGGTAGAAACAAAAGGAAAAGGTAAAAAGATAAACTGATATGGGCCCATCTTTGGTAGTTGATATAGGGAAGAGATTTAGAGGATGGATGGGTGCAGAGAAATATAGTATAGAGGAAAGAATTTTGATGACCAGGATAACATATTCTCTCTTGAGGATGAATATAGAGAAACATGAGTGTACAGCCTAAATAGGAAAGAATTTTGATGACCAGGATAACATATTCTCTCTTGAGGATGAATATAGAGAAACATGAGTGTACAGCGTAAATAGTCTAAGGCTAGCTCCAGTGTACTAGTGTTAAAGCGAACTGTGAGGAGAGGGAAATAAAAGTGAAATCGATTTCAACGCTGCAGCAACCGAATAAAGAGAAAAGATTTTTCGATTCGCATCTGGAACTCAGTTCGATGTTTGGGGGATGGAAACAAATAAAATAGGGTTAATTGGAGCTGTGCCATTATAATTTTGTCATTTTTGAAGCACAGCATTACTATTCAGGAAACTGTGCTAGTGCCATTATAATTGTTTGCTTCTTTGAAATATGCCATTATGGACACTCGAAGACATATTGGGCCCACTTTCAGGCATCCTAAAACTAACATACTTTAGTATGGACACTTTTGCCCGTGCTAGTCTCCCTCCGTCGGACTCTATGATGCATGAGACCCACTTGTCATCCCTCTCCCATCCACTTTCTTCCTTGTTTCCAGCCGCTGCTCCGCTCTGCAGCGCGAGCCACCGTGTCCCCACATGCCAGCGTAACACCAGCCGTGCGCGCTGCTCTGCTCGACCCCCACCTCCATCGCATCCCGCTCGCAGGTCGTGCAGCGACGATGCGGGCCTAGCGTGCTGTAGACTGCCTGCCCCGGTCTAGCTGGCCGGAGCCCCGTCTGCCAACCTCCAGCCCCCATGGCCGGCAAGCACGCATGTGCGGGCCGCCATGCTGCCGTATGCCACTGCACTGCCGTCGGACAATCTCGCGTGGGTGGGCCACCGCGTCGCTGTTGCTGCCACCGGCCGAGCGCGCGGGTGGGCCACTATGCCGCTGCTATTGCCGTCGGGGGAGAGCACGGGTGGGCCGCTGCTGCGTGGTCGGCGCCAAGTCGGAGATGGAGAAGACAGAGAGGGAGGGGCTACTGCACCACCACCGCTGGAGATGGAGAAGATAGAGATGGTGGGGAAAGCTGCCGCCGAGGCCACAAGGCCGGTCGAGCTCTTCCGCGAACCGCTCCCTGGGCCCCGAGGAAAGCATCATCATCTCCGCCGGGGGTGAGCCCCTTGGGCTCCGGCGCCTGCCCGGGCCATAGCCGGCGAATTCTGAGGGCGAGAGTTGCCGGTGGCGCGCGGCGGCCTTGCGGAGTCTCGGGAAGCTCGCGGTCGGGGCAGGCATCGGGTTCGTGGCTGGCCGGCTCCTCGCCTTCCCCGCGCGCCGGCCATGGGCGCTTGAATGGATATGCGGCAGAGATAAGAGAAGCACCGGAGGGCCTTATCCACTCGGGGGAGGAGGAGGGGGCAAAATCGTCCATATAGAAATACGGTAGGGTGGGGGATGTCTCCATACACCTGCAACTAGGCCCAACCCGGTATCTAGCATACATAGTGGCATATTTCCAATATCAGTTGAATTGTAATGACACCTGCACAGTTATTTAAGAAGTAGTGGTGTGGTTCAAATGTGGAAGAATTGTAATGGCATAGTATCAATTAACCCAATAAAATAACAGCAGGAGGAAGAGGGCAGCAGAACGTGAGAGAGCAGATACTAATTTTTTTCACACTGTCGTGAGTCCCCATGTACCGAACAAACCACTAAATGCATCGAATAGAAAACATAATCGATTTTGATGGGCCCACCAATGCAGGTCGATTCGAACCAGCACTGGAGCTGGCCTAAGAGGAACCAAACCAGAGAACTATTTTTGGACTATTTGCAAATAACTCTCTTAAAAAAATTATTCCCCTCAAAGGCTGCAATTTGGCTCTATTTTGGATGGAGGCCATTGATTCTCCCACTCTCTCTCAGAAAAGTGGTAGTGAAATGTTTGGAAAAATACTTTAGGCTAATCGACGTTTTTTTGCAGTATATCACCATATCGTACGTTGCCTAAGCGACGCAGCAGAATAACCAACCATCATACTGACAAGAGCCTTGGGCCGTCACTCTTTTGCTGAACATGTCTAGTGATGTCCCTTTTTCTTTTCCTTTCTTTCTGTGAACGGCGGCAGGCGGGCGAGCAGTAGGGACGGCCGGCACGGCCGTGCGGTGCCCTGGGCCGCCGTCTCAGCCCGTGAACCGGCACGGCAGGACACGGGCCTAACCGGTCCCGTTCCGTGTCGGGCCGTACACCATCTACGCGAGGAGAGATGTACGAGGCTTCGTGGGCCCCGTGATGTCGGTGAGTGCCTCTTCTGCTGGGCCTTCTGTAGCCGGCTGTTTTGGTGCCCAACTGGCCTTTGGGCTCTTAGAAGCCCACATTGATTCTTGTGCGGCTAAAAAAAGGAGGAAAGAATGGTAGCCCATAGACCAACCCTAGCAGAATATATTTATTTTCTCTCTGCTCAAATAATTTATTTTATTTAAAGAGATTGGTGGTGATGAACAGGACGATCGAAGCAAGCAACGATCTTGGTCAGCTGGGGTTGACTGACTCTACCGTACCATCCGGTTTGCAGCTCTTCCTCTTCCTCTTCCTGTGCTGTGGCATCATCTTCCCACCTGTCCGTCGTCGTAACTGTGTAAAGATTTGCTCCCTCCCTCCGTCCCTCGCACTCGCACATGCAGAGCCGCCTTGACTGGGCGCTGCTGGGTCACGCGGGTGACCCCAGCAGATTTATCACCAACTGCGAATTTTATATTATTGAACCTAACCTGACTCAACAAACTGGTTCATAGTTTTGGAATAATTTTTTAATTGTTCTAGCAATACAAAAAATTTATTCGAAAATAATTTTTTTTGTTCCGCAACAAAAATAGTTATTAGACTTTGTGCGATGATTTAACTTCCAGTAACCCGAACTATTCCTAACATTTACCCATTCCTAACATTTACCCCTTGACTGGCCACCTGCGCGTAGCTTTGTGCGTTCTAGCTAGCTACCTAGTGCTAGCTGCAGCATGGGCCTCTGCACTGCATATATATCTTCAGATATTAAATTTCGAAAAAATATATTTTTAAATATCCACCTGTATTGGCCTGGTCCTATTTAGTTTCCAAAAAATTTCTTACAATATCCATCACATCGAATCTTTCGATATATGCATGGAGCATTAAATAGAGTTGAAAAAAATAACTAATTACATAGTCTAACTGATTAGCAAGAGATGAATGTTTTAAGTCTAATTAGTATATAATTGGACATTATTTATTATATAACAACGAAATGTGCTACAGTACCAAAACTCAAATTTTTCACCAACTAAACACAGCCTAGTCCTGGACAAACTTGCTACATATATAGTACTCCCTCTGTCCCATAGTATTAGCATTTAAAGCATTCAAAAATTTTCAATCAATGTAAGCATTTCTGTAGCTGTTGGGTCCCACATTTTAATTCCCCCGCCCCCTCACCCAGGCAAAGCCACGTGCGGCTGAAAAAATTTCCCCACTCGGTCACTCGGACTCCCCGCAGCACGCCTCCCCCTCCCCTGTCGGACTCCGCTGTGCTGCTGTACTTTTGTACTACTCCTACCTGTCATGAGAATGTCATATTTTGCTTGCTTTTTCTGTAACTAGGGGTGGTAAAGGGTCCAACATTTTGAACTAGAAAATCTAAGGATCGGGCCCTAAAAGGACTGGGCTCTAAACATATGTATTTTTGAACTAAAAATTTTAAGAGCTTTATTGGGCTGTGAAGAGGCCATTAGGGCCATGGCCCATTACCACCCCTACCTGTACCACATCATCCTATTTCAAGTGCACATGGGTCATTTCACAACTATGCTATTTCTTCAATTTGAATGTTTGGAATGCTAATATACTGGGACGGAGGGACTCATTCTTCTTTGAAAAGAAAAAAAAAAAGACTCAACTCATTGCCCTTTTGACTCTCGCGTCGCATCTCCGGCATATCCGGATGAGGACGCCTCTTCTCTTCTTCGCCGGCACTCCACACTCCACATGATGATGTTCCCTCCCTCCGTCCGCGTTGCAGCCACTAGCTAGCGCCAGTAGTCCACCGCGCCGTGCACCACCGGCACTCTCCATCATGCCATGCCTGCTGTCAGCTGTGAACGCGATCGACGACACCGAATTGGAATCCGATCCCGAAAAGATGGATAACAAACTGGCAAATTAAAGCTCGCCAAAACAAAGCTTTTCCTTGTCACTTGTGCTTGCGATCACCTCATCGTTCCGACTGCACATGATGTACGTATGCACACTAGCTAGCTAGCTGCTCTACTTTATTTCAACTTCATCTCATCATGCATGCTTTACTTAATTTGCGTACACACATCAAATCCCATATCCCCTTTTGCATCCACATTTATTTTCCTGCTCTCATGCACCATCATCATTACCTCCTCATTGCGCTGCGCTCCCAAGAATAATGCTCATCACTTGTGGATAAGGTAATCTGTTGCTTCTTGCTTCCTCGATCTCTAAGTCTGCATGCATGCGCTTGTGTTTTCACCTTAACCGGTCGATCGGCCTGCAGGATATATATTCCAGCAGGATCCCTCGACGGATATACTGCGTCATCCATGCGTCCGAAGCGAGGGTTAGTTGGTGGCGCTGTCCATTTATTTCCGCAAGTTTTCAGCAGGCTACCGGCTAATTACAATTTCTTGAGTGCCTTGGCTCAACACCCTCTTTCTCTGCTTTCTCTCCCAGCCAGCACAGCACGGATCAATCATCAGCAACCGCATCCTAATCTTGGTGTTTCCCAGCGGAACACTGCATTACAGAAAGGGATTTATCACGCCACATAGATGTATACTCGATCGTTTGGTTTCGCGCATAGATTATTGCTCCAAGAAAGAAGAAGCCTCATGACCTGCCTAATCCGAGCGTGTTTTCCTCGCCTACGCCTGCTAAAAGGAAAAAAAAAACCTCATCAAAACCCTTGCTTCTCAAACTCTCGAAAGGATCGGATTTGAACGGAGCGAGACAGCTCTGCAACTGCAGGCGCATGGCGGATGTCCCATACATATGTGCTGTCCGATCCATGTGTGTGCCACTTGTTCACCAAGCAGCCAAGAAAGGGCGCCATCACGAGTGCCCGACTGCCACACTCAACGTCACACGTGGCACGCCTGCGAGAGAGATCGATCCAGTCGACTAGCTATGTCCCCAACTCCTTGGATGGATCATGGATGATGAGCGCCGCGCCGCCAAGAGATTCCTTCCTCGCGCCTGGCCTTTTTCCCTCATACAATCGACGACTAGCAGCTATACTTAGAGCCGAAGAATTGAAGCTGGCTGGTGGAGGCGAAATTCAGTGCCGACAAATAAAGGCATTGTTGACGCTCTTTGAATCAAACTTTTACTGTGTTTAGCGCGTAAAGTTCAACACCACGAACTGACGTGATGCCTGAATTTTCCAGGCCGCGCACAAGATCGAGTTAGCTACGACTGGTAATTTTCAGAAGGCCACTCGAAGCCTTGGATCTGTTGACGCAAAATCTGGTAACACACTCGAATGCGCTAGAACGCGTGGATCATCGACACGATCTTCACCAACGGGCTCCCTACGCGCCGACCGATCAGACCGGTAGGGGCAACCGGTCAGACCGGTTCTACAGAGAACTCCGCGAAGACCTAAAACCTCGAGCTCGAGAGGGACCCCGTCGGAGCTCGTGGATTTAGGGTTGCTCTAAGGTCGGCAGACCACTCAGAACGCCATCGAACGCCGTAGAAATGAGCGAAGAACAGCAGATAATGTTAGAAAAGTTAGGATTTGAGGATAAAAAGTAGGGTACGAGTTGTTGAATCGATTGGGATTACCCTCAATCAGCCGTGGCCCTTCATATATATAGGGTGGGGAGGTCTGTACCCATTAGGAGTTGAAACCCTAACAAATCTCGTGTCAAAATACAACTCCTAACTCGGATTGGACGTTTCGGACCAGTCTGACCGATCTCATACCGGTCTGACCGCCCCTGGATCGGTCTGACCGGTCAGACCGGGGTGCAGGTCTTTCGGGAGGCATAATTCCCTCATCCAGACTCCAAATTGGACATTCCATATATGCATTTCGATCATCTCGACAATATCTATGCAATGGTGCAATCCAATTGTCAATTTGACAAACTTTTCCTGACCAATCTGACCGGTTTGTATAAGAGGTCTGACCGGTCTTCCCAGATTGTCCAGAAACCTGAGTCGTGCCAATTTTGGGTGTCAACAGGATCTTATCTCAGTAGGGTACACCCATATCGTTCGGTTGCTTTCACTATCTTTTACTTTGGCGCCATTTTGATTGGGACATGAGAACAGAAACTAGCCGTCCATGGACTTGCAGTGCTTCTGATCAACCATAATAGACAAAAGTATCACTTGACAAGGTTTGCTCACCCTGATCACTCCCTGACAATGACCAATGCACACACCAAACTATATGAAAAAACAGGAGATGGAGATGGTATAGGTTAATGATGTACCAACCCTGATCAATGCACAGATTCTGTACCTATAGCTAGCTACAGATTTAAAGCCTAAAATGGAGGTCACTTTGCCGTATCTATGCGAGCGAAGTTGAGCAGATACTAGCTAGCTTAAGCTAGATAGGCATGCATTTTGTGTACGTAGGGTGAAGGACAAATAAATATATAGTAAATCTGGACTTTGGGTACACTCTAAACTTCCCTAAGTTAAGCCGTCCTGGCCTGGTCCTGATTTCCTGCCAGATAAGGGGCGGCATGCTCAGCTCTTTAGGGTGTAGTTATGGATAACTACTGATTTCGGCTTATCCGTAACTACGCCCTAAAATGCTGCAGAGCATGCATGTTGCTTGGTACGGTGTGATGTGAATGGGCGGTCCTGATTTCCTGCCAGATAAGGGGCGGCATGGTTGATGGCTTGTCAAGTGGAGTACTACTTCATTAGATTGCAATTAAGCCATGTGAAGCATGCATGCATTGCAAGCTCTAGGACGATAGCTAGCTAGGTGTTCCATTCAAGTCAAGCATGCATGTTTTTGGTGATTGATCAGTCCAAGCTTCTAACTAACTACAAATATCTTGAGATCGATGCTAGCTTTGCACTTCTCCTGTATCTTGCACCTTTTTTGCTTTGCATTGATTGCAAAAAGATCACATGAAGCGTTATTCAGGACGAGGAGTGTCAAGGACATGATAGTACTAGTTGAGTCCGGACCCCCACCAAACAATAGCAAGATGCATACTCATGTCATGCATGCTTTTACAAGCTAAGTTTGATAGGATATCCGCGACTGAAAATGCGCCATTTGCCAATTACAGAATAGTCAGAAAATTGGCTTTAATTAGATTAAGGGTCTGTTTGTTTGAGCTGTAGCTTTTGGAGTTTTTCTGAAAAGTTGTCGCTGGTTTTTTGCTGCTAAAAAGCTAATAATAGCTTTTAGATGATGCTTTTAACTTTTCAAACTAAAAAAGCTATAAAAAATTGAGCTTTTCAGCATTATATATAAACTCAACATTTCTAAGCTTTTGGTTTTCCACAAAGCTGCGCGAGAAGTTCGATGTTTATTTAAATTAATGGTTTTTCACGCTGAAAATAAAGCTGACTAGAAACTCAAACAAACATATGAGTCTAAGTCTAAGCACTCCAAGAATTTCTGATAGAAAAGGTTGACTTTGTTTGACTCACGTCACACCATCGAATTTTACGATCTACCGTCATCAATCCAATGGATGTCTTGGAATGAATGACAGGGCTCCACATCCACATACATATCTGTCCGCAGGATAGTACATTCCCTTGTCTTTTCCTGTACATACAGGGACGTATGGCCCACGTGGCATCTAATCATCTGCTGGCGTGGGTACCTCTATCTGGGTCTAGTAGCAAGAGAAAAAATTTTTAATCTCGGAGACGAAGACCGGCGCAGCCAATAGATAGGCGATGACCCGTGGGGCCCGCGGGCCCACCGCTCCACGCGCCCAAGCCGTCAGGTGACGTGGACGCAGGAGGTGCGGACGTGGACGCGTGGTTGCTGCAGTCCAGTCGGCACGCGTGGCGTGACGGCAGCGCGTAGCTGGCGACATGTCCATCTCCATCTCCATCCATCATCCATGGAGACGATCGACGGCCGGACGATGCGTCGGGGCCTCAACTTGGTTGGTCTATATATTTATTTTCCGTGGCCGTCGCTAATCAATAACGGATTCGATGATCTTGCGTCGTGTCGTCCTCAGAAACCGTTGCCGTGACGACTGATGGATGATGAGCTAGTAGCAGAACCGTTTGTGTATGTGCTTCGACTTGCATTGCTTGGTCGTTAATCAATGCAAGCAGGGATTTCTTCGCAAGTTGCGGCAAATAAATTTGTGTTAAATAAAGCTTTTATTTATAATCTATAAATGCGTTGTAGTCTTGACTCTTGAATTTAAAACGCCCAGTTGTTTGAGCTGTATCCGAACATGTTTGAAATGGGTTCTTGACTTTGTCAGGGGTTGGACACTCTTGGACAAGAGTCTATATATTGTCTATCTAGCTTAGCTTGTGTGTGCGCGCGCGCACGCATATGAACTTATCAATGACAAGGATCCTACTCCCTCCGTTCCAAATTATATGTTGTTTGACTTTGTAACTCTAAATTTGACCAGTTGTCTTACTTAAAAATTTGTGCAAAATATTATTTTTGTTGAGGCTTGCTTTATGAATATAAGTTCTTCAAGAATGACTTAAGTTTGACTATGTTTGCACAATTTTTTTGAATAAGACGAGTGGTTAAATTTGATATTAAAAAAATCAAACAACCTATAATTTGAAACGGGGGGGTACGCATTTTTCAAAACGAACTTAATTTTGTCGAGGTGAAGTGTGCGTGTTTCTGTGGCCCTGAGAAGGAAGAGGGAGTAGAGGAGGAGACCTGGCATTGAAGACTCCACACCACCACATTGATCATCAAGTAGCTGCTGCTGGATTATTATATATCATGTGATGAAGCAATCAAGGGTGATGGATGGATCAGGAGGAGTACGTTCGAATTAAGAGGGTGCCTTGATCGAATTGTTACTTGTTGCACTAGATAGGGATTGGTTGCCTGCTGCAGATCTAGTTCAGATCGACATAAATATCTCAGCATTTATCAGCCCACCCGGCCACTTGCTCCAATTAGCAAGATATTTTTTTCTTTTAATCTTGATCATCACG
Source organism: Panicum virgatum (assembly GCF_016808335.1). Lineage (NCBI taxonomy): Eukaryota > Viridiplantae > Streptophyta > Magnoliopsida > Poales > Poaceae > Panicum > Panicum virgatum. The sequence goes on along the minus strand of NC_053137.1, from coordinate 67,873,576 downwards.
CGATTCATTGGCATGGCAGCACATTTCTTTTCCTCTCTGGGATGGCCCGGCCTACTCCTCAGCAGGTACATGAACGAAGAACGTGTACGACGAGTAGCAGGTCCAGTAGTCCAAGTGGTTATACTTGTTCTGGAAGGGCGGGCGCATGTTAAGTGCATTTAAACATGACAGACAGAAAAATAAAATAAAGATGAGAATGAAACACGCGCACGCATGTCGTAGTACTCGGAATCCTCTGCTTCAAGACACCAACTCCTCGCGCTGCAGTTTTTCACCTCAAGAGATCGATCTGCTGGCTTTCACTTGACGTTAATGATAAAAATAATTAGTAGGCCTGGCTCGCTAGTAATGGCAAACAGTGACATTACACGCGGAGGTAAGGATAGATACTTCAATTATCTGGGTCACGGTTAGTTCCTTATCTGGGTCACGGTCGCCGTTAACGATCGAGTCCATGTGTCACTGTTACGTTGTACAAGCTAGCTAGCCAATCAAGCATGTATGTCAGTTGTCTGCTGGTGCACGTATGTGTATTGCAAGGAGCCATCCATTGCAATGCATTTGCATGTAGATGTAGGGCACCATGGCATCAGCTAGCCAATCATGCATGCCAAGGGGACGGAGGGTCCAGCTAGCTGCATGTCGTTGTTGGCAACCTTAGCTTCTGGCAATGCAAGCGCGATCAGATGTTGTCATCATTCATCAACTTATTGATCAGATCCATCACCATTCATTATTCGTCCTTTGGATATCATATATAGTGCAGTGGGTTACCCTACCCAGCCCCAAATCACATTCTATCAAATGCGGCGCGGTGCACAGAGTTGTTTGTACTTGACCTTGGCCACGCAATGATGATCGATCACACACACATTATTGATTGCCAAATGATGCTATAGCTCCATCATCTAGTACAACTAGAAAAGAAAAAAAAGAGGAAATTTTAATTAATGCTACTAAGAGTGTGTTGCATGTATGGTTATTAATTAGGACAAATAATAAAACAATTCGTTAATTAATAAATTAAAGAATGTGAACCCCCACTGCACTGAGTATTGCATTGAAACTGGCCTTCTAGTGACGAACAAAGCTGGGGGGCCATATATCATGGACCCGAAAGCAACAATAGCTATGCTGGTTTCATGCATGCACCGTAGTAACCTGCGCAACGCCAGGCTACAACAAACACCAGCGCGCCACTGACGACCATACATCTGTCACTCTGAATTTGCAACAGCTATCTCGTAGTAACCACATGCATGTATCCTAGGATCAGCAGGAGAGGCTACTGCCTACTGTGGCATATTCAATTCACCAAACCAGGAGGGGCATGCATGCATAGCCTCAATTCAACTCTTTTTAATTAATTTATTCTTCAAATAAACAGCTCTATCTAGTTATTAGCCGATAACACAATATATAGTAGTTGTTACAGTGGCTTAGCTAGTGCTGACGTTTTTGTGAAAAATTTGCAAAAAATGTGAAAACGGTGCTAGTGCTGGATCGGTGCCAAAGAAATGCACTGTGAACATGTGACGATCCAATCCCGGTCCCATCACAGGTGGCATGCATGGGACAAGAGGGAAGTCGTCTTAGGTGTCGCCGGGCATCCACGGCTTTGCATGCGCGCCCCACACACACACACACAACATACTTTTATTGTTTTTGTTATTTTTCAAATAAGCATCTCCGATCCGTCCTTAATGTGCCATGTAGCATGCTCCCTCCGTAAAAAAAAATCATTCTAGAATTCAAAATTTATACTAGAAAATAAGTCATTTTGCCTATTTAGAAAGTACATGTACATGTAAAAATAAATTACTGCTAAATATGGATAATAAATAGAGGTAAACATAGTCATTTATCTTCTTATTAATGTGTACTAGAATTTGTAAATGTCTTTGTATTTTAGGACTGAGGAAGTAGCCAATTATTGACTTCCCGCGTCGTTCGTCTGTCACTAACATATGAGGTCATCTGAAACACCCAATGATTTCTCCAAAATTTTGCAGAAGTTGCAGAAATGGTGGTGCTACTAGGGACTAGGGGATCGGTACAAAAGGAATGCACTAGGAGTATATATGAACCCGTGACAATCGGATTCCGACGAGGACTGGAACAAGATCAAGTAGCTGTAGTTGTCGGGAGCCCAACTGTGGGCCCACGGCCAAGCGGGCTTGTAACCTGGCCCCACGCCACCCCACCCCACCCCCAACACAAACAACTGACATTTCCTTTTTGTTTTGGTTAATTTTTTTATAATACTCGAGCCCCCTAATTATCCAAGGGTAACATACATACATAATCAATGTGGCTTTCCGCACGTTTAAAAAAAATGTGTTGCTTAGTGTGTCACATTAGGTCAGCAAAAAAGCAAAGAGAGCCGATAGTGGATCGGTGCAAAGGAATGTAGTTACTGTGTACCTGTGAGAGAGTATTGAGAAGCAAGTGAGGCGGCCTACTCGAGCGGTAGCTATCGCCGGGGCAGGGGGGCAGGACCAGGCCGGCATGCGCGCCCCACACACAACGGACGGACGGTCAAGGCCGCCCGCGCAGGCGCATCGCATCGCACTGCACGCCCTCTCCCCACCCCACACACACCCCCCATGGGACGGACGTGGGCCACAACCCCGCGCCTAAAGTTGTGACGTCACCGCTCACCCCACCCCCGTGGCGACCACCGGTCACCGACCCGACCGGACCGGATTGGACCTAGAACCGGACCGGCCGAACCCTTCACGGTTCGGTCCGCTTAAAAGATCGGCTGTGCAACTGAACCGGGATAAATCGGTTGGACCGCACGGTTTTTAGGTAAAACTGGTATAAAACCGGACTTCTGAGCCATGACGTGCACGTGAGGCGGCCAAAGGTTGCTGGGTTGGAAATATGCACAAAAACAGATGAGGGGAGGGGTTCGAACCCTAATTGGGGCAGTCAAAGGTTGCTGGGTTGGAAATATGCACAAAAACAGGTGGGGGAGGGATTCGAACCCTGGTTGGGGCGTTCCCAGCGGAGCAGCACACCACTAGACCACTTAACTCTATTTCAACCTTGTTAGACCGGTGGTTCAACCGGTTGGACCGTCGAACCAGGAGACCGAGCGGTTTGACGACCGGTCCGGTCCTAATAACTAGGCCTGGAGGCACAGCGGGCGGGCGTCGTCCACCTCCGATCCGATCCGATCCGCCGCCGCGTTAAGTTTGGATCATTGTTGGAAATAGCCCGCTATAGCCTCGCTATAGCCCGCTAATAGCTTTTTAGGAGATCTACCGCTACGCTATACAACATTTGTCCGCTATATCCGCTAAATGAGATTTTATGAGATTTAGCCATGCTAAATGTCCGCTAAATAGGTTTCTGTGAGACTTAGCAGCAATAAATATCAATTGGGTACTGTTGGGTAGTTAAGAGACATGTTAGACTCAAATTTTAGGTGTTAGACCAATGATACTTATAATTTGTATTAGATTATTTATTATTTTATCATTCTGCTAAATGATTTAGCTTTCGCTATAGTCCGCTACAGCTTCGCTATAGCTATTCTATAGCTTTTAGAGAAGGTTACCGCTAAACTTCATAGCCCGCTATTTCCAACCTTGGTTTGGATGCACGCACGGCACCAAGCGAGGGAGGACGAGGAGTCTGCCGTGGCCCTGGCCCTGGCCCGCCGCTGCAAGCATCATCCGCGTTGCGTTTCATTCAAAGCAAGCTAGCTAGCTAGCTAGCTACCGATTCCATTTCTATTTTCTTCCACCACGCACCCCATGGATCCATTTTGCTGGCATTCGCCAACCAAAACCGCAGGCCGGCCGGCCGCCCGGCTATACGGTGGCGCGCCACCACCGAACGGGCACCGGCACGCCGCCTCGATCGCTGCTTCTGTACGTGTCGTCCAACTGGATCCGCTGACAGGGACTCGGCCATCCCTGGAATCATTGCTGGGTCCAGTCCGGCCGGCCGGCACAGACGATAGATTTCGGAAGGGATCAGGAGGATCAACGAGACCACCAAGAATCAACTCCTCCTCCATCTCCTCAACGTCCGTCCAGGTCCAGACCACATGTGCGAATTCGAATTCAATGACGGGGAATTAATTAGTACTACTATGTTAAACAAAGGGAATAATCGCCACATGTCTACTACTGTAGAATTGATCCATGGAGTGCATTTACTTACATTGATTCAGATACAATTAACCAATCAATCAACTGCATTCATTTATCTCACTGCATGTCTACTACTCTATCAGCAGTCTGAATATTGAAGCCAATAATCAGCTGCTGCTACCACTAGTAATCCTGTACACACAACGACTCCACATCCATCAAGACGACGCCGGCGAGGTCCGGACACATTCGTCATCAGACCTTGGCCGGCCGGCAGGCAGCTGCGCTGCTCATCGATCAGTCTCACTCAATATAATTCCCCACCCCTAATATAATTAAACACCACATCAGCTAGCTCGATTCATCCATCCATCTCGTCGATCGGCTGATAGCTGGCTAGATTCACGAACCCAAACCTCGCTCAACTATAACAGTAATAAGTCAATAGATCAACTAACTAATGATCGACCGGCCGGTGGCGAGCTAGCTCCGCCGGTGACCGAATCGAACTACTAGTACTAGTACTAGTACTAGTACTGTATTGTTTATGGCTGCTAGCTAGCAGTTCCACATGTTGGAGTAGTCCATGAATAATCCCTCATCGTCCAGCAGCAGTAGGTCGTCCGCCTCCGGGAACGACATGTCGCCGCCGCTCAACTGTGTCGACGGGCTCGGCAGCGGCGCCGGCGCCTCCGGCTTGCAGTGCGCACGTATCGCCTGCTCCGCGGCCCCGTGCGGGTTGGTCGCCGCCGGCAGGGAGAAGTAGCTGGGGCCCTGCCCCTGCTGCTGCTCCGCCTTGACTTGGCCCATGCCCGCCGCAGCGCCCTTGAAGTCGAGGAGGAGATCGTCGACGGCGTACTCCGAGTCCTCTAGCGGCGGCACGCCAAAGATGTCGTCCAAGTCGAGGGGGATGCTGGTCGGCTCGGGCGCCATTTGGGCAGGCTTGGCCGCCAAGTAGTCTTTGTTGAACACGCGGCAGACGGCCCATTCGTCCTGCACGCAACACGCCCCGGCCCGCGTTGAACATCAGGCAAGCCGCATATATCCATCACAATTCACAAAGCAATTAATTAAGCGCAGCTAGCTAGCTAGAGTAAGAGAAGCAACCAAAGCAAGACTAATAATTAGCGAAGAATTTGTTTGTTACCTTGGCGGATCGGGGGAGGTTGGGCGGCAGCTTGCCGTCGAGGCGGTACTCGTGCATGACCCATGGCGTCTTCTCGCCGCGCGGGGCGCGCCCCGTGTAGAAGACGAGCGTTTTCTTCATGCCGACGAGGACGCCGCGGCCTCGGCCGCGGTAGATCTCCTTGTCCTTGCCCGTCGCCTTCCAGTACCCTCTGGCGGTGGCCCGGTTGGTGCGCATCCCCGTCGGGTACTTGCGGTCCTTGTGGCAGAAGAAGTACCACTCCTTCTCCCCCATCTTCGCCTTGCCTGCACGCACAGATCGATCGATGAAATTATTAGCTTCTTCTTCTGTGTATCCTTGGCCTTGCTTCATCATATATATATATATATATTGTGCTTCCAAATTAGTAAATTATATTACCAGGGAGATCCCACGGCTCCGTCTTGTTGAGGTCGACGTCGGCGATGACGACGCAGGAGAAGCTGCCGTCGAGCGCCTTGGGCGTCAGGTAGTCGACGACGACCTCGGCGTCGGTGGGGTGGAAGCGGAACCCCGGCGGCAACACCAGGCGCGGCTCCGACGACGACATGGCTGCTGCTGCTGCTGCTGGGATCGGATCGGATCGGAATGGAGAGCAAGCTCTGTGAGCCGCTTGCGCTTGGGTGCGGTGTGAATCGGAGCGGGGCGGGTTTTGGATCGAGGAGGAAAGGGGGCGCCCAGGGGTCGGATTTATAGGAGTGCTCCGCTGCCGTGCTCGGGAAGCCAGCTTGCCACGCAAGCCCCCCTCACTTCTTCTTACAGCACCCGCGTGTAATTATATTAGGCCGGGGTAAAATTCCGCCTGTCCTAATGCTACTACTAATTAATTACTCCTAATTATTAGTACAACTATTCTGCTTCAATCTCTGCTTAATATAATCTAGCTATCTGCTCCTAATGAGTATACTACTGTACTACTTGCTATGGGCCCCCATTTTTGAGTTTGACATTTCTCGCTAATATAGCTAGACAGCTAGCTGGCAAGTTTGAAAGTGCCTTAATTGTTCAGAATAATCTTCTTGGTGCCCTACCTGCTGCAGGTAAGGACGACGGTACACGGTGGCGCTTACGGCCAGTTCGGTACACAAAACTAGTTTTCTAAAGAGTTTTGCCCGGTCCGGAGTTGAATTTATTTCATAATAAGCCGGGTTTGTTTGTGCTTATCTTTTCGGCGAGAAAAACTCAACACCAAGCAAATTAATTAATCGCCTCTCACTGCAATGTCACTGCATCTCAACCATATTCAGCAGGTTGCTATTTTTGTGCGCTGGCGATGATTCAGCTAACCGAGATTTTTATCTGGGTTTATTGATTGGATTTTGCTCCGATCCCCCTACCTAGCTAGCTGCCGTCATCGATGATCAGTCGTCTGAAAGATACGCGAGGTTTTTAACGTGTAGCTGGTTTGCGGCAGATGAGGCCACATGTGGCCAAACCACAAGCCTGGAAATTTTGGCCTTGCATTTTATCGCTTCCGCGTGCTCATGTCTAATCGCTCGCTCATCAGGCATATGTGAGTCCAAAAGTCCACATCCTTTTCCGCCTCAGGCTGTGTTTAGTTCTAAAATTTCTCTCTCCAAACTTCACTATTCACCTATCACATCAAATCTCTTACCTCATGCATGGAGTATTAAATATAGGTAAATAAAAAAACTAATTGTATAGTTTTGATGTACACGACGAGACGAATCTTTTGAGCCTAGTTAGGTCATGGTAAGACAACAATTATCACAAACAAACGAAAAGTGCTACAGCATGCTATAGTATCCGATGTAACATTTTTTTACCACTATTTTACAGATCTAAACACAGCACCAAGCTTCCTTGTCCTATCATCCATAGTACAGTACTGCCCTGCCCCCACAAGTGAAAAAAATAAATAAATTGATGAACCCTAGAAATGCTAAATGCTAAACATGCATGCTTCACTTGAAGCAGACCTTACAAGCTCAGTTTCTATCTGTATCTAATAAAGACACTACTAATTAATCTCCCACTCAGATATTATCAGAGATTACAAAGCTACAACGGAATTGGCTGGCCAAACCACAAGCCTGAAAATTTGTATAATGCAGAGACCATAAGTGGCCAAACCATGCATGCACAGGCCTCCAAGTTTTGGTTAAAGTAGAGTCCATATGTGGCCAAACCACAAGCCTATAAATTTTGGTTTTGGAGATTATCCTTTTAACCCCAAGCCTATCGTCCTATCATTGACAATCTGGCAGTGCTGCCCCTATCCCTATAGGGGGGAAAAGTAACGAAATATTCAATGCTGACCACCAAAGATATGCTTCTGCTTACCACCAAAGATATGCTTCTGATCAACAAGCAGACCTCACTTGCTTGATGCTATGGACTACGGATACATCTCGCGAACCCAAATTCCCGCACGGAGGCCGTGTTTAGTTGCCTCCCGTAAAGTTTTTAAAAGGGCATCTTTCTACATTTGAAATACTAAACATAGACTAATCACAGAAATAAAGACAGAACTCGTCTGTAAATCACGAGACGAATCTAACGAGCCTAATTAATTCGTCATTAGAAGTTGTTTACTGTAGCATTACTATAGCAATTTAGCGTCTAATTATAGCCTAATTAGGTTCGTTAGATTCGTCTCGCGATTTTACAGGCAGCAGTCGCAATGAGTTTTTTATTTCGTCTAGATTTAAGTCTCCATGCAGGTGCCGAAAAAATTTGGAATTTTGATTTTTGGAACTAAACACGGCGTGAATCCCGGTGCCAATTTAGTATGATTACAAAGCTGCGGTTATCTGTTTGAGTGCCTGTTTATTAACATTCCGCGTACATCTTACAATTTCTGTTTAAAGTATGCCTTGCTAGTTACAGTATCTGTCTCTGAAGATAGCAATCTCGCGCAATTATACAAATGGGAATACACGGAGAATACGCGGTAATTGACTTGCACTGAAATGAAATTTCAACGACATGTATAACAGGGGGCACTCTAGTTGTAATGCTTTATTACAAGTAGTATTATACATGAAGCTACTTAATGCTTAGCCGGGAAGGTACCAAGAGAGTTCAGATAGTGTATATAGGACAGGTATATATATTAATATATACCACGCACCCCCTAGGGGTCTTAAATATATATAGTCTATATTATCATCAGGACATATGTCATGACACTTCAATATGAATCCAGAAACAGGCATTATTTTTTATTGCGTGAGATTAGTTTATGGATCAACCACAGGCGTCCAAGTTTTCTTAGTTTATGGACCAGCCACACAAAAGCATATATATCCAAAGTTTTTGTAATTATGCAAGGACCAAATCTTGCTTGTGAGGGAAATGCCATCCATGAACTTGCACATTATTCTTATCTGATAATTTCAGATGCAGTGGGCGCTACGGAGATTATTCTGTCATCAGCTCCATTAATTGTGTGACGCTGTGAAATTCTTGTGATGCGTCACTCATGACTGACAGATTGGCATGTGCTGTGCTCGCTAGCTCCTTGTCAACAGCTCCAGTCAAACTTTTCAAAAAAATCAGCTCCAGTCAGAACCTACGCGAAGTTCTTGAGACTGCATCAGAAAATTTCTGACTAGAGCTCCTCCGATCCGGCAGATTAGTATGTCATGAGTCATAATGAGAAAGGATTTAGAAACAGTTTGGAACACGAAACGATCTTGAAATTTCTTCATCGGCGAGCCGGTAGCTTTTCTAGCTAGCTAGAACTAAAATAAAATATTCATATTTCGGCCAGTAAAAGAAATTGTCGTCGTCTTTAGACATGTTTTGCATCTAAATTAATCAATATTGATTTTTTTCTGTTCAGTAGCATGATGCAACCTAGAAATTTCGTCGACGGTTAATTAAATCTGTAGATGCCGTTTCTTTCATATATATATATATATATATATATATATATATATATATATATATATATATATATATATATATATATATGGTCGAGATTAACAGGTCTTTGTGATAATCATAGCCTGCTTACCTTTACAAATGGGGGTACTAGATCATAACAATAACTACAGATGGATCGGAGTATGTAGCCGGAAGGTGCAGGAGCAAGATGGAATCTGTGGATGGTGGGCCTGTGAAGATCGAGTCCCTATCACCGGTCACCACATTATCGGTTTGAGAAGCGCGGAGGAAGTCTTCCTTATCATTCTTGGACAGCAACACTGTACCTGCCATAGCCATTAAAAATTGGCTGACACATAAATTGGAGCCCAAGTTTACAAGTACTTATATACTAGAATATTGGCAATATGTGATTTGAAAACCCCAAGGAAGATTCCACGGAGTTTAATGTTTTACTCCAAATCCAAAGCCCTCCCTCGCCCTTTAAAAAACTCTCGCCCATCTTTCTGTGGTTTGCCACGATCTGTCGTCGGATAGAATAATTTGCTTGATCCGGAAGCGCAGGAACAGAGGGAATATATGGCGCATGGAAAAGCCTTCCTACCTACGGGCCGGATTTGTAAAGACTGCCGCCCATTGCTTTTCTTGACCGGATCGATCATGGTTCCTCTTCTTCTTCTTGTTTTTTTTTCCCCCGGAGGATGCATCTATAGCCATAGATGGGAGCAGGCAATGCTTCATGAATATAATTAACAATGTCCTCGAAAAAAGAAGAATATAATAATGTCAGCGAACAACAGACTGTACTACTGGTTGGCCACAGAAATGCTGCCTGTATGTAGCGCAACTAATCTTGGAGCAGTCCTCAAGTGGAACCCAATTCATATTTCTATATATTTGTGCATGACCGGTGTAATCCACTGGTGAGAAACAGTAGCCTCCTGTAGATAGCTACTCCTAGTAGATAAGCTAGCCGGCCCACAGAAACGAAAAAGACCCTTTTTTCTTCTTTTTTATCTTTCGTAAGTAAAAAAAAAAAGGTTAAAGGAAGAAACGGTCGCGTCCTTTCCGTGGCCGGCGGGAGCGGCGGGGCCCTGGCGGGCTCCCTCCTTGTCCTTGGTGCGGTGGCGGTGGCGGTGGCGCGGCGGCGAGCCCGGGACCTGGGCGAGATCCGGGTGCGCCTTGCTGTTCGCGAGCAAAGAAAGAGAGATTCCTGTGCACGCGGCGTCGTCCACCACACTCCAACGTGCCGTTTCTGATGGCCTTGCCTGCCCTGCCCTGCCCTGGATTGGTGTGTTGCCATCATCACCGTGGGTTGGTTGGACGCCAGGCCTCAGTTTACCTTATTTAGAAAGTAAACATGGAAAATGCCTGCCGCCCGGCTTGGAGTACTGGCCATTACTCTACACTACACATCCGTGTCGGCCTTGCTAGTTTGAAGCGTGTACACTCGGCACTCGCCCAACGTTTCCTATACATTTTTTTCTTCTTCTTTTCTGATGAGTCGACGTGGAAGACGAGACGGGAATGTTCCTGTCCATTTCAATGTTCAATTCCAACATTTTGGTTTGGAAGAGGAGGGCCACCCTGACTTGGTGGGCTTGCTAGCTTTTGTCCATTTTGAAACGTGCCATCATTCGCCGGTTTTTCTTTGGTGACCGGAGTGACTGTAAGGTTTTCGGGTTCAGCTGTTTATATCCCCGTATAAACTGGGTCAGCTCATTTCCACCTGAAGAGAACGGCATAAACTTCCTACCCTTTCTCTAGAGGTTGCTTGAAAAAAAATGGCATCTTTTAATGTTGATAATCATACTACAATCTCAATGGCATCTTTGGTCAGTTTGAACGTTGTAGTTGCAAGAAGAGTGTAACACCAACTTGATAGGCTTGCTTTGTCCATTTTAAAACGCATTAACTGGCGTATTTGGCCAGTTTTTTCTTCACCGAGCGAGAGGCCGCAAGGTTTCCGGGTTCAGCCGTTCAAGTCTCCGTATAAAATGGGTCATTTGTTTTATGCATGAAGAGAACGGCAGAAACTTCCTACCCTTTTCTAGAGGTTGCTTCCAAAAAATTGGCATCTTCCAATGTAATTAATCATACTACAAACTTAGTGGCATCTTTTAATTTGAACTTTGCGGTTTGCTAGAGGAGGGTAACGCGGACTTGATAGGCTTGCTTTCGTCCATCTTAGACGTGGTAACCGCCACTTTTCATCAATTTCCCCGCAATAAACCGCGCAGTTTGTTTTGCGAGACCGGTTTTTCTGTGTCAACTGTTTCTAGGTATAGCATATTGCAAACTATATGAATTTTTTCATAGTTTTTCCCTGTGAGTTGCGCTTTTTGAAAGTTGCTTAAAAAGGGTGACATCTTTCATTCTTGGTGTATAGTATAATCATACTATATATTTATGAGCATGGGTTTGAGTCGGATATAGAGGGAGGCAGTTTATTAGGCAGGGGCCAAGTGGGCTACCCACCTACGAACCGGCCTCGCAAGTGGGCCCAGACTTAGATACATAGAAAATGTGCTACGAGCAAAATAAAGCGGCCGGGCGGGGCGACGGTGCGGACCGTGGAGTCTGGAGTGCTTGGAAGCCAAGCAGGGGCGGAGCCAGGAAGTGTTTTTTTTTCATTGTTAGGGGGGCCAACCATATAAATTTCTATAAAAATTTAATCAAAATTCAAATTTGTAGTGTTAATTTAGAGATCATGGGGGGCCAGGCCCCTGTCCGCCCCCCCCCCCCCCCCCCCCCCCCCCCCTCCCTCCGCCCCTGAAGCCAAGGGTGAGGTGAGGACGTCACGCTGCCTGCAATGCAACGGAACGAAATGGAAGGCTCCAATAGATTAATGTATCATCCATTTCAAATTATAAGTCATTCCAAGAATTTTGGAGAGTCAAAGTTTTTTAAGTTTGACTAAATTTATATGACAAGATAATAACATTTATGATATCAATTAAGTATCATTAGATTCTTTGTTAGTTATATTTTCATAGTGCACCTATTTGATGTCATAAATCTTTATATTTTTCTCTATAATTTTGATCAAACTTTTAGATAGTTTGACTCTCCAAAATTCTTGAAATGACTTATAATTTGAAACGGAGGGAGTATTATTGTTATCGCAGGTTCCAATCCCAAAAGGAATCAACCATGGATGTCATAAATCACAGGGATTACAGCGGCGGCAGCAGCAGCAGCAGGTACTGGGTCTGGCTGCGCTACGCACGAGTGGTTGGCCTGGTTCGCGCGTCTGCTATGAGCATGCATCTGGTCAGGTCAGATGAGATGACGCCCGGCTGGATCGGATGATGCAATGCAATGGTCATGCATATCATATCGACCGAGAAAGATGCAGCATGTGACGGCCCGCACGAGCGCCGCGAGGAAAAGGACAGGACGTGTATATGTAGCCTTTGGTCCGTGCAGCAGCGCAAGTCATCGCCCTTCCTTTGATTTCTCCCTCTGCTTTTATTTATTGTTTTTATTAAGGTTGGTTCCCATCACGTACAAGCTGCAGCTGCGAGGGATTTCTCCCTCTGCTTTTTTTTTTTCCTGCTCCTCTCCAGGAGCATGCATCTCCTTTGATGAGCTAGTCAAATCAAAGCGATGACTGACCGCAGCGGGGCAAATCAGCAGATTCCTCAGCTTGAATTCTTGATGCGGTGCGGCCAAGCCCAAGATGATGATGAGGGTCAACGGTTTAGGTGACCTGCAAAAGCAGCAGGAATTGGAGCACCCAATGCAATGCTTCTCCGATCCATCAGATCGACTTGTCATCCTCTCCGGTTGGTCCACTGCATGCAGCTGCTACAAATTAAATTCAACGCCTGCTTGCCCTAAGAATTCCATGGAGCAAGTCCCGAGGGTCGACTCGATCGTGCGTCTCGTCTCCGATGAGCAAAAGGCACATCGATCAACCGCGCCGTACCTCCCTTTCATGCCCTTTTTGTTACTGTTCACCACCCGTATGTACGTCGTCCTTTGTTAATTAGGTGCGGTGAAATTATAGTGGACGTCCTAGTGCTATATAGTACGGGTACGGGTAGGTAAAATTCAACTCCTAACCCATTTGTTAATCGGCACGCCCCATTTGTTAATCGGCACGCGCTCGGCGTGCGGTAACTTCGTTCTCGGAACCACGGCGGTGCGGCGGTCTCGCGATGCCCGGCCCGGTGCGGCGCCGCCACCGCCACCGGCCGCCGTGCCGATCGAGGAGCCGACGACGCCTGTGCTCTGACCGGCCCTAGTATCTAGTATCTGCACATGCATGCAAGGAGAGATGATGATTAGGGTCAGAAAGGACACATGGACAGATGATGATATGATCCGGCCTGTTTGTCAGTAGGTATGGCCGCATGCATGATACATTGATGATGGCATCAAAGAGGCAGGCCGGCAGTGTTCAGGTCGTCGGGGACTCTTTCGTTCTTTGCTAATAGTAATACTAGGCATGATTAGGCTCGATAAGGATGTGTGTTCTGATCTGACGTGGTCCATAGCTAGCTACCTAATATGCTTACAATCGCTCTCCCTGTTTTTTCAAGGGAAAGGTAGGCATCTTCTTGAATGCATCATCCTAGCTAGACCTGTTGTTCCCACTTGTGCACTTTTTTTTAAAAAAAAAAAGATTTGTTTACTAGTACGATATAGCAGCTGTTGTTTCTTTCAGCCAGTCAGTCGCACGCCGATGGAGTACTATACAACAACTCGATCATATGCCAGGATGATGCATGGCACGCGCGCTGGGCCGCTTTCCCTCAACACGTGTCAAACAAGTCGTATATATACGTGTTTTTTCCCCTCCTGATCGATGAACTTGTCATGCATGCTACCAGTAGTAATACTATACTCAAACATCACTCGTTTTTTTCTCTTTATTTTCTTGAACACGCAATTGTACGTATACAAGCTAGCTAGCTACTGGGAGACGATGCGCTGCTCTAGGCGCGTCCAATTGGCATGTCACGTTCCAACAAGTGGACACGATGGCATGGTGCTCAATAATCATCATCATCAGCTGTGGGCTGTGGCCGGGATCCATCCATCCATATCGGACGACCACGGATCAGCATGCAACGTCAAGGGCAGACCGGCAGAACGAATATGCATGCTCTGATGGCATGCATCCACACTGGAGTCTGGAGCGAGCGAGCCACCACTGTCCACTACTGGCCTGTACGTTGCCAACACAGTACCTTAAAAATCTGGATCCTGCTAGCTGCTGGAGGGCATTGCAAAGCCAGCGAGGACTGAGGAGAGGGGATCGAGCACAGTGGCGTCGTACGTGTAGGTCGAGCTGTACCTGAGGATCTGCCTCTCCTTCACAGGCTGCTGTATTGATGCGCGCAACAGCTGCCGCGTTTGCGTCAGTTCAGATTAATCATCTGTCCATCCTAATTAACACTAGCGTGATGAATTGTTCATGGAGGACAGCGTGGATTCAGGGAGCCAGAGACCAGATCCCAATAATATAATATAATTAATCCCAGCATGCACAATGACACATGTCCAGTGCAAACTGTGCAAGAAGCAACAAGACTTATTAACACGATTGCATTGGTGACAGCAACGCAGCTCGTGAGGAACGTTCTCGACCAAGGGAAAACTTGCTGGTCTCTCCATAACCATATACAGTACAGTAGGATCTAGTGGTATCGATGAAGCACAACGTACAAAATGCATTGCTACTAGTACGTACTCCCAACTAGTATATGCATGCGGTCGTAGGAATGGACGATGATGTCGCCACGCATATATAGAGCGCTGCTAGGTCTGGGAGTCCAAAGTCTACGGGAATTAATTAATTAATTAATTAATGTCCACGTCAAAGTATCATTGCGCAGCAGCACTCAAAAGATCTTGTGCCTAGAAACATCAAAAGGGACGATAGATATAACTATGCGCAAGTACTCTACCTTTATTTTTTTTCCTTAAAGAAATTATTGCAGAAAAGTGCAAGAACATGTGGATTGTCTTCCACCACAATCTGCCACAAAAGAGAGTATAATACTTCCAAGCTACAGTAAGGACATTTTTTTGCAAAGTCCATTGGTTTTTCGCTGTACTTGTGCCATGTGGCAATGTGCTGTTGGTTCTTTTTTTTTGTCCCCACCGTAGGAAGGTCAACGTTTTGTACTGGTATAGGTTGGTTGTACAAAGCTGATCGGAGTACTAGCCAATTCACAACCGTTGCTTGCCCAAGACCTTAAACAATTTGATGCATTCAACTTAAGCCATTACGTGGCAGTTTGGCACCGGCACAACATTTTCTCTCCGACTAGTCGTCATTGCTGCGTGCTGCCACGGAATACGGCTTACCACCAGTACTTTTTAGTTGAAACAGAAACTGTCTTTGTAATGTACATAGGAGTTGCAATGCATAGGGCAGATTACATATACCTGTCTTTTATAATGAATGGATGGCAAAGGTCAATAAGTAATAAACAAGCTGATTGATTAGATTGTTCATTAGTTTTGTATAAATTTCTTTATTATGATAAGTGACTTTGGTGGTTTATCAAAGTACTGCACTTCGTGTCAGCACGCATATCGGTGATACATGGGGCCGGGATATACTCCATGCTAGAGCTAGGCTAGCTAGTAGTTGGTGGCCGGCCTATACATGGGGTTCCTTTTTTTAATCTTTGTTATATATTTTATTTGGGAATAATGGGGATCCCATCTCCATGCATGCATCATGTAGGACTACCGTAGTATCGCAGTTGAATTATTATTTGCCAACGATTTGGATAAAGTGTGACGGAATGGAGCTAGCAGTTAGAAAGCCTGCTAGGACCCGACGAGTTACACACTTACACTGTATGTAAGATAAAAAAGAAAGAAAAAGATGTGTGAAAGGACAACGTAATTACTGTACAGAAAGAGAAGAAGAAAGGCTGACAAGCAATTCGAAAAGGCAGGAAGAAGAAGATGATGAGCATTGAGTAGTGAGTGGTCATCAAGGTATGTAGTACAATATTATTTTTGACCTGTAGTCAACATCGGCATGGCCGTGTGTGGGCTCGTGCGCCCTGGAAAGCGGTTAAGCTAGCTATAGCAATAGCCCGTAAAACCGTGTATCTTGCCCTATGACTATCTAGGAGTACTAGGTCACGTGTGTACGTGTGTTGCAGACACAGAGATGAGCAGGATTTTTGGTTGCAGGATCAGCAGCTGACAGCCAGACAGTAGTGCACACCGGCCAGAATTATTCTTGGTTGGAATGGAACATCGCGGGCGACAACCGCCGTGCCATATGCATGCGTTGTTTGACTCGTGGACGGTGGTGGAACGTGCATTGGCCGGAACGGAATCGTCTTCTCATGCTCAATCATCTGCTGTTGATACCACTTACTCCCTCCATTTTAAATTATAGGTCGTTTGACTTTTTTGACATCAAATTTGACCAATAAAAACGAATCATCATCAGTTTAACAGAGACATTCCGGCCCAGTCCAAAAAAGGAACGAGACGAAATAGCCGGCCGGGCCGGGAGACTCCGGGCTTCGTTTTTGTTTATTTCTAGCAAGCCGGTCATTTGGGTCGGCCGCAGTTTCAACCAAGTCCCAGCCCATCCAAACTAATCAGAATAATGTTTTTATATGTATTTCGCGCCCAAATACACCTCCCAATATATACATACATACTAGTGTTTTATTGTACGTAAGGAGTATATTGCAACTTATTATATTGTACACATAGATAGAGCTGCAACATATACATGACAGTAATTAATTAAGCAGCAGGCAGCAGGACATCAAGGCTGAATTTATTCATTTTAATTGGATCCAGCAGTACGTGAGGATGTATGCATATATAAGTTGTCGCCGATGATGGATCCATCGATCGATCAGTAGTATGGCTGGATCTTCCAACGCTGGTTGTCTCCCTCGCACCACTTCCAGAGCACGATCTCGGTGCCGTCGCGGACGCCGCCGTGCCACTTGTCGCCGTGGAGGGCGTCCAAGTTGAGGTAGATGTTGTTGACCATGCGGACGCAGCGGAAGCCGCTGCCGACGTCGCGGCTCTCCGTCCAGAGCACCGACTCGTCCAGGAAGTCGGGGTTGTAGGGCACCAGGCGCACCGGGTGGGACTGCCCCAGCGAGTGCTTGATGGCCTCCCCGGTGGCCTTGTTCACCAGCGCGAAGGCCGGGTACCCCTCCTCGTCCTTGACGCTCGTGCTCCACCGCATGTCCTTGATCCAGTGCTGGTAGTCGTCCTTGGGGTTCGCCGGCGCCAGCACCACCCTGCCGTTGCGGACCGTCATGGCGTAGTTGGGGTTGGCGCGGCAGTACACCTTCACCGTCGGCTGCGGCGGCAGCGGACGCCCGCACCCGTGCCCCTCGATGTTCACCTGCGACATGCCGTACGGGACCGGCGGCGCGTACCCGGGCGTGGCCAGGCCGCCGTACCGCTGCTCATCACGACCGTAGGAGTACACGTCCATGCTGCTGCTGCTGCTAGTATGCTGCTGGTGCTAAGCTAGGTTAATAATATTGTGCTTCTTCCGGCCTTCCTCTGAGCTCTGTGCTCTGGCACGGCAATGCGCGCATGATGCAACATGGCGACGGGGGAGCGGGGATTTTATAGGGGGCCGGCGCGGCGTGTGTAGCGTTGCCATCACGCTGCCCAGCAGCCCCAGGTGACAGATGGGATCATGGTGGTTAGGCCAGCAGCAAGGATGGATGATGCCAGGCGGCGCGGCACTAGCTACCTGATTGATGAGGACGACGACGCCCCTGCTGCTTTGCGTGATTCCATTTTCTAGTCGTTTCGGCGCACGAGAATACAATCTATCCTTGCGCTGCTAGCTGTGGCCAAGATAGAAAAGTTATGGCGTCCACGACGAGGCAGGCAGCCGGAGAATCTTGCATATTGCTCAACCAGCAATGCGTTGTGGCTAAGCACAAGACAGAAACGTAATACTAGTAGCTGAAAGAAGAGCGAACGGCTAATAATAATTGAAAGGCCGGGAATCCAATTAATTAAGCAGCGAATTCGAATATTTCTCGTTGGTGGTGAACACGAATCGTTATCGACTTTGTTCTGGTTTCCGGACCTTCTCGATGCTGCAAATGCTGCTACCATGGTTTGCTGTCAGCTGCCCTCTGCCTACATTTATTCGCAGTAGTTTTGCATCAGGAATGTGAAGTGAACAAGGCGTTCAAATGGACCAGGCCAATGTCCATGTCAGAAGGCCCAACCAATTGCATGAAGTACTGGTCCAGCATGATGAGGGTTTTCCTACCTCCCTCCTCTAATAATCCTCTCGAAAAACAAGAAAGCCCATTCCGTCCTTTGCATATTCTTTTAGCTTTTAAGGCAAAAGCGTTTACACCCCTATTTTCCAACAAAATGGTAATTTTGCCTTTATTATTTTAATTTTATTATTTTACCCTGTGATTTCAAAACGAAGGCAGACTTTATCCTTGGTCTCTTAAACCCCTCTAATGGTGTTAATTTTTGGACAAGTGGACAACTTCGCCCATATATTTTTACCCCTATTTATTATGATATTTGTATTTTTACCCCTGTATTAGACCAGCAAGTTGACATTTTGTATACAGGAATTGTAGAAATTCCTGCAGTCTTGAAGCTCGCGTCTTCCGGGCTCGCCGCCGCCCATCTGCTGTTCCAGCTGGGGTGGCTCATCCTCGGCCGCTGCTGCCATGAACTAGTAATCGAGGGGAGGAGAAGTTCGGTGTCAGGAACTGGTGGATCGACTTTCTTGAGGAGCGCCGATAGGGTTGAGTCAAGGATGACATGGGGGGAAGCACAGGGCAGTGGTCGTAGCGCCTGACGACACATTGGTGCCGTGGGAATGGGAGCGGCGCGCCGGCCGCAGGGGCACCGCCATGCGGGCGGCGTGAGGAGTAGGAGCGGCGTATGCAGGGGACGCCACGCAGAGAGATCCAAAGGAGGAGGGCGGCTAGCCGGAGAACGCACATGAGTGGGCGGCGCTCAGGAAGGGGGGGGGGTGCGATGTTGCCACAGGTGGGAGGTCGAAATCTGGGGAAGGCGGGGTCCAGTTGGGTGTGAGGATGTGGTGGCTGGGGGCATTACTGCTGCTTTTTTTCTATAGGTGTTTTTTCTTTTTCATTTTTTCTTCCATTTAATCCCAGCAAATTAAATGGTGTTACAGAGTAAGGGTAAACAGCTGCTTCATTTCAAAATAACAAGGGTAAAATAACAAAAATTAAAAAGAAAGGGTAAAATCACCATTGAGCTTTAGAATAGGGGCAGAGACACTTTTTTTTTTCTATTCTTTTAGGACAAGGATGGTCTTCTTCTCCGTTTCAATTCAAAAGGTGACCTGAAAACACATGGATTTTTCTTATTTTTCAAAAAAAAGCATGGAAAGTTCATTTATAAATTGAGTTAGTATTTTTTCATGAAATTTCAGATTTCTCAAACGACATAGCGAGAGTGATATTTGAGAACAGGCTATTGAGCAGCAATAAAGCTATGTATCAGAGACAGTAGTGAGGAGATGGTATCATGACCTGAAAAATAAACAAAGCTACTCTATCCTTGAATTGATAGAGTAGGCAAAGTAGGACTAAGGGCACGAGGGGGGAACTGCGCAACACTTTTTATTCACTACTCCTTATCTTCAAGACAAACATAAAAAAAGACTTCGACCCGCGGGGAAGAATGCCCACACGGCATTGTATTAAGAAGAAGACATTCTCACACAGGTCGAGAAATCCCCCGAACCCCTGCCCCACCCGTACATAGTGGCCCGTCGCCTGTGAGAAAGGCCGAGCCCTTATTATGCTTTGGATATGAGACGGACGAGAGGATTTTTTTTGTTGCAAGCCGTGAGTCGAACTCTCGAGCTGCTGGTTCCCAACTGCGGGTTTTTACCAGCCGGGCTAAAGCCCGCTTGCTCAAGGCAGACAGGCCAGCAGATGCATGGGTTGTGGTTTGTAGATGGGCTGTGGATTCTATTCGATTCGCAACAACTCCGTTCGATTGGGCCCGATTTAGACCAGCTCTATAACTAGGGGTTCATCGATCAAATTTAGCTCACGATTCCCTTGAAGAACATTGGTAGAACAGAATTCAGATGCATTTAAGCAAAGCGAGACCATCCATTCAGATTCAGTAGAAGAAATTAAAGTAGATGACAAATGAGACGATACATAGTAGTACGGAGTACAGGTGCCGGAAATGGAAAGATAAAAGCCAGAAACATGAGAGTACATCACAATGCAGGTTCAGAGGCCCCCTACTCCTCCTCACATGGTAAA
Organism: Panicum virgatum; assembly: GCF_016808335.1. Classification (NCBI taxonomy): domain Eukaryota; kingdom Viridiplantae; phylum Streptophyta; class Magnoliopsida; order Poales; family Poaceae; genus Panicum; species Panicum virgatum. The sequence continues at coordinate 67,853,198 of NC_053137.1, read as the reverse complement.
AGACCAGGCTCACCAAAGGGACAGAGGACACTAGCTTGCTGGGTAGTCACACAGTGACTGACGCTCTGACGCGAATACCACTCCGAAATCCGCGATGCAGCATGGCACACGGTTTTCTTTTATTCGAACGACGATGCAGAAATCTGTTCTGTTGTTATCATTATTAGGTAGCAGCAGCTCCTTTCAATCCAGAAGGAAGGTTCCTCCGTCACCATCTCTGCAAACGCAAGCAACGATTGAAAAACACAATCAATCGGATTTCATTCAAAGGATGTAAGGCAGACCATCAATGGCATGGTTAGCTGTACGAGAAGTTGGGTGAAGACTAGTACAGTTCATTCATCATCAGATTAATTAATTATTCGTGCAGGTGAGCAGGTCAGAGCTAGGGTGGGGCACTTGCACTACTTACACCAGGGGAGGATCTTCCAGCGCTGGTTGTCGCCCTCGCACCACTTCCAGAGCACGATCTCGGTGCCGTCGTGGACGCCGCCGTGGGCCTTGTCTCCGTGGAAGGCGTCGAAGTTGAGGTAGATGTTGTTGACCATGCGCACGCAGCGGAAGCCGTTGCCGACGTCGCGGCTCTCGGTCCAGAGCACGGACTCGTCCTGGTAGTCTGGGTTGTAGGGCACGAGCTTGACCGGGTGGCCCTGGCCGGTGGAGTGCTTGATGGCCTCGCCGGTGACCTTGTTGACGAGCGCGAAGGCCGGGTAGCCCTCCTCGTCCCGCACTCTGTTGCTGTGCCTCATGTCCTTGATCCAGTGCTGGTACTCGTCCCTGGGGTTGGTGGGCGCAAGGCACGCGGTGCCGTTGCGCGCCGTCAGGCTGTAGTCCTCGCCGGCCTTGCAGAAGACGCGCACGGTGTGCACGGGGACGCCGGCCACGGAGGCGTTGCCGGGCCCCGCCGCGGGGGAGTCCGCCTCGGGGCCCCAGGGCAGGATCTTCCAGCTCTGGTTCTCGCCCTTGCACCACTCCCAGAGCACGACGGCGGTGCCGTCGTGGACGCCGCCGTGGTCCTTGTCGCCGTGGAAGGCGTCGAAGCCGAGGCGGGTGTTGTTGACCATGCGGATGCAGCGGAAGCCCTTGCCGACGTCCTTGCTCTCCGTCCACAGCACCGACGCGTCCTCCTCGTCGGGGTTGAAGGGCACAAGCTTCACCTGCAGCATGCAGGCATCATGAATCGACCATGCATCTCCTGCTCTGCCTCTGCTGGCAATCAATCAACTAGTAATTAGGGAACGCATGCACGCACGGGATGCGACTGGCCGAGCGAGTGCTTGATGGCGAGTCCGGTGGCCTTGTTGACGAGCGCGAAGGCCGGCATGCCCTCCTCGTCCTTGACCCTGGTGCTGTGCCTCATGTCCTTGTACCAGTGCTGGTGGATGTCCTTGGGGTTGGCCGGGGCGAGCACCACGGCGCCGTCGCGGACGGCGAGGCAGTAGTTGTCGTTGGCGGCGCGGCAGAAGATCTTGAACACCTGGTTGGGGCCCGACGCCGGAGGAGCCGGCTGGTTGTGGTGGTGGTGCCCGAACCACGACATCTTGGCCGGATTGGATCTCTCTTGGTGGAGGAGAGGTAGGTTGGTGATGGTTGGGTGTAGGCGAGGAGAGGCGCTGCCCCTTGGCCGCGTTTTATAGCTCCGGCGAGCGGCACGGCACGGCACGGCTGGCTGGCTGCCTGGCTCCCACACCCCAACGCCAACGGCTGCCTGCTGGAAGGAAATGAGTCACCATCCACTAATCCCCGGTAGTAAAACGCTGCAGCTGTAATTGGCAGATACTGTAGCAATCGCTGGCGAGTGGGGCCGCCCAACTGATTCGCCGCGTTGGATTCCTTGAGATGAGCGCATGAATTTGGTGAAGAAATTTTTGGCAGGTTTTGCATTGTAGCCGTTTGATATCTGGGAATCAGTGTGTGTACTGGCAAGTTACCATGTTTTGGTGAACTTTGATATACTCCATGTGTGGCTTTAGGAGGGTCATGCATGCATCTATTGTGAGGGATTACTGGAGCACAGCTCATGGTTGTGTCATTAGTCCAGCTAGTACTCAACAAATTTTGTCTTGCTGTTTGCAAAGGAGGGTCATGCCACGCCTTTTGGGAAAGGTAAAGGAAAGGATGAGTGAATCACACAGCTCAAGGTAGTGCCGTTAGTACTCTGCACTTTTGCTACATTTGCTTGCGCAATAGCTGTATGCAAATGGAGTGTCTCATGCCTCTAAATGTGACAGGTTAATGGAGCACAGTTCATGACACGGTCAGCATACCCTCCGCTCTAGTCACATTCTCACTGTCTGGTTGCTAGTAGTTTCTTCTTTCTTCTAGAAGAATGGCCTCCTTGCAGGCTAAGCATTTCCGTAAGGAGTGGATTCTATAAAATTTTGGAGTTCTTTTCTTTCTTTCTTTCTTTTTTGTCAGCCGGCTTTGCACGAAGATTCTTAAGTTTTGTGCTCCAGTGGTTTCATACAATTTCAAAGAACCAGTGACAAATTTCTTTTCCAAACATGCGTCTTTTCAATATTTGGAAATAAATGTTATTCTTGTCTTTTCAAAATCCTTGGATTAGCAATAGAAAGTGCTGTACAGAGATGTTCTTTGTTTCACCCACCAGTGGGCAGTGGCCGCGGATGGAAGCGTGAACCCAACGCTGTACGATTCCCGCAAAAAACAAGGATTCCTGCCGCCCCCCGCGAGTTGGGTTGTTGTGTTTTGTAATTTTCTGCTGCTCTTTCTGTTACACAAGAAAGATGCTACTTTACTTTGATCATGTAGGATGACACTTGTTTGTGCCTCTTTTATCTCTACCGTATGTATATGTCCACATCGATCTATGTGCCAGGCTTAGCGTAGATGTAATTTGGCATGTTGAGAAAGGACACTGAAAGGCATGGCAGGAACCCAGCATGCTGGCCAGTGAATTTCTCGTGCAAAAGGTTCAGAAATGGCATTTCTCGTGCATTTCCTAAAAAGAAAGGGGAGAAAGCATGCATTCCTCTCATAATTGAAAAACAGTGGTTCAGTTTCAAAAAAAAAAAAAACAGTGGTTCGATTCCGATGAGCACATCTCCTCTCTCTCTCCATCCGCGTATACGGGCTCCTACCTGATAAGAATCTTCCTGCAGGTCAGCTGCATGAGGGGTCAGGTCACCATCTGCGAAATGCTTATGCTAAAAAAATTTAGATAATATATAATTATTTTTTATTTTATATAGATTTAATACTTTATACATGTGCCGCACACATTCGATGTGATAGTTTTGAAATTCTAAATAATATTGCATCTAAACCAGGCCCACCGTTGCGCTGCACAGAGAAGTTAGCACTGTTCTAGCTTAGTAGCTTTGTTTTATGCCAACTCTGAACGAGTGAGCCGTTTGTAGTGAAGTTTGAAACATGTCCATCTCAACCCTGAACTCTCAACCACCGCGTCCAACAAAAGCTGGTGAAGCATTCACAACATTTGCCATCTGGAGTGCTGCGCGGAGCAACGGCTACTCTGGCGCGGCTCTGGCTGGTCAGCAGATGAGCAAACGTTGGTTGTTGGTGCATGCACCAAGCAGTTACTGTTACCAGTGGGAGCTGGTGAAATTTGTCCTGTAACCAGTAAATGGGGTCTGAATCTAAGCCAGCTTGTCACTGATGACTCACTACTCGTGCTATGTGTGCTCTGAACCATGTCCTGGTGTGATTTAATTAGATTAGATTAGGTGAAGATTTGGTTTACCAACCCCATATCTGATATCCCCATGGTCACCGAGAAACAATTTTTCTTGAACCCGCAAAAAAAAAAATCTTGAAGGACTTAATTTAGTCTGCTGAATGCAAAGCCTGGCAGGGGTTATCTGGACGGTTGTACGCAGATCTGGTAGTTTTGCTCTTTGCTTGGCCTGCCAAATGCGTTCTCCGTGTCGATAACTCGAAATCACGAGCTAAACCGTGTCCCGTCTCGAAGCAGAAAAGGTGTCATGCAGACCTCCAGCTCGTGTTATCTTATCTCTAACAAGGAGGTAACGACTCCTGATGTCATCGTAGTGGTGACGTTCAATTATTTCAACTAGCCGATAAATGACACGTACCAATGGGTAGTATTTTTATATAAACAAATAACACAAATGACATATTAATAATAATAGACATAGTGATTTAGAATTTTATATTGGTGCCCTTTAAGATTTTGTTATAATTATAAAACTTAGATCTAGATTTAGGAGTTAATTTAACTTTTAGTAATAATATAATTAGATAATTTATATACAAACTTATGGGCTTATTTGTATTATTTTTATAATAAAATATTTGAATAATTTGCATGAAGATTAGATGTTACTTTAGCCTATTTTTATAATGGCGGAAGTGAATAATTTATCAGAAAAAATAATAGATCCAATGACTATTATAATTAGATTGTCGGATGTTTCTATTTTTATGAGAGTTTCTAGAATTTTTCTTTCTTTTAGTCACCTATAGGGGTCATAGGTGGCTTTACATGAACACTTCAAAAAGGAGTCTTCAATTAGTAATAGTAAGATATCTAGTGTTGCGGTAACAAACGACTTATAACATGGATGACAACATTACTTAGCGACAATAATTTCTTTGTAACTAAATAAGGCCAGTAAAATTGTTTCCTACAAAAAGAAACATTTTACTGAATTCACATTCTGGCGTCTATATTTCCGGTGCTAAAAAGGTTCAGAAACGGCGGTGCATTTCCCAAGTGGAAAACGAAAATGCATTCCCTTGTATATTCAAAAGGTGAATGATATTTTTCTTTTGTTCCGCACGGCTCCACTGAGAGGTTACCTGTTGGATTCCGATGAGCACCTGCATGCACATCCTCTTTCTACCCGGAGGCCACCGGCCTAAAATGCAACTGCAACCACAATCAAGTTTTTTTTAATAAAATATATCTGTATTACTAGGTAAGAAAATGTATAAAGATACATATGAATCCAGATATGGTATTACAGGAAACAGAGAACCGTTCCAACAAACACGAACAAAAGCACCTAAAAAAAACAACAAAAGAAGAAGATCCCTAGTCACTGTCCACACCAACCTCGTTAGCAAACTCCGCCGCTGGTAATCACCGGCGCCAAAATGGCGACATGTGAAAAAGTACAGAAGCGGTACGTGTCACAGGCCGGCGGCGACACATGGCAAAATTCAAGAGGGACACGTGGAGACATGTATGACGACGCCACGTGTCAGAAGAGGGCGGCGACACGTGGCTACACTTTTTAGTGCCACGTGGGCAGATAACTAGAGGACACGTGTCACAAATCTGGCGGGACGGGTGGCCGAACCCTCAAGTGAAAAGTGGACAAGCAGAAAGCGACATGTGGCCGAATCAGGAGGCTCCTAATAGGTGGGCATGTGTCGTTCTGCTAGCCCGCCTCGTGTTTGTCCGTTGACGAAACAGGCTGCCGACACGACACCTAACGGCGTTGACGGGGACACGTGGATTCGGATGTCCGGTGACGTTCTTGGGGCGTGTCTCCAAAGCAAAAATGGTTAGGTGACGTAAGTTCCTACGTCACAAAAAAAACAGTTTCGTGACGTTTTTCGCGTTCCGTCATTGTGGAACAAACTTGACGCGGCTTTCACGACGTATCAAATTTCGTCATTAATTCGTCACCAAACTTTCTTTACGACGAATTTTGGCCCTGCAGTGACGAATATCGTATATCACCGATGCATTAATTTCCACTAGTGAGCACCCGAAGATACCTAGATCTGAAGAAGCTCCATCACTAAATATCTTTGAAACGAACTATGGTAGGCACCATCACTATGAGCGGGATGAAGCCATCATCGAAGACACATCATCCGGGGATGCACCCTGAGCCTCTACGATCATGGAGCAGAGCTCGTCTGAGGGAAGGTCGAGCTCGGTCCACTCTCCAACCTACCACAACGCTCACAATTGTCACTACCTTCTTGATGAAACGTGCCATAAGTATTGTCTTCTCACTGAGACGATGCCGATGCAAACTCTGGTACATAAGCTGGCGAAGCAGGGCTCCACCTCCAAACACTCGTTGACGGTGCCAGAACAAGGCACCACCAAGAAGGGGAAGAGCATGAGAGTACCTTATTCTTTGGCGACGGCACTAGACCATATCGCCAAATAACTATAGATCTACCAGGACTACCACTAATCGGCAAGAGACCAGCGGTCTCCACCACCACGTGAAGCCCAATGGGCCATCGGAGGCGAGGAAGACCAAGAAGACCGCCGGCGGAGACCACTGTGCTCGGATTCGCCTCTCTCAAGGGCACAACCAAGCTTTGAAAATGAAAAATGCCCCCACCAACTCTTTGTGGTTAAGAAGGTTGCCTTGGCTCTGATTGAGGAGCGATGAACCACTCCAAACTAGCTGCAGACCTACATACAGTAGACTAGCTAGTAGAGTAGTCCTGTTCAACAGAAACGAGTGAAGTTTTGAAAATGTTTGGAGTCTTGTGCAGAGGAATCGGCTGATTTGGGTGAATTGAAATCTGGGCGCGTCCCCAGGCCAGCCGAGGAGAAGAACGTTTTGGTGCAGGCGGTTTTCCTGTTTCCTCGAGGCTCTACTTGTCTTGCGGCTCACTGATGAAAACTGTTTCCTCAGTTTTAAACGAGCCTCACTGCTCACTGACCTACTGCGAAAGGACACCGCGCCGCGTTGTTGTGCAAGAGCAACGGCGAGCTTATTAGTTGCCCTGACTGGTGTGATTAGTCAGTCTCAAGGAGAGTTTCATAGACAGTTAAGAACTAGGTAACTGTGTTAGATGGGTTTTATAGTGATGAAATTTTTCTCACATTCTATAAAACTCGATACTTCTCTCTCCTTGCCATATTAACAAAAATAATTGTATTTAATGTCATGAAACCCTCCATAAATCTCGTATTGAGACTGGCCTTACACAAAACTTGCTAGCTAGTTTTGGTGTGGAATTCAGTGCGTGGTACCAACTAATTTGACTTTGGGACAAGGACGCGGATCATCAGGTACGGTAGGCTCGAGATCTCCCGACCGACCTGATACCTCGTGGGTCCACGTGACAAAGCATCGGTGTATGTGGATCACCAACTCATGGTACCTCGTCTTACATAGGACTTATCAATCTTGGTGTCATCACAATGGCGTATCACAGGCTAGTACTAGTGTTACATTAACAAACGGCTTGGCACACCCGTCGTCAGACTTTTAGGCCGAATGGGCCCTATATATTGTCGTCTTCTTCTTCTTCTTTTTTCTAACTGGACCGAGACTGATGGAATATGACCTACATGGATAGCTCCAAGAAGATAAATGGTACACTGCTTTCTTTAACATTTCCATGATCTCGTCATGCCTACTTATTCTAATTATCAGCCATCTGCAGGTTTGCTTATCTGTCAGAGAAATTTTATTTTTAATTGCAGAGCATTAGTACCTTGGAAGCAATGCATCTGCATTGTTAATACCACCAGCCAAGACAGACTTGATATGCTTCGACGTTAAGGATTGGACTCAAATACTACAATACAGTGACATGGTACGTGTCGACGGCATGGAAAATGACAAGGTAACTCCCTTTCGTCCTATACCATCAACAACATAAGAATCAACGCTTAAAGTTTTAAAGTTTTAGTCCCATCACATCAATGTTTGGATATTAATTAGAAGTACTAGTCTATCAACTCGTGCTCCCGCACGGGCTAGTTAGAGGTATCTAATAATTATCTATCTCACGCTCTCTTTAACCAATTAAATATTTTTAATCTAGTACTGTAAAGATACATATTTATCATTACATAATTATAATAAATGTGATAGGTTTATCTACTAACCTTCTCACTTTGCATCACACATCAATATATGTTTGATATGTATTTAATTGACTAGTTTGTTTGAGCTATGTGAACAATATGAAAATTAGTATTTTTATCTCTTCTCTTATACATGAATATATGGTGACACACATTATGGTTAGTATTTTTATTTAAATAGTAACATAAATAATATATTAATAATGATAGAAATAATAATCTAGAATTTTATATTAATGTGCCTTAAGATTTTATTATAGTAATATATTTTTTATTCAGATTTTGGGTTTATTTAACTTTTTATTATGTTATCATTGGATAATATATATAAAAATTTAGGGGGTTATTTGATATTATTTTATAATGGCATAAGTGGATAATTTATATGAAGATTAGGGGGTTACTTTAGATTATTTTTTATAAGGGCAGATGTGGGTAATTTAGATACATGTTTAGGGGTTACTTTAGTTTATTTTATAATGGCATAGGTGGATAATTTATTAGAAAAAAATTACAGATCCAATGGCTATTATGATTAGAGTTGCCGAATTGATGGCTAGATGTTTCTGATTTTTGTGAGAATTTATAGAATTTCTCTATTTTTTTAGACTGTCCACCTAGGATCTTAGGTGACTTCACCTGGAGTCTTCAAAAGGAGCTTCCAATTAGTAATAGTAAGATTAAATATATTAATTATAAAATCAATTGCATAAACGGAGGCGAATCTGCGAAATGAATCCATTAAGCCTAGTTATTCCATAATTTGCTCATGTTGTGCTCCAGTAAATATGTACTAATAATAGCTTAATCAGGCTTAATAGATTCATCTCGCGAATTAGTCCGGCTTATGCAATTAGTTTTATAGTTAGTCCTTCCAATTGGATCTGAAGATAGAGACTAAAGTTTTGTCAGAGGCTCCAAACACCGATTATACCAGTATATTAAGTTCAATCTCATTAGGAGTTTTATTATAGGAGTGTCATGAGTATTAAATTTGTTGACATGGTAAAGTCGTTACGAAAAGAGAGGATGAGTTTCGTAGGTTGAGAGGGGAGTTTTATCACCATGACACTTCTCCGTTTTATTACGAAGTTTTCAATTTCGATAACGTATGATGACACTCCTATTGAGACTGACCAACCACATCAAACGTTAAAAACAAATGCACTACCGGATTGCTCATCAGAAACCAAAAGAGGTGCAGACAACTCAACCACCACCATCTCACATCTGTCTCGCACCAAAAACGAAGGGTGTTTGTATCCGGGGACTAATTTGTAGTCCTTGTTGCATCGGATATTTGAATGCCAATTAGCACTAAACATGAGCTAACTATAAAACTAATTCCATAGATGGACACTAATTCACAAGATGAACTATTAGCATATGTTTACTGTAACAATAAATTATCAAATCATGGACTAATTAGATTTAATAGATTCATCTCGCGAATTAGGCTCCATTTATGTAATTGATTAATCTGTATTTAATGCTTCTAATTGGTGTCCAAACATATGATATGATGGGAACTAGTAAAAATTTAGTCACCCGATCCAAACAGGCCACTCGGCAAAGTCTCAAACTCTTCATCTCAACAAACCTTAAATGATGTCGTCCATCAAAAGATCAAACATACAAGGCGCAGCAGCAAGACAGACAGCAACGAAAGAGCGACATAGTCGCTGCTGGGGAACTGTTTGCTGTTATTCAAAACCGATAGATGCGAGAAAAAAAGAGATAAATACTAGAACGACGACTGGATCAACATGAAGAAGCGGCCGGATGACGACACAAGAGAGCAGCAAGCAAGCAGGTTCCTCGATCCGGTCCTCTCAACGTCTCACTTTTGGCTTCATCGATCGATCTCTGCATATATATAATTAAACAAATTGATGAGAGCTAGCTAGCTAGCCAGCAGGTCATTGCAAATACCGGCCGGCCGGTCAATCGAAGGTTGTTGCATTGCATTGGACCGCTAGCTTACAGCATGGCACGATCTTCCAGCTCTGGTTGTCTCCCTTGGCCCACTCCCAGAGCACGATGGTGGTGCCGTCGCGGACGCCGCCGTGGGCTTTGTCGCCATGGAAGGCGTCGAAGTTGAGGTAGATGTTGTTGACCATGCGGATGCAGCGGAAACCCTTTCCGACATCGCGGCTCTCCGTCCACAGAACCGACGCGTCCTCCTCCTCGGGGTTGTAGGGCACCAGCTTCACCTGTCCAGATCGTACGTCGTCGTCAGACATGCATAGACGATCATCATGCATACATAGATCGTATCGTCAAGATCGATCGGATGATGGAGCACGCATGCAGTTGGAGATAGAATAAACTAAGTTAATTAGTTCAATAACATCAACACCGTGTGATGTTGAAATCGTGTAAAGGTAGACATAGCAGGTACGTGCCAACCACTACACTGATGATGACTGATGACTAACCAATGACTTAACATGAATGAAACAGACAAGATCGAATACTACAGTAACATCAATCTCAGTGGGAGTGTCATAAAAGTGTCATAGACATTAAATTTGTTAATATGTACTTCCTCTGTATCTTAATAGATGACGTTTCAGACCAAACAATTGCACTAAAATAAACTAAAATTTCTTGTCTTAACGACAAGTAAAAAGATACGGATGGAGTATTTATAGTATGAGGAGAGAGAAAAGAAGAGTGTCATGAAATATGAGAGGAGTGTCATCGTCATCATGACATTCTATTGGCACAGTTCTTAAGATTTCAGTCTAGATAACTGTGTCGATGACACTCTTACTAAAACTATGCACATACGTACCGGGTGGCCCTGTCCCAGGGAGTGCTTGATAGCTTCGCCGGTCACCTTGTTCACCAGCGCGAAGGCCGGGTAGCCTTCCTCGTCCTTGATGCTAGTGCTGTGCCTCATGTCCTTCACCCAGTACTTTAATGTGTATTTTATTTGTGGGCCAATCGATTGATCGAGGGTACATACATTACAACACAATTATATTACAGACGCATCGATCAATATAATCTTCAGATCATCATCGTGTATGTATTGTTGATCAGGGATGACAAACCAAATGATGCATGCATACATACCTGCAAGCCATCCCTTGGGTTGGTTGGTGCAAGGCACACGGTCCCGTTCCTCACCGTCAGGCTGTACCCCTCGTCGGCCTTGCAGTAGACGCGCACCGTGGCCTCCGACGCCAGCGCGCGGGGCAGGTTGCTGTACCCGCCGTACTCTCCACCGTACCCTGGGCCTGGGGTGGCGTTGCCCGGCGGCGGGGGCCTGTAGCCGCCGTGGCCGGGTGCTTGGTGGTACGGCGGCGGCGCGTAATAACCCCCAGGGCCGCCCGGCGGGGTGCGGTACCCGTACCCGTAGCCAGGCTCCACCGGGGCAGGCGGGGGCGCGTAGCACCCGGGGCCGCCGGGCGTGTATGCCCCCTGCTGCTGGCTGCCTCCGGCCGGGTACGCGGCCGGGCGCTGCGGCCGCGCGTAGGCCTCGTCGCCCCAGGGCAGGATCTTCCAGCGCTGGTTGTCTCCCTTGGCCCACTCCCAGAGCACGATGGCGGTGCCGTCGTGGACGCCGCCGTGGTCCTTGTCGCCGTGGAAGGCGTCGAAGTTGAGGTGGATGTTGTTGACCATGCGGATGCAGCGGAAGCCCTTGCCGACGTCCTTGCTTTCCGTCCAGAGCACGGACTCGTCCTGGTAGTCCGGGTTGTAGGGCACCAGCTTCACCTGCGTGCAAACGAAATCATCACATGAGCTAGCTGCTAATCAACTAGTAATTTCTATATAATTAGGGAACGCACGCACGCACGGGATGCGACTGGCCGAGCGAGTGCTTGATGGCGAGTCCGGTGGCCCTGTTGACGAGCGCGAAGGCCAGCATGCCCTCCTCGTCCTTGACCCTGGTGCTGTGCCTCATGTCCTTGTACCAGTGCTGGAACTCGTCGCGGGGGTTGGAGGGCGCGAGCACGACGGCGTCGTCGCGCACGGCGACGCAGTAGCCCTCGTCGGCGCGGCAGAATATCTTGAAGAGCGTCTGGTCGTGGTGCGCCGGCGGAGGATGCTGGTGGTGCCCGTGGCCGAACATGCTGATATGGATGCTGCTTCCAGAAGCTCAAGCTTCAATTCGATCGGAGGGAGGTGCAGTGGGGAATAAGGGACGAATTGAAGTACGGGCCGGGGACTGAGCTCTCGCACACTGGCTCGATCGGGTTTTATAGCGCCAGGAAGCCAATGAGAGGTGACCACGCGCGCGCCCCAGTCAGCAGCTAGCATATGCAGGCCGACCGTGTCTGTATTATTGATTGATTGTATTGTATCAGCAGCAGCCAGCAGACCATGGCCCTGTTTAGTTCCGGCCCAAATTTTTTTGTTGGAATCTTACTAATTTGAAGTACTAAATGAAATCTATTTACAAAATTTTTTTTACAGATGAGTTGTAAATAGCGAGAGGAATCTAATGATGATAATTAATCCATGATTAATCAATAATTAGCGGATGGTTACTGTAGTATCACTATTGCAAATCATGGATTAAGTAGGCTCATTACATTCGTCTCGTGATTTACAGCTCATCTATGCAAAAAATTTTGTAAATAGACTTCATTTAGTATTCCATGCATGCTGTCTATCATCAGGCTAGCTAGCTATCAACAGCAGCAGCCGCAGCCGTCCACCGAATTATTAAGGCCCTAACACATCTTTATCCGGAAACTCCGTAAACACAAAAAAACGTCACATCAAATATTTTGACACATACATAGAATACTAAATAAAATCTATTTACAAAACTTTTTGTATGGATGGACTGTAAATCGCGAGACGAATCTAATGAGCCTACTTAATGTATAATTTACAACAGTCATGTTACAGTAATCATCTGCTAATTATGGATTAATTGGCATCATTAGATTCGTTTCGCGATTTACAACTCATCTGTGAAATTTTTTTTTGTAAATAAACTTTATTTAGTACTTTAAATTAGTAAAATTCTTTTGCAAAATTTTTACATGTAAACAACTAAACAAACCCTACGGGTGCTCTGGCACGAGAATTCTAGCTAGCTCTCTCGATGGTCGATGCCTGTGGCCTGGTGACCGTCTGAGAGCAGGGTTTAATTGGGCGCGGTGGGCGGCCGGCCGCGTTACGACCGACGAGCGAGCGCCGGACCCTGGCGGCGGTGGCGCGCGGGTTCGTCCTTATTCTTAATCGCCCGGCCCCGCACGTCGCCGGCGACCGCTCTTGGTACCGTCGCCTCCGCAGGTAAAGCGTGGGTGGCCCACCTGATGACGAGGTAGCAGAGAGAGCTTGTTGGGCTTTGTTTGATGGGAAGGTGCCGCGGGCCGCGGCTGCATGCTGCCGTCACCGCGTCTGGTGGTCCGATCCTGCGCTGCAGTTTTTCTTCGATGCTAAGGCATTCCTCCGGTCTTGATAATCAAATCAAGCGACTGTGTGTGAATCCATGTGTACGGCACATCATGGAAGGGTTCAATACAACCGCCCGGTGCGTTTAGATATATTGTCCCATTTTCTTCTTAATGAAAAACATGCTGAGGCGAAAAAAATATTGTCCCATTTTCAATTATAACAAAAAGAAAATGTATGTACTATATCTAAATATTCTAGGGATGGATTTTGGATTCCTTCCTTTTTAAGATACATACAAAGAAGAATTGATTAACAACATTTCATTTATTTTATTTGTTGCATAAAAAGAAAAGTACTCGTATTGGTTTTTTTAGATTAAGTACTCGTATTGGTGGGCGTCCCTATATGCCTTCCGGAAGATGTTTAACATCTATAACTATAAAGCCCATTAACAGCTGATGAAGCCCAACAACAAAGCGAATCCCCCCGCACTCACTGTTCCGTCCAGTTTGTTAGCTGTGTGACGCAGAGGGGCCCTATATATCCGCAGCCCAAAGCCGACTGAACATGTTTACTGAAAGGCAGCAGCAACACAGAGCCGAGAGGCATGGAAACTTTTCATTTTTCAGTAAAAAGAATATGAGAAAATATTGGATTAACATATTCAACATTCTAAAATAATAGATTCAAACTTCTTCATTTCTAGTTTAATCATAGTAGATAAGGTAGTTCAACATTTAACATGGCAATGTTGAAATAGTATAACTAAAATGTTGAGCTAGTATATCTATAGTGTTGAACTCATATATACCATAAAAATGTTGATATAAAAAAATTAAAAAACTAATTCAACGATTTTGGGGAAAAGATCAACATTATGTGCGAATTATTTAAATATCATGTTAGAAATGTTGAAACAATATATATTAAAATGTTGAAATGGTACATACAGTTTGTTGACTTTTTTTCTAAAAAATAAATAACGAAAAATATATAAAAATGAATCTTGTTTTGTTGAATTAATTATGAACAACATTTAGGTCCAAACGAAATTTGAAATGGGTACATGGTTTGAGAGTAAAGTGCATTTGGGCCTTGTTTAGTTGCCTTCAAAATTCCAAAACTTTACAAGATTCTCCATCGCATCGAATGTTTCAACACATACATGAAGTATTAAATGTAGCTAAATAAAATAACTAATTACACAGTTTGTCTATAATTTGCGAGACGAATCTTTTGAGCCTAATTAACTCATGATGGGATAATAATTACCAAATACAAATGAAAGTGATACAATACTTTACACCCAAAAGTTTACGCATGTAAACAGAGCCTTGAATGTCCGATCATACGAAATCAACCGCTAGTAAGTCTGGTGCAGCCACATGTTGTCCTTCCCTCTGCTGCTGCTTTTGGCCCATGAGCAAGTATACTGGTGCCAGATCGGCGGGCGAAATGACCAGGCATGTCAGACTCTACCAGGGTTCACCTTTTCGTTTATTTACGAATCCCGCCGATCACCGGAAACGGAATTCCGGACGAAATTCCGCCGAAAACCGCATTTTCCGAATGGAAGGTGAATTCAAATTTAAAAAACGGAATTCCGGAAATTCTGGGCGAAATTCTGCTACTTTCCGGCGGAATTCCGGACTTTCTGGTGGAAAATGTCATTTTTTGACTACAAATGCTCCAAACATATGAAGAATTAAATAATTTAATAGAATATTTTTTGTATCTATTGTATATTGCAATGTACAATGCATATTAAATATATTACACACAAATTATTCATAACAAAAGTATATTGTCACATGAAATCACAAATAAAATGCATGAAAACTAAATTTATCACAATAACTTAAATTGCATAGACCATAATATAAGTTTATAATACATAAATTGCATAGTCTATATAAAACCCAAGTTCAATCCAATAAACAATGTTTATGTATATCACGTAGTACTTAATAATTAATGAAGATATGATGAAAGTGTAAGGATAAATAAAGGAGACCTCTCATTCCATTCAAAAGGTATATTCTTTTAACCCATTGATAGTATGGATATTAAAAAGCTATAAATCCTACCTCATTAGACTACAAATAACCTTGTTTTTCAACTAAAATACAATTTTAGTCTAGCAAATGATCTTAGATTTGAGTGTGTTCTAGTCCTATTTGCTCAGAAGAACACATAGTTTTTTATCATATTTTTTCCCAATTTTTTACAAATATTTTTGAATTTTTAAATTTGAAAACGGAAAATGGCGAAAAATACCGGATTCCATTTCCCGGCTACTAGCGGAAACGGAAATTTTTCTGGTTTTCCGGCGGTTTTCCGCCGGAAAGTTGAACCCTGGACTCTACTGACGTGGGAGAGAGAGAAATGAAGAGAGAGAGGGATGCCGGCGACTCACACAATGCTTGACTGAGAGCGGACGCAAGCCGTTTTCTTGATTCTCATTCGCCCTGCACTGCTTGAATACAGAAGGCATTAAAGAGCTGGGGTCCACAGGTACTGCTCGAGTGACATGGCACTCTATATGCCGGCAGCCGGCTGTGCCATTATCCTTGCTCTGAAGCGCTTCAATGCTGGGCTGTCCCGCTCGTTCAGCGGTCAGCTGGTTGTTTATACGTGTACGAATCCCAGATCGGAAGTTACATACGCTATCAAACTTCCGGAAGGTGGATAGGATTCACGCGTATTGGTATCGTCCAACTAGTAGGGTCCCTTGTTGGGCCGAAAGATGTGCTCCCTCATATTCCTTTACTTGGAAGAATAGCGGACCGGAACTATGAGTCGGCCCGCCCGGGTGCCAGCCCATCACAGGTTTTTGGGCTCTGTATCGGTGTTACCAGGCCCAGTACAGCATTAAATCCCGGACCCGGAACGTGGTGTGGCGGCCCATGTATCATCAATACTATGTCGTCTGTCCGTGGCTGCGTGATCTCGTCGGTATCAAATCACATCGTCGTCGTCGTCTGGAGAGAACTCAAAGGAAACCCCATCGATCGATCGATCCCATCTCGTCTCCCAGACGTGCTGTATGTAGCGTGTCATTAGTACTTCCTCCGTTGCAAATTATAGATTATTTTGGCAAATTTAGATATACATTTTTTTGCTATATATCTAGACATATATAATGTTTATCTGGATAACATGTTTCCTAGATACTATATGTACTTCTCTGTACATTATTAACTAACCCTGTTTCCTCGCCAAGCAGCAAATAAAGTGATCAAACAAGTAAGGCTGCTGGCTCTGTATATATATGCTACTGAGCGAGCAAGCAATCGAGTGAACGTTAAGGTATATTATGGACATAATGACATTCTTCTCAAGGATCGGATAAACATCATGCTATTACCTCCCATTAAATAAAACCCATTATTATTCATCATATACTATTACTCTATTAGTAAGTACTATACCACGCTTTGCTTTACAGAAAAAAAAGATTTAGTAAATAGTAAAAGATTAGGTTATCAAAGCGCACTACCATAACAAAGTATGGCAAAGATCTCTCTGGCCCGGCAGGCGGCGGGCTAGGAGTTGTTTGGTTTGAGGGGCTAAACTTTAGTCTATGTCACATCAAAGATGTAACATTCCGAAAATTTACCAAATCAAATCACGCGCCGAATAATTTCAAAATCTCTTTTCAATCGTTGAGCTCAGTCCAATCAAAATCGTTCCCTACCCGATCTCCTGATTTCCCGAAAAATCGGTCCCGACATCCGATTTCATCGCTGTCCCGTCTCCCTGTTTGTCCTCGTCCCGCGCGTCACGCCCGACCGGCGCGCATGCGAGTTCAGCCGCGGTCGCCGCCGCGCGACCGCGATTCCCGCCGTCTCTCTCTCTCCCTTTCCCCTTTTCCTTTTTCTTTTTCTCCATTTCTTCTTTTTCTTTTTCTTTTCCCATTTTCCTTTTCCCTCTCCCTCACTCTCCTCCCTCCCTCTCCCCTGCCGCGCGTCCGCGCGCACGCTCGACCCGCCACCGGCCGCTCCTTGCCCGTGCACGCCGGCCCCTGCTCCCTACCTAGCTCGCACGCGCTCACTCACGGCCGCCTCCACGGGCCCACGCGCACGCCCCCGCGCACGTGCTCCACGTGCCGCGACGCCTGCCGCGCCGCTCGCCGTGCACCGCACGCCGCGACACCGGCTCGCTGCGCGCGCGGCCGTGCTGCTCGCCGTGCCGCTCGCTACTGCCAGACTTGTCCCATCACCTGGCCGTACTCGCACTGCTCGCGTACAGTGCCGTCGCCGCGCCGCCCGCCGAGCAGCTCAGGCCGCATAGCTCGACGACAGGCACCGCAACCGGCCCCCTCCTCCACGTGCTCGACGACGTCCTCGACGCCCACGCCACAGCCCTCTGCACGCCTCGTCCTCACAGCCGCTACGCGCCATCGCCTCCACGACACCGCGCCGGCCCCAGCCACCATTACTGCCCATGCACAGAGCACCGGCCGGCCATCGGCGCCCCCCTCGCCACCGCCTCTCCCTGCCTATAAAAGGGTCCTCGACGTCGCCCTCGCTCCCACAACCCCGGCTGCCACCACCAGCGCCCCTCCCACTGCCCACAGCGCCGCCGCCACCACCACAGCCGCCGCCTCCCGCCGGCCATCGCAGAGCTGCCTCCTCGCTCCACCCCAGCCCGAGCCAAGGTGGGGAATCGAACCCCCTCACTCCCCTCTCCCTTTTTCCCCCTGATCCCGGCTGCCGCCGTGCCCTGGGCCGCCGGCGAGGGCCGCCGCCGGCGCCCAGAGCCCCCTCCCCTGTTCTGCGTCGAGAGGAAGGGGATGAAGGGCTATTTTGCCCTTAAGCCCCACCCCTTCTCTCTATTTCCTAAAGAGTCCCTCCCCTTTCTAACCATTTTGCAAAAGAAACCCCCTTTTTTATTATATTTCAAAATAAACCCTTCCACCATATAAACTTAATTCTAAATAAACCCCTACCTTTTCCAGAATAACCCAAAACACTTCCCAGAATTCTAATCAGGTCCTTTCACTAATTACAAACAAGTCCCTAGATCCTTGTTTAGACCCTAAACACCCCGTTAACTTATTATTTTATGCGCCAGACAATCTCCGATCGACCTTAAACTATATCACGCTGTTTCTAACATAGTTTTGGCCATGCCATTAGAAAATCTCCCAAAAATATCATTCCTATCCCCATATCTTAAATTGGTTCCAATTCGAGTTCGTTTTATTTTATGTTTATGCTTGCTTATTTTGTTTGTCGGTTGTGCTGTTTCCGCCGCGTATGACGAAGTAGAATTGATTCCAGAAGAGAAACCAGAGGAGCCGGGAGATCAGGAGACCGCCGCCGCCGCCGCGTACGAAAGCGAAGGCAAGTCTCATCGATCCCTTACGTTGACTATGATTGATCCCAAGTAAGGTTAAATATAAAATTTGCTAGACTTAGGGATTGCATGAGACGATACACTGAGGGATTGAGAGAAACCATTGACTGAAGCCATAGTGCATATCGATCCACTGTCAGACTGGCATATTATCAGATCTTGTTAAATTGATGAAACTGGAATGGGAATGAGACCAGGGCAGTGTGGAATGTGTTGGAGCATGCGCTACCATGGTGGTAGACTTGCGACCGAGTGTTGTCGTGGTGACACCTCGGGTTTGGTTGGTTATGGTGGTTGACTGCCCTGATGAACCTTAAGGACCGTGTGTTGTGGTGCCATCTCACCTAACCTACTTTCAGTACGACCACATGAGTTTGTATGGGCAAACCTTAGTCTAATCCCACTGACTAACCTGGTAGTTATCCGAGGTGGATATATTTTGGATGATACCTGTATTGGTCAAGACCCCGGGGGTTTGTGGGCGACTAGTCGGGGTTGAGCCACGGCTGGGTGTCGGCTATGACGGAACCGTCTCTAGACAGTGAAGTATGTGTGGGTAAAGCGTACAACCTTTGCAGAGTGTACAATCCATTCGAATGGTCCGTGTCCTCGGTTTGGACAGGTTACGGTGTGGACATCTCAACTAGTTGAGCCATCTAGCCCCTGAGACGGATGACTGTTGGGTTACCTTTAATACTACATTTGTTATTTATTCTGGTTAATTAATGGACCTTTGCGTATTAATCTGTAACTTCCTCCCCGTAAGGGTGAGGTGGGACTTGCTGAGTACTTTCGTACTCAACCCTTGTTGATTTTTTTTCCAGAGGATCATGACTTTGTGCCTGAAGATTACGAGTAGATCGTGCCCGCACCCGAGCTGATCGAGTGGAGCCGTGATGGACGAAGAGCTAGTCTTGCATGTCGTTATGCTATTCGTTATCCTGCGGTTGTTTGCGGTAGCTTTGTGTTGTCACTTTACTCCTCGTGTACGGGTTGAATAAAGCTCTGTATGACTCTGGACTCCACTTGATGTAACATGTATTGTACCGGAGACTTACTTCGGTTATTAATACATGGTTTAGCCTCGATCTTTGGGGTCGGGGCGCTTCAAAAGAGAATCTTAATATTTAGAAGTATTAAATAAAGATTAATTATAAAACTAACTGTAGAACCCTAGGGCTAAACTACGAGACGAATCTAATGAGGTATGCTAATCTAAGTTTAGCGGATGATTACTGTAGCAAATTATGGATTAATTAGGCTCATTAGATTCATCTTGCGAATTAGCACTCAGCTGTCCAAAAAGTTTTATAAACAAATTTTATTTAATACTCTAAATTAGTAAGATTTTTTTTGATGTGACAGGGACTTAAATAAGTCTCTAGAATCCATCTCGCTCTTTAATTCCATGGAGTTTTTATATGCCTTCAAATGCATGCCGCCGGTATGTCTGCCTGCCACTGCCAGTGACGACGGCGCTGCCTGATGTTTTCACGCACATGCCGGTTTTCCCATCGCAGCACACCACTACTGGTCATGGTCAGTTCAGTTCGTGCTTATCGTCTAACCAGCTTCTGGATATATCTTCGGAATAATATTTCAAAAATATATATATATATCTTCGGAATCAGAAGCGTATCCTTCTACGGCAGTCATAACCACTACTAGTACAGTCAACAAGCAAGTCATACGTGCATGCATGCATGTGTACACTTCAGTCAAGGAATAACACATAGTTAAATCAGAGTGGGAGCAGTTGGCTAGCCTAGATTATTTCTCATCAGTAATTAATTGTCGGCAGTAGTAATTAGTAAACCTACTTTTGTGCTTCTTCTTTCCTGGGGGTTGCAGATCGATGCAGCTTGCTTTGCTTGGTCTGAGCTCAAGCAGACGGCTGCCTTGCGTATTATTTATATGTACATCACAAACAACCTGCAGCTAGCCCAGTGGGATACAATCATTTGCTTTCTTTATTATTTATATGTATGCATGGCTCGACTTATTATTAGTAGTACTCCGGCCCACTAGTGACACTCTTGACTTTTAAATTCCAAGACATGTATGTATGTCAAATTGACAGTTAATAAATTATATTATATACGTGCAGATAATGACTTGGAAGAATTCCTGACAAGTGTGGATATTTTATTGCAGATTATTGAAGCAGACATGCAACATGTAATTGTCTGTCAACCTCTACTTTAACTTCCCAGGCAGCAGCCTAGCTATAGGAGTATACCTCATTTTCTATATGGAAACCATGGAAGAAAGATAAAGCAAAGGCGGCCACACCAGAGATTCAGGACTAAAAATAATTAATGTGAACAGACGATGAGCTTGTGGCTAAGGTAGGCCAGGCCGTCCATTGTGGAGGTTGAGTTGAGCGTCTATACGTTGAGGGTTGAAGAGAGGAGAGAGAGGAATGAAACTATCAGAAGCTTTTCTGTTGAGTGCAACAGCACTGCTATGGGAGCGTGCGTGTCCACTGAAGCAAACATGCCATGGGGCCCCAGCTACCTTCTACTAGTCAAAAGGTGCTGGCCGCCCATGCGTACAGGCATGGATGCATTTCTCTCCAGGAAAAAAAAAAGAATGAAAAAAAATGCAACCTCTGCTACATACGTAGGGCCACAATCTACCTCACCAGGATCTGCCGCCAAGCAGCTCTGCATCAGATATAGCAACCTGTCATTAATTCATTTATTTGTTGCTGAATGCTTTCTCACCACCTGCCTGATCGATCCATTGGCGCGGCGACGTCGACCTCTCCTCACATCTTCGATCGATCAGTTCATTGCCAGTTGCGACCACACATGCATGCAAGTCATACCGGCCCTGCAGTTGTTCGACGACATTCAGGCAGGCAGCTGATCTGACGTTCTCACTGGGAAATTGGGGACAGATATGATAGATAGACCCGTGCAGGCAGCGGCAAATAAAAAGCTGTAGGAAGATGGATGTGCAGTGCCAGTGGGATATGCCGGTCTTGCTTGCACGTGTGGGGCACAACGACACGCGTACGTACATACGCAGCACTTGCACTTGGATCGGATAATCAAGCGAGGACTTGTGTGATCCTCCAGCTACCTACGTATGTAGCCGGCCGGCCTCTTCTTCAGTATAATCCGGCCCGGTCTACATCGATTATTCCTAGCTTGCAGGCCTGTTTCAGTCGTTGTTTGTCCACTACCTGCTGTAGGCCGCATACACTTGGTTCTCTGTTTCTTCAAGCTAGTTCACCCCATTGGTTCCAACCTGCTTGTTGCTGCTGCCATAATACTTTGACCCAAATGCATGCACTGCCATCTGATCTGCTGCGTGTGATGATCGCTTTCCAAAAAAAGTAGAGATGGAGAGGGACAAAGTTATGAGAACCACCATCTCAAGTTTGTTGACTATGTGTGTGTGCCCAAGTTCGCTGCAAGCAGCTCTGAATACGCGCTAATACTGAACACTGGCTGGCGAGCCAAAAGAGAACAAGTGTATCTGTCGGTACTGTGCAATTATATATTTTCTCCCTGAATTTTCCATTATTCACGCTACCTTTCATCAGCATCTTGAAGCTAGCTAGCTTTCTGATCGACAGTACGGCAGCAGGTCACGCTGAATCGCGCGCATCTACTAATTTAATTTAGTTTGATCCCTAGCAGGTAGCAGCTAGTACTACTTGTGTGTCTGGCGGCTGAAGCAGCCACCGAGCGAGATAGTAGCTAGAAGCGAATGGTCAAGACATGACAGATCGACGAAGGAATTGAAGTGGCCGCCGGTAATATGCCTGCCTGGATCTGGATGGGAGGGTCGTCGTCAGCATCATATCAAACCGCTAGCTAGCTCTTTCTTCATGCAATTGAATTCCATCTCATCTATCTGGCCCGGGTCACCCACCACGCACCCCCTGCTTTAGTTTGCTTTATTCGTTCGAGCCAGGAGCTCCATGGTACGCCACCGCCGCCCGTCTCACTCAGAGTCACAGTCGCAGAGAGATGGATGTCAATTTTGGCAAGTGGATCGATGATAGTGAGGAAGAGTTACCGGTTCCTCTCTTCCTCCCTCGATCGAGTTGGCGTCGCCGTGGATCGCCATCGTCCGTCGCCTTCCCATCCACAGGTGGCGGCGCGCGCACGGCGACACGTGCCCGCCGCGACAGCGATGACTAACCGCGAGCGCAAGTTACAGCGACGGCGACGCCGCCGGACCGGAGCGTGCCACAGCTAGTAGCTTTACTTCTTGTAGCTTCGATGGGTGCGCAAAGTTGCTGCTTGCTTTGACGAGTCGTACGTACATGTGCCACCGGGCCTACTGCTACTGACACGACCGGAACTAGCGCCCTCATCAGCACAGTGGTAGTTTTTTTTTTTTTTTGCGGGCAGCACAGTGGTAGTTGATAGCTTCTGCGCGGAAAGCTAAGGCTACGGGCCCCAAGCTATAGCTTTTTTGGGTACAAGCAGATACCATGCTCATTCCGTTAACGTTAACACGTTGCTTGCCAAGAATAACTAATCATTTAAGATTTCCACGTCCGATTCGATCTGTAGCTAATCTCGATCGACTTGAGCACGCGCACGTTTCTGCTGCTTCGATCATTCAGCTTTTCTCTGATGACATCACACGCTTGCATATGGCAACCGGCCGGAATACTTCATATGCATATATGCGTACAGCTAGCTTGATGAGTCGCTCATACTATAGAAGATAAGATTTCCCAAGACATTTTCTTTAGAATCTTCTCATATATGGTTAATAAGAGTTTCTGAAGCGTCCCCTCATAAGAGAAGACTTAAATGTGATACAAAACATCAGTCCCAGGAGGCTGATGCCACATTTATTACATCAGATGGTTCAAAACCTTACAAACCTTGGCGGACACTCGATACAGATGATAATAATAATTAACCAGGCTACGACATAACACCAGACCGCGAACCACATAGGGTCTACTACAGGCTCAGAGTACTGCGACAGCGGAGGCATCTCAACAGGGCCGGTTCCACAGGCAAGGTTGGGTGTAGAACGATAACCCTACTCGGCGTCGTCTGGTACGAAGTCCGGGTCTTCTTCTGTAAAAAGTAAGAGTGGGGTGAGTACAAACGTACTCAACAAGTCCAACCACACCCACGGAGGGGGTTATAACAGAATAATATGCATAGGTAAATCAAGGATAAGGTTACGGTTTAATTTGCAAAAAAACGACATGTTATGCAGGGGGTTTATTTTATGAAAAACCTTTTAGAAATCAGTTTTTGCAGTAACACAGAGTTCAGGTTTTAAAACTGCTACCGGACTCCCCGTCCGTCGTAGCACACAGCACAACTGCCGGAACCAATTCCAAAACAACTCACACCAGCTCTTCCCAAAGAAACACTAGTTATGTGACCACACCATAACTCGCCCAATACCGTGGACCCGGACTATTCGAATAGATTCTTAACTCTGCAGAGGTGTGCAACTTTACCCACAAGTAGGATACCACAACTCGAACACCGTCGTGTCGGTGTAGATCCCAACATAGCCATTACCCACCATAGCTAAGCCTGACTAGCCATCACGGGATGCGCCAAGGGGTCATTGACCGTTCACTTAGGTATAACCGGGCATAAGTCACTCGGGGCTTATCCCTTTTCCTTAGTTACCCGTTGCTCTCAGCTCTCCTGATGGCTACCACACCAACTAGTGGGATTTATGCTACGCCGTTGCCCATTCAACGGTCGAGTGGTTTGCACGATAATTGAGTTAGGTGAGATGACACACCAACTCGGTCCTTAGACACGACAAGATGGATATCTCCCTCCTTGCTCTGCCACACAGGCACAAGCACACCAATCGGCAAATCACACAGAAATGCCGTCCATCTCGTCCATACTCATCTTTCGAAATCCACATTTTATCCCTTCCCACACGCACACATTTTCTTTATCAAATAAATCATATTAAGAGTAAAGTCCTAAGCGTTCTAATATCGATTAACGTCCAAGCAAAATTAGACATTAATCTAGGTGGTCAAGGAATGGTCATCACAAATCAAGGGGTGGCTATCCAACCGTGTTTTCATGCAAGTAAAACATATGCGACTTTATAAAACAGGCCATTGGGTTGTGTTTATAAAAACTAGGACAGAAACATGCATCAAAGGATGGGATTGAACTTGCCGTCTTCAAAGCCTTCGGGGAAGTCCTGTCCTTCGGGCTCGGGGTCGCGGAACGGGTCCTCGTTCACCTGCTCACAGCACTGCTCGTCAACGGGTTCCCCTTCGTTCACTCCGTGGTCTACAGCGCACACAAACAAGCACACAATCAAAACAAAGATTTGTCGTCGAGCTCGAAACGGGAACACATGAAATATAGAGCATAGAGTATTATTTTTGAATGGTTTCTGAATGGTAGGGCCAAAACTGAGTTAGGAGAGGCGGGGTAAAATTTTAGGTTAAGCCGGGTCGTTAGGCACATAAAATGATAGATCAGGGGAGCGTTTAGGCCCTAAACAGGGGTTCAGGGACCTAATTGTAATTAAGATTAAGTAGGCAGGGGCTTGGTTTATATTTTAGAAGTTTCTTGGGTTAATTAAAAAGGGTCAGGGTTCTATTTATAAGGTGGGGGGTTTGTTTTGGAAATATAACAAAGGGTAAGGGTTTAATTGCAAAAGGGCTTAAAAGGGCGGGGTTCTCTTTACTGATTAACGAAAAGTGAAGGGGGTTATGGGCAAAAACGCCCTTTCTTCCTCCTCCCTCCACGGGAAAGCAGGGGAGGAGGTCAGGGGGCGTCGGCGGCGCTCAACCGGCGGCCCTGGCCCTCGGGAACGGCCGGAGTAGAGGGGAAAGGGGAAGGGTGACACCGGGGTTTGATTTCCCCTCCCTAATTTCGGAGGAGGGGGCCCGCATAGGGGGTTCTGGCGGCCATGGCCATGGCGGCAGGCGGCGGCCGCAGGCAACGCCGGTGGGGGCAGCTCGGAGGGAGAGCTTATGGGGGAGGAGGGAGAGGGAGGAGCGAGGGCTCCTTTCCCCTGCTCACCTTGGGCGGATGCGGCTCGAGGAGGTGGCGCGGCTAGGGCCAGTGAAGGGGCGGCGGCGTGCGGGCGTGGAGGCGGCGGCGCTGGGAGGGCAAGGAGGTGGCGGGCGGTGGCTCGGGATATGAAGCTCGAGGGCGACGCGAGGGTCCCCTTTATAGGGCAAGTGAGGCGGTGGAACGGGGAGCAGGGCAGCGGCGGCGTCAACGGCGGCGCTGTAGAGGGGTCGCCGGCGTCGTGCGCACACAGGGCGGCGGCGTGCGCTGCGAGGCGGGACGTGACGCGTCGAGGAGGCGGCGTCCGGCGCAGGCGGCGCTGTTCGGGGGTCAACGGCGGGCAGCAGCGGCGTGGGGCACGGGGGGGGGAGGGCAGGGCGTGGCGTGGCCGGTGCGCGCGAGCGTGGCCAGACGGCCGTGGCGTGTGCGCGAAGCGAGCTGGGGCCGAGCGTGGGCGCGCGCACGAGGGGGAGCGGGGCAGGGCAGGCCGTGGTGTGCGTTGCGGCGGGCGCGGTCGGGGGCGAGCCTGGTGCGTGAGCGGCGAGCGGCGCGCGGGGGCGTGCTCGGGAGCGGCCAGCGCAGAGGGGGGGGCCGGGCCGGTGCTCTGCCGCGTTCGGGAAGGAGGGAGGAGAAGGGAGGAAGGAGAGGAGAGAAGAAAAGAAAGAAAAGGAGGAAAAGAAAAGAAAAGAGAAAGAAAATGGGAAAAAGAGAAAGAAAAAGAAAAGGAGGGAAAAGAGAAGGAAAAAGAAGGGGGAGGGAGGGATCCGCGCCGGGATCACGGCGCTGATCGCGGAGCCGGTCGGCCACGCTTGGCGTCCGGGCGCGCGAGAGCGCGACGCGCAGGTCGAGGGGAAACAGGGTGTCGGATACGGGTGTCGGGTCTTTGGGGAATCGGGAGATCCGGCGAAACAGGGAGGATTCCGGAAAACTAGGGTTAGGGTTTCAAGGAGGGATCTCGAGCTCAACGACGAAGCAAAATTTTAGCGCACGATTTATTTTAGGTGATTTTCGGGATGTTACAAACCTACCCCACTTAAAATGAATCTCGTCCTCGAGATTCGACTGGTTCCTAAACAGGTGGGGAAATTCCTTCTTCAGGGCATCTTCGCGTTCCCACGTAGCTTCTTTTACTCCGTGTCTGCTCCACTGAACTCTACAAATTCGTACTTCGGAGTTTCTGGTCCTCCTGGTGACGGTGTCTAGGATCTTCACCGGTATTTCCTGATATCGCAGGTCTGGCTGCAAATCTATCGTTTCAACCGGCACATGCTCTACTTCGGGTATCCTCAAACACCTTCTCAACTGCGAGACATGGAATACTGGGTGGATATCCGACATTTCTTCTGGTAGCTCCAAGCGGTATGCTACCGCTCCAACTTTCTTCAAAACTCGGTATGGTCCAATATACCGAGGGGCCAATTTTCCTTGTACTTGGAATCTTCGGGTTCCTCGAATAGGCGATACCTTGAGATACATGAAATCTCCTGGGTTGAAACTTATTTCCCGTCTTTTCTTGTCCGCATAGCTCTTTTGTCGGGACTGGGCTGCTTTTAGCTTTTCTCGAATCTCGGCGACTCTTTCTTCGGCTTCTTTTATGAGTGCGGGGCCGACTAGGGCTCGTTCTCCAACTTCTGACCACATCAGAGGGGTTCTGCATTTTCTTCCATAGAGAGCTTCAAACGGTGACATGCCCAAGCTTGCTTGGTACCCGTTGTTGTATGAGAACTCGGCGTAGGGTAGACTCTGCTCCCAATCCTTGCCATAAGTGAGGACACATGCTCTCAGCATATCCTCCATGATCTGATTCACCCTTTCTGTCTGACCATCTGTCTGTGGGTGATAAGCGGAGCTAAAGTCTAGCTTGGTGCCCATAGCTTTATGCAAACTTTTCCAAAATCTAGAGGTGAACTGGGTTCCTCTATCTGAGACGATTCGGCTGGGCACACCATGCAATTTCACTATGTTCTCTATATAGAGCTTAGCTAGCTTCTCCCCGTCATAGTTGGTCCGTACGGGTATGAAGTGAGCTGATTTAGTAAGGCGATCCACTATTACCCATATGGAGTCATGTCCTTTCTGGGTTCTGGGCAAGCCCACCACAAAGTCCATTCCTACTTCATCCCATTTCCACACCGGGATGGGTAGGGGTTGCAGTAATCCTGCCGGCTTCTGGTGTTCAGCTTTGATTCTCTGGCAAGTATCACAACGGGCGACAAATCGTGCAATATCTGCCTTCATCCCATTCCACCAATACTTCTGTTTTATGTCCATGTACATTTTGGTGGATCCTGGGTGAATTGAGTAGGCCGAGTTATGGGCTTCATCCATGATCATCTGCCTGAAATCTCCTTTCTGGGGCACACAAATTCTGTCTTTATACCACAACGTTCCCTTATTATCAACTCGAAAGTCTGGGGCCTTATTTTCTCCGGTTTGCCTCCGGATTTCCATCAGTCCTTTGTCCGATCTTTGGGCTTTCCTGATTCTTTCCTCCAGAGTGGATTGAACGTTCAGCACTTGGCTGGAGCCTCGAGGGACAATGTGCACATTTAATGTGCCATTTCTTCTTGTAAATGGTCATTCTTAGGCCCGTAAGACTTCCGACTTAGAGCATCAGCTACTACATTTGCTTTCCCTGGGTGATAATGAATTTCCAAATTATAATCTTTGACTAATTCTAGCCATCTTCTTTGCCTCAAGTTCAAGTCCGGCTGGGTGAAGATATACTTCAGACTTTTATGGTCGGTGAAGATTTCACACTTATTTCCAATCAAATAATGCCTCCAGATCTTAAGTGCGTGCACTACGGCTGCGAGTTCTAGGTCATGGGTCGGGTAATTTTGCTCATGAGTCCTGAGCTGACGGGAAGCATATGCAACGACTTTCCCATCTTGCATCAGTACACAACCCAATCCTTGTCGGGACGCATCACAATAGATGACGAAATCCCGATGAATATCCGGCAGGGTTAGCACTGGGGCTGTCGTCAATCTTCGCTTCAACTCCTGGAAGCTCCTTTCGCACGACTCCGTCCAGGTGAACTTCTTTTCTTTCTTGAGCAGCTCTGTCATGGGCCGGGCTATTTTAGAAAACCCTTCAATGAATCTCCGATAATACCCAGCTAATCCAAGAAAACTCCTGATCTCACTCACATTGGTCGGCGGCTGCCAGTTGGATACTGCTTCGACCTTCTCGGGGTCTACTGCCACTCCTTCTACGGTCAAAATATGACCAAGGAAGGCTACTTTCTCCAGCCAAAATTCACACTTGCTGAATTTGGCGTATAGCCTATGCACTCTCAGTTTTTCCAAAACTACCATCAGGTGCTGCTCGTGCTCCTGAATGCTCCTCGAGTAAATAAGTATGTCGTCAATGAAGACTACGACAAACTTATCTAGCTCGTCCATAAACACTTTGTTCATGAGGTTCAAGAAATAGGCAGGTGCATTTGTCAGTCCAAAAGACATCACTGTGAACTCAAACTGTCCGTATCGGGTGACAAAGGCTGTCTTCGGGATGTCGCTTTCCCTAATCTTGAGCTGGAAATATCCGGACCTTAGGTCAATCTTGGAAAAGTACTTGGCCCCTTTTAATTGATCGAAAAGATCATCGATCCTGGGAAGGGGGTACTTATTCTTGATAGTGACCTCGTTTAGTGCCCGGTAATCTACACATAGCCTCATACTTCCATCCTTCTTCTTGACAAATAGAACTGGGGCTCCCCAAGGAGACGAACTTGGCCTGATGAAGCCAATTCGTTGCAGTTCCTCTAATTGTTTCTTTAATTCTGCCAACTCGGTGGCTGCCATCCGATAAGGTCTCTTGGCTATAGGGGCAGTCCCAGGGACAAGGTCAATGACAAATTCTATGTCCCTATCTGGTGGCATACCGGGAAGTTCTTCGGGAAAGACATCGGGATATTCATTCACTACTGGGACTTCTTCCAAGGACTTGGCTTCCATGCTGAATACCATCGGGTTTGCTCCACATTCCCGGGTATGACAGGTCACTCGGACTCCCTCTGGGTTTGTTAGATGCACTACCTTGTCCGAACAACCTATGAGGCCATTGTGTTTGCTTAGCCAGTCCATTCCGAGGATCACATCTATCCCCTCTGACTTAAGTACTACTAGGTCTGCTAAGAACTCTACCCCACTTAAATTGATCCTTACCCGTAGACAACCCAGTTGACACCTGATGTCTCCTCCGGGCGTCCGGGTTAATAGGGGTGTTTTTAGTAGTACTGTAGGTATTTTATGTTTCTCCACAAAACTTGAGGATATGAATGAGTGTGATGCTCCAGAATCAAACAGTACTGTTGCAAGAGTTGAGCTAACTAGGTACTCACCGAGTACAACGCCCTGGGCTCCTTGAGCTTCCTGTGCATCGATGTGGTTGACGCGGGCTCGTCCAAAAGATTGATGGGGCTGCCTCTGCTGGCTGTTGTTGTTGTTGCTGTTGCCGCGGAGGGGCACTCGGTTGGCACCGGTCAGAACTGGCTTGGGTCCGTTCACTGTGTTGGAGAAAGCCGAAGTAGCAGGCTTGTTCTTGGCATAGGGGCAGTCGGCGATGAAGTGACCCGTCTCACGGCAGTTGAAGCAGGCTCTCACGTTGCTGTTGTTGTTGGTGACCTGGCTCGCATTATTCTGTGAGGCCCTCATGGTGTTCTGGCTTCTGGGCTGTGTGTTAGGGGCTCATGGTCCTGTCACTTGAGACTGAGTTTTGTACTGCATTGGGGCTTGGGACCTTGGTGCGTTGTAGCTGAGACTTCTGGTCTTCTGAAAACGATCCTGCTGGCGAGACTTACTCTCCAGAAACTTGCGTTTGTTCTCTTTCCTTTCATCAATCTTAGCCTTCTCGGTGAGGATTGCCTTGTTCATCAAGGTGTTGAAATCAGGATAGATCTGAGGGGTGAGCAGGGTCCTGAGTTCTGGGTTTAGTCCCTTCTTGAACATGTCCTGCTTCTTCTCGTCGTCGTTCACTTCATCTGGCGCATATCGAGACAGCTCCATAAACTGGTGAGTATATTCTTCCACCGACATATTCCCCTGCTGAAGTGCGCGGAATTCATCCGCCTTGCGCTTCATGGTGGCCGAGGGGATGTGGTAACGGCAGAATTCCCTCACGAATTCATTACAGGTGATGGTGGAGGCATCTCTGGCGGCAGCGCAGTAATTCTCCCACCAGGCTAAGGCAGTCCCGGTGAGTTGATGTGCTGCCAGAAGAACTTTATCACGATCCTGGCACCCAAATGGCTCGAGCTTCCTCTGGATCACGCGGAGCCAGTCATCTGCATCCAAGGGGTTGCTGGATCCGGCAAAAGTGGGTGGCTTGGCCCTCAGAAAGGCTGTCAGCTTGTCATTAAAGGTCTGCTCTCGTGGCTGCCTGTTCACTAGAGCATTGGCCAGTGTCTCCAGTATGAGAGTCTGGTTATGGATTACTTGTGCCAGGTCCACGAAAGGTGGTGGTGGTGGTGGTGGCAGCTGGGCACCATGATTTTCTCCTCTGCCCTGACTCACTTCTTGTTCTTCCTGAGGATGGTTTTGCCCGTCAGGGTGTACTCCTGCATCAGCGGCTGCAGGGTCCCTGACTCAGGAGGCCCTTGTGATGCTTCGGGAAACCATCTGCAGAACGAGTGGATTGGGACTAAGATTAGGTGATGTTTAAGTTGGTTAAGTCGTATTTTTGAAAAGGCAGTATCTATTTACTGCCGGCAAGCACACAATCAACAAGCAATCATCACAAACAACAAGCACAAGCAACTTTATTACAGCAAGGGTGGTACAACCAGGGGCAAGGCCAAACGCGTACTACACGACCGGGTACACAACTACAAAAGAAAAGGGCACTGATCTTCTTCGGACCACACGGCTTCATCCCTTGACGGTCGCTAGCACTTTAGGCTGACTCATCGGCTTGAGTGGGTTCCTCCCTCGAAAAGGAACTCACGACCTCTGGGGAAATGAGTGGTCCCGGTTCGCCATCCTCTAGACCTCCGTTTTCCTGGGGTTGCGTTGCGGCTTCTCTTGCGGCGGTGGCCGTAGACCTTCCAGGATTCTCGGGTGGGGCTAGTGGGTTTCCAACGAGTGGTCCCCATCCTATGACGGGCGTTCCGAGTAGAACATGGTCTTCTCCTATTGCCGGGACTGGGGTTCCACTGTTAGTCCATTCTTGCATACGCTGGTCCCGGGCTTGCCTGAGGCTTTCCTGAGCAACTGCTTCATTGCTGACCGCGGCTGCGGCTCTTGCCTCGGCTTGGACTGCTCGGATCTGCTGCAGTCTTAGCGCGAGCTCTGCTTGCTCGGCTCGATGGGTCTGTTCCCTCAGTAAGTTGGCTTGCTCGTCAAAGAGCTGATCCAAGGAGGCTAGGTAGGTAGCTACTTGGTACAGGAGGACTTCTTCATGGCGGCGCCGTTCCAGGCTTCTCATTCGAGCTTCCCAAACTGGTGTCCTGATGGCTGGTGGGAAGAACCTCATTGGTGTGGGGGTGAGGTGTCCTTCGAAAATCCGGCACAGATAACGAAGTGCTTTCCTGACGGCTAGGGGATAGGTGTCCTGGTGCCTAAACCCTGTAGCAGTCACTCGCCATGACAGGATGTCGGGGTAGCGGTCACTTCTGGCGACGACTAGGATCACCCTGCAGCGGAGAGTGCCATGATGTTCGTACTCTCTGCTGTAGTACCTTGGGCGTTCCGTGACGCCAAGGCTCTCCAGGGCGTTGATCAAGAGGCTGGGGAAGCCAGGTGCAGCTTGGCAGTCGCCCTGGGTCCATCCTTCCTCAGCCATCTGAAAACAAAGATATGGTGAAAAACTTGCACAATTATTTGAGGTACACAAAGGCGTAGATGATTTTTATTTATGGCGTCATGGGGGGGTACAACTTCATGGGTACATGATTATTATTAGAGCAAAGGTTCTAGCTTGGAGACGACTCCTATCATGGAGACTCTTCCTCGATCCTAAGAGGGCGTTTCTTCAGTGGGAGATACTGATCCATCATGTCATCCTCGGTCTGAGTTCCTTTATCCCAGTGGGTCTCTTCAGGTTCTTCTTCTTCAGTTTGAGTTCCAACATCCCAATGGGTTTCCATGGGCTCTTCCTCTTCGGCCTGAATGCCTACATCCCATTGAGCCTCTTCGGGTTCTTCTTCTGCGTCTTCTTCTATCCATCCACCTATTCCCCAGTGAGCCTCATACCTCCGCATATGAGCTTGGAGAGCGGCTAGCGAGTCCTCGGCGCATGTGGCTCTTGCCCACTGTTCTTCCAGTTCTTCCTCTTTTTCATCCATTTGGACTTGGAGGGCGGCTAGGGAATACTCGGCATGGAAAGTCCTCGACCGTTGCTCCTCCATCTCCTGGGTTGCTTTTTCTGCTCTGTGGACCTGCTGTTTCAGTTGTGCTGCTTGCTCGCGATAGAGCTCATCCAGGCCGGCGAGATAGATGGATAGGTGAGAGACCGTGTCTTCTAGGTCCTCTTCCTCTCTTCCAAGTCCTCTCATCCTAGCAATCCATGTGCGTCCCCTTCCTTCAGTCGGCGGGAAAAATCCCATAGGAGTCCGCTGGAGATGATGCCTGTAGATCACTCGGAGCCGTCGTAGGGCTTTGCGGGCGGCTTTTCGATAAGTGTCCGGGAAACGGAACCCAGTGGTGGAGATGAACCAAGGGTCCACATCAGGGTAGCGGGTGCTTCTTGCTATGAAGATCATCAGGTCACACCGAAGAGTGCCCTTGGAGTCATACTCCCGGTAAAGAAACTCTGGTGGATCCACAACTCCAATGCGTTCCAGGCTGAGTATCAATAACTTAGGAAGGCCGGGCTCTGCGAAACAGATTCCGCCGATCCATCCATTGTCAGCCATCTGGAACAGGGCAAGAACCAAGGGTAAGTGCTTGTGTGAGGAAAGGATTAAGGATAGAAAAGTCCTAAGGTGAAAGGTCCTGAAAACGGGTTTCGCTCCTAGGGTCACGTCCTACGGCCAACCTACGGCTCTGATACCACCTGAAGCGTCCCCTCATAAGAGAAGACTTAAATGTGATACAAAACATCAGTCCCAGGAGGCTGATACCACATTTATTACATCAGATGGTTCAAAACCTTACAAACCTTGGCGGACACTCGATACAGATGATAATAATAATTAACCAGGCTACGACATAACACCAGACCGCGAACCACATAGGGTCTACTACGGGCTCAGAGTACTGCGACAGCGGAGGCATCTCAACAGGGCCGGTTCCACAGGCAAGGTTGGGTGTAGAACGATAACCCTACTCGGCGTCGTCTGGTACGAAGTCCGGGTCTTCTTCTGTAAAAAGTAAGAGTGGGGTGAGTACAAACGTACTCAGCAAGTCCAACCACACCCACGGAGGGGGTTATAACAGAATAATATGCATAGGTAAATCAAGAATAAGGTTACGGTTTAATTTGCAGAAAAACGACATGTTATGCAGGGGTTTATTTTATGAAAAACCTTTTAGAAATCAGTTTTTGCAGTAACACAGAGTTCAGGTTTTAAAACTGCTACCGGACTCCCCGTCCGTCGTAGCACACGGCACAACTGCCGGAACCAATTCCAAAACAACTCACACTAGCCCTTCCCAAAGAAACACTAGTTATGTGACCACACCATAACTCGCCCAATACCGTGGGCCCAGACTATTCGAATAGATTCTTAACTCTGCAGAGGTGTGCAACTTTACCCACAAGTAGGATACCACAACTCGAACACCGTCGTGTCGGTGTAGATCCCAACATAGACATTACCCACCATAGCTAAGCCTGACTAGCCATCACGGGATGCACCAAGGGGTCATTGACCGTTCACTTAGGTATAACCGGGCATAAGTCACTCGGGGCTTATCCCTTTTCCTTAGTTACCCGTTGCTCTCAGCTCTCCTGATGGCTACCACACCAACTAGTGGGATTTATGCTACGCCGTTGCCCATTCAACGGTCGAGTGGTTTGCACGATAATGGAGTTAGGTGAGATGACACACCAACTCGGTCCTTAGACACGACAAGATGGATATCTCCCTCCTTGCTCTGCCACACAGGCACAAGCACACCAATCGGCAAATCACACAGAAATGCCGTCCATCTCGTCCATACTCATCTTTCGAAATCCACATTTTATCCCTTCCCACACGCACACATTTTCTTTATCAAATAAATCATATTAAGAGTAAAGTCCTAAGCGTTCTAATATCGATTAACGTCCAAGCAAAATTAGACATTAATCTAGGTGGTCAAGGAATGGTCATCACAAATCAAGGGGTGGCTATCCAACCGTGTTTTCATGCAAGTAAAACATATGCCACTTTATAAAACAGGTCATTGGGTTGTGTTTATAAAAACTAGGACAGAAACATGCATCAAAGGATGGGATTGAACTTGCCGTCTTCAAAGCCTTCGGGGAAGTCCTGTCCTTCGGGCTCGGGGTCGCGGAACGGGTCCTCGTTCACCTGCTCACAGCACTGCTCGTCAACGGGTTCCCCTTCGTTCACTACGTGGTCTACAGCGCACACAAACAAGCACACAATCAAAACAAAGATTTGTCGTCGAGCTCGAAACGGGAACACATGAAATATAGAGCATAGAGTATTATTTTTGAATGGTTTCTGAATGGTAGGGCCAAAACTGAGTTAGGAGAGGCGGGGTAAAATTTTAGGTTAAGCCGGGGTCGTTAGGCACATAAAATGATAGTTCAGGGGAGCATTTAGGCCCTAAACAGGGGTTCAGGGACCTAATTGTAATTAAGATTAAGTAGGCAGGGGCTTGGTTTATATTTTAGAAGTTTCTTGGGTTAATTAAAAAGGGTCAGGGTTCTATTTATAAGGTGGGGGGTTTGTTTTGGAAATATAACAAAGGGTAAGGGTTTAATTGCAAAAGGGCTTAAAAGGGCGGGGTTCTCTTTACTGATTAACGAAAAGTGAAGGGGGTTATGGGCAAAAACGCCCTTTCTTCCTCCTCCCTCCACGGGAAAGCAGGGGAGGAGGTCAGGGGGCGTCGGCGGCGCTCAACCGGCGGCCCTGGCCCTCGGGAACGGCCGGAGTAGAGGGGAAAGGGGAAGGGTGACACCGGGGTTTGATTTCCCCTCCCTAATTTCGGAGGAGGGGGCCCGCATAGGGGGTTCTGGCGGCCATGGCCATGGCGGCAGGCGGCGGCCGCAGGCAACGCCGGTGGGGGCAGCTCGGAGGGAGAGCTTATGGGGGAGGAGGGAGAGGGAGGAGCGAGGGCTCCTTTCCCCGGCTCACCTTGGGCGGATGCGGCTCGAGGAGGTGGCGCGGCTAGGGCCAGTGAAGGGGCGGCGGCGTGCGGGCGTGGAGGCGGCGGCGCTGGGAGGGCAAGGAGGCGGCGGGCGGTGGCTCGGGATATGAAGCTCGAGGGCGACGCGAGGGTCCCCTTTATAGGGCAAGTGAGGCGGTGGAACGGGGAGCAGGGCAGCGGCGGCGTCAACGGCGGCGCTGTAGAGGGGTCGCCGGCGCCGTGCGCGCACAGGGCGGCGGCGTGCGCTGCGAGGCGGGACGTGACGCGTCGAGGAGGCGGCGTCCGGCGCAGGCGGCGCTGTTCGGGGGTCAACGGCGGGCAGCAGCGGCGTGGGGCACGGGGGGGGGGGCAGGGCGTGGAGTGGCCGGTGCGCGCGAGCGTGGCCAGACGGCCGTGGCGTGTGCGCGAAGCGAGCTGGGGCCGAGCGTGGGCGCGCGCACGAGGGGGAGCGGGGCAGGGCAGGCCGTGGTGCGCGTTGCGGCGGGCGCGGTCGGGGGCGAGCCTGGTGCGTGAGCGGCGAGCGGCGCGCGGGGGCGTGCTCGGGAGCGGCCAGCGCAGAGGGGGGGCGGGCCGGTGCTCTGCCGCGTTCGGGAAGGAGGGAGGAGAAGGGAGGAAGGAGAGGAGAGAAGAAAAGAAAGAAAAGGAGGAAAAGAAAAGAAAAGAGAAAGAAAATGGGAAAAAGAGAAAGAAAAAGAAAAGGAGGGAAAAGAGAAGGAAAAAGAAGGGGGAGGGAGGGATCCGCGCCGGGATCACGGCGCTGATCGCGGAGCCGGTCGGCCACGCTTGGCGTCCGGGCGCGCGAGAGCGCGACGCGCAGGTCGAGGGGAAACAGGGTGTCGGATACGGGTGTCGGGTCTTTGGGGAATCGGGAGATCCGGCGAAACAGGGAGGATTCCGGAAAACTAGGGTTAGGGTTTCAAGGAGGGATCTCGAGCTCAACGACGAAGCAAAATTTTAGCGCACGATTTATTTTAGGTGATTTTCGGGATGTTACAGTTTCGTTTTAAGATTTTCCTACAACCTTTTCAATCTATTATCTGGCCAACAAACGGAGCCTCCATGTTCGCTCTCAAGGTCTAGAAATCCCCACATTAATCGAAGAAAAATAGAAAAATAAAAATTACCCACCACTGCCATTACGATAAAAATTAACCTAAAATACCCTTGTGCCTAATTAAAAATCACCCATCAGTGCCATTATAAAAAATTAAATATAAAATATCATTTAGCTATGCATCAGTTACAAATATATACTATTAATAAAAACTAAAGCTAACAAAAATCAATTAAAATAAAATGAAAATAAGAATAATTATCTGCATAATATTATTAAAGCTCAACAAATCAAATTGTTATTATAGGTAGATCATAGTTGAATTGTTTTAATCAATAATAAGACATAATTTACGATAATGAATAGGATGGTGTATGGTAAAAAAATAGTATAACCTTTAAGTAAAGATACAACGATATATAAATTTTTTAATTTTCAATACTAGCCGCGCAAATGCGCGGGCTATACGCCTAGTTTGGATGAAACGACCATTATTATTGGTCTTCTTCATAATTTTTTAATTTCAAAAAGCTAACTGTTTATAGCTAGTCTAATATATAATTTCGGTAGTTTCTGATGGTTATTCGATCACAAATTAATTTCTTTTGCTAATTTATTTTCACCCTTTGGGAATGTCCAAATAAAACCACAAAACACTCTCCGAGAGAATATCAACCAACACCAACAATGAATAGTAGCACTGCTGTGCCAGATTTCTGTGGGTGGGATTCGTGGGAAAAATTGGGGAATATACTCCTGCAGTGTGGCCACTTGACTTGATTGAGATGCATACTTGGAGTTATTAAGGCCAATCTCAATTTAAGTGTTATAGAAGTATCATGAACATTAAATGTCATGCCCATTAGCAAATTTATTGATATAGTAGAGTCATTTATGAAAAAAATTCATAGAATGAGAGAGGGGTACAGTGTCATCACCATGACACTTCTTCGGCACAACTGCCAAGTTCCTATTCTTGGTAATAACCGTGCAATGACACTTCCTACGGACTCGCCTAAGTGAGAGTTTAGCCTTAATTTCGATGGACAAGGAAGGACCAGCAGCCAATCCTACTGGCTACCACGACTCCGCGAGGTCGCCGATCGTCCGATCCATTGGGGACGTGCCGTACGAATGATGCCCGATTTTCCTGCTAGAGTATTTAGCCTTTGAAAAAAAAATGGCGTCACCGGTACTCTGTCTCTGGTTCGATTTCGCATGGCCACAAATTTAATTATTTGCGAAAAAATCGCGAGAATAATGCCAGTGCCCGTGTCACTCTAACGGACAAATTAAATTAAGCGGGCTCAACCTGGCAGCAGCATATAAGCGGAGCGGCGGCCCATCCCTTGCTTCGTCCCCGGCCGATAGAGGGCATCCTTGTCTCTTCTCTTGAGCAGTCAGTCAGTCAGTCCTCGATTCGCCGGTTCCATCGGATCGTATATATCGAGGTGGTTCTACTTCCATCTCTCCATTTATATATATTGATCCATCGATCAGCAGCTAGCTTGCTGATCGAGGCTGATCGATCGACGATACGGAGCTGGAGCTGGAGATGATGTCCTCGGCGGCGGCGACGTCGCAGCTGCCGCCGGGGTTCCGGTTCCACCCCACCGACGAGGAGCTCATCCTGCACTACCTCCGCAACCGCGCGGCCTCGTTGCCGTGCCCCGTCCCCATCATCGCCGACGTCGACATCTACAAGTTGGACCCATGGGAGCTCCCCTGTAAGTAGTAGTAGTAGTAGCTACTAGCTGATGATGCTTGATGGATCCGTTCCGTTGATATACGCATGACCTGCTGCATGCGGCGGCGTGCAGCCAAGGCTGTGTACGGCGACGGCGAGTACTACTTCTTCAGCCCGCGCGACCGCAAGTACCCCAACGGCATCCGCCCCAACCGCGCGGCGGGGTCCGGCTACTGGAAGGCCACCGGCACCGACAAGCCCATCCACGACAGCGCCACCGGCGAGAGCGTCGGCGTCAAGAAGGCGCTCGTCTTCTACAAGGGCCGCCCGCCCAGGGGCACCAAGACCAACTGGATCATGCACGAGTACCGCCTCGCCGCCGCCGCCGCCGCCCCGCTCGCCG
Organism: Panicum virgatum; assembly: GCF_016808335.1. NCBI lineage: Eukaryota > Viridiplantae > Streptophyta > Magnoliopsida > Poales > Poaceae > Panicum > Panicum virgatum. Next base: position 67,814,274 of record NC_053137.1, on the reverse strand, counting down.
CCGCCTACCGCCCGCCGCCGTCCAAGTTCAGGAACGTCACCACCATGAGGGTACGTATACCTTCAGCAGTAGTGTGCTTGTGTTGCGTGTGCGCGTCACCTCGCCGGTCCCGGTCATACATGGCCACCAATTTGCATTGATACGATCGGTTCCTAACGACTACTGCAACAGCATTCGCGTGTCATGCCGGTCGCATGCATGCTGATGCTGTGTACATGTCGTTGCTGCACCAGTCGTCGCCACTGCTTTAATTTTTCGGTGACCAAATTGCCCTTCCCGAGGGTTTGTTAATTAATTTGGTTCATGAACAAGCACAACTACTTACTAGTAGGCGCTAGGCGCTAGCTATAGCAGCATCGCCGTCGCCGGGAAGCATGCAGCTTGCCGGTCCACGCAACAGCAGCTCCGCCTAGCTAGAAAATAAATTAGACGCATTATAATTAGTATGATTTAATTAGCTAGCTGGCTGTGTTGACAACGATGGCCATGACATGACGCGGTGATGACATCTTCATCTCTTCGTGCCGTGCGTGCGTGCAGCTGGACGACTGGGTGCTGTGCCGGATCTACAACAAGTCCGGCCAGCCGTCGCCGATGGTGCCGCCGCTCGCCGACTACGACCACCTCGACAACGACGACCCTGCTTCCTCCGGCGGCTTCGACGACATCTGCAGCTTCGACGCGCCCACCACCAGCAGTGGTGCTACTAGTACGACCGCCAGCAGCAGCGCCTTCCTTCACCAGCAGCCGCCGCCGGCGGCGGCGCTGCTGCCGCGGCTCCCCAAGATCCCCTCCTTCCCCGAGCTCTTGGACGAGTACGCGTTCGCGCACATCTTCGACACCGCCGCCGGGCCGGTCGAGCAGGACCCGCTGGCCGTGCACCCCTCCCTCAACCAGCTCCTGGCCGTCGGCGACTGCGCGCACTCCGACCTGACGACGATCTACTCGCCGCCCCCGGCCGCCGGCGGGAAACGCAAGGCGACATCGATGAGTCCGGACGAGTGCACCGGGACGATCACTGCTGCTGCTGGCAACCACCACCACCCGCCGGGCAAGAGGCTCAACGGGTCGTGGTGCTTGGACGCGCCGCAGCCGGCGATCGCCTTGTTGCCCGCGACGTCGTCCGTGCTGGGCGGCCTCAACCATCACATGCTCCCTCACTTCTAGCTAGTTATTGACTTTTAGTTGATTTGGCATCATCAATCAAATCTACGGATCCATCGCCTGCGGCGGCGCATGCATTAAGATGGGTGCTCGTGCGATGAACAAGTATTGTAGTAGTATTGTACTAGAATATTGAACAAGTAAGCGTCGTATGCATACGATTTTTTTCTCCCCTATGTTACGTACTATTCATTAATTTCAGGCACAGTGCAAACCTAGCTGGAGCTTGACTCATCTCATCTACTACTGCTTTTAGTTACGAGAATATAGCCTTGTTTGTTTTCACTTACACTCTATGTGTCTGCAATCAGCCAGCAGTACTTTTCTCTCATATCAAACCAGCACCAGCCAGCCAACAGTATTTTTCTCTCATAATAAATCAGCACCAGCCACCAGCCACAGCCAGTCAAACATAGTTTTAGCTTATAATCTAAGTGTGGCTGAGAGAAGCGAACTCGATTCTCGTTTCTCGTAGTTCAAATCTCTGAAGCGGATTACCACATAAGCGAAAATAAGCAAGGAGTTTGGTGGGATTATCGCTTATTTCCATCGACAAGCAGGGAATTTACTGGAAATATAATATAATACACGGTAAAAGATCACTACAGCACGCACGGAAATTACTAAAACAACTGTGGGCGTTTTTTCCCAGCCTCTATAAACGGTATCGATTGATGTTGGTTGCGATTTCCTTGGATGAAAATCAGGTGCGTGCTGTGGATGGCAATTCACGGCGCGCCGTTTTCACAGTAGTTGAGTGGTGGATTATTGGACCTTTCAGCGATTACTTTTATTTACAATGGTACATGGTGGTAGCCGCCATTGCACTACAAATTCGACGAATAATAAAATGACGGCTGTGGAAAAGGATGGATGGAAATGATTCTATCTCTGGTAGGAGCCCCTTCAGGAAAGTGTATGATTCCACAGATAGCTTCTCCAAGTGGCAGAGGATAGAATATGCTCCTGTGAAGACCAAACAGCTCTAATTCAGTTTTTATATATGTTCACTTTACTTGGGCCTATATATACTTGAACACAATTTTGATTACCCCCAGCAAGCAAGCTGAAGGTTTGAAGCTGTCAGCTGTGTGCGGCTGCGCGTGAGATTTCCAAGTTTGAGAGAGAAAAAAAACTGCCTTCTTTGTGCAAGCACATGCGAGCTAGTGGTACAAGATTAATAAGTGGTACTACTAGAAATACTTTAGGTCTTTTAAGATAAGGAAGCTGGTACAAAGTTCGGCCCATTATTCGGCCCATCAAAATCAATCTCTGGATCGATGAAACAAACCAAACAAATCATGGGCGTGACGTCCAGAGATGGCCTTTGGCGTGACGTGGTGGTTTCAGCTTTGCTTACACCTGACACTCCATTTTCTGGTGATTTTTTACTTGACGGGAGTTATCCACATGTAAAGTTTTCCACACGGTCAGGGAACTCACAGAGTCATGGAATGAATTGCACTTGTTCTAGAGCGTTCAGCCAGCACTTCTCCCCATTGGCTCCTCAGGTTCATACTTGTCCCTGTTTTTACCTCACTCATGACGCACCACAACTGAGATTCCCTGAACGCAAAGGAGTTTTTACCCATGGTGTTGCTCCTCTGAAACCGAGAGAGGGAAGGACAAACAGTTGCCGGCTGCACACGAATCAGAATAGGCAACTTCGTTCTATTGGCAACTAACAACAGTGCTTTTCTCCTACACCAAATCACCGGCCACTAGTCAGCCAACAATATTTTTTTTTCACAGCAAATCAGCATCAGCCCGCCAGCCAAACAGAGTGCTTCTTGCATCTGCAAATCGACGATAGCAAGCCCAATAAAACCATAGCCTAATAATTAGGCCGGCACCAACCGCTGTGTCGTTTGCATCAGGAACTCAAGTGCACAGGCGCAGCTACCAGCAGCTAGCTCAAGCTCAGCTCTTCGAGACGACGAACACAATATATCCAGGTGTAGTTCTCTCAGGCACAGGCACAGCCACAGCCACAGCCGCATAAAGCAAGCCAGTCTTTCAGTTACAAAAGGGCAAAGCCTCAGTCATATCTTCAGTCAATGGATGATACATCTATGCATTTTCAGTGAGCGAATGATGTGTTTATGCACATCCTCGTGTTCATTGTAGAGGTCAAAAAGAATGATAAAGGCTCTCAACTTACTTGCATTAGTACAAAAAATAGGGCTTACAATGGACGAAGTACAACAATGCCTTGTGTATAAAGCTATAGTATAGGAGGCGGAATGAATCGAATGACAAAATGGTGACTTCAGCAAGTGCAACACCAATCGATCGTATATGGAAACCTCTCGACCCAAAATTTCATATGTCAACACCTTCTGATGTTCCCTGCTAAACTGTTTTCTTCCTATGAAGATGCAACCTCAATGGCACTGCCAAGAGGCCACGCTGCTTCTACATATGCGCCGTTGTAAGGGACCTTCTTTACCAAGGTCATCTCATGGTCTGCATCAACGCCTGCGAGAACAAAAAAAAAAAAGAAAAAAAGTGAGAGTTGTGCCTAAAACATTCAAGCTGATTATTTTCATTTAATCAAACCATACCAAATCCATCCACAAGTAGTGTGTACTGGTAAACAAGATCCAAGCAGATATATGGAATGTTATCCTTTTGTACACTGGGGTATGCAGCTTCGGCATCCTTCACGTTTAACTTACAAGCACGCTTGGCAGCTTGTTCAAAGTCTGAGGGTTTAACCTTAGCCACAGCTGCCTTGGGGTTTACAAATCCAGCCTGAGCAAACACAGGATATGATAGAAATGAATACTGATAAAACAAAGAGCGCCGAACTGGAATCAAGTTCAGAATCAGTTGCAGAAAACCTTACCTCAGCAGCCCTGTCAAAGAAAAAGGATGCTACAAAGAGATTCTTCTGTCCAGCACCACCACCACCATTCCAGATGCCACCAAAAGAACATTTCATGTGGGTGCATGCTTCATCCACTTTTAGAGCTTTCACTGCATCATCCTTGCATTTTGAATAACTTGCACCAGAAGGTGAAGCTGAGGCTTCAAATGTTTCATCGCCATATTTGTATTGCCCTACAGAGACAGATAAAACAAAATACAGTATGTGCAGTAAGTAAATTTTCAGATGATCGTGCATACAAAGTTGTGGCACAAAGCATGCCATATAAATAAAAAGTTAAAATTGCATATCCATCTGGGCTCATAATCCCTTATATGTCCATGTACTTGTTATGTAACTATGAGTATACTCACAGTCAGCAGCACAACAATATCTTTCTGATATTTCTTGTCCACAAGGTCATATAAACGAAAATCAACAAGATAGGCATAGCTATGATCTCGGAGAATAAGAACAGATATATAATGAAACTGAGGAAAAATGTGCAGCTATCCTTTAGTGTACAAAATACTGGAGAAACTTAACAAAGTTCATCGTCCATCATCGTCTTTTAATAATAGTGATAAGGACGCATCAACTTCATTTTCAGGGAGCTAAATCATTATATTACAAAAAAAGGAAAGGCATGATAGAAGAGAATATAGTACAAGTAAGCAATCGTACCTTGATATCCTTCTAACATACAGTTGCTGTAACCATTGCCATTGCCAGCTTTTAAGACCTCTGCTCTAGCAGCCAGCAACCCATAGTGCAAATAGCTGGGAAAAAAATGCAGTCATAATCATGTGATTTGCAGTAGATATTCACCAAAATGCAAACACAGAGCACTAGCGCGTGACTTTACACCTTGAAACAGTACTAAAGTACTGGTTTTTAGGTCACACCTTTTACACATAATGGCGTAATAGGCCCTTAAGGTTGCTTGGGCATAAGTGTTGTGCTATTTCTGCTTTTGTCATTACATAAGAATTTCCTTGAGTTTCCACTTTCAGAACTACAACATTTTATGCTTTTTGGAGAAAATATAACCTATGAATGCAAATAGGTTGAAAAGGGATTTACAGGACTGGAACACAATCGAGAGCTTAAACAGGTTTTGGAATGTTTATTTCTGTTTTTTTAATCCTTAGTTTTCCACATGCAAGATTCATAAATTAGAAGATTTTTTTTTAAAAAAAAGCAGCAATCACGCAAAGCTGGATAATTTGTAACACTGACCTGTGAACATAAAGATAATACGTGGTTCCTTTAAGGAAGAGTTTCTTCACATATGAATCTTCCCCTTCAGATGGTTTAGGAGCCTTTTCTGCATCCTTCTCCGCGATAGCATATGCCATTTGGACAGATCCACCACCAAGATCGACCACTCCAACTGTGTCTGCATAAGTCTTTCCCAAATTTCCCAACAGATAGTTGATAGTGACCTATAAGGAGAGAGAAGAGTTATACTTGTTTCTGACTTTCCAGAGTAAAGTCTGAATTTAAAAGGAAGTGGACAAGTGATTTCTAAACACTTCCGCACCAACTGTGAATAAATCCTAAGATCTCACATGGATTGGTTGATCAGGAGATATCAAAAACTCTATCACACCTGCTAGCTTTATTGTATTAGAACTTGCTGAATTTAAACATATTAACTTTTATTAGGAATCTACGCTGGTTTCAACCCTGGCTTATTCACAACTACATACTGTAGCATGCCAGATATCAGTTTCCAAAAGATTGACTGCCCACTGAAATAGTCCCAAGTGATTGCAGGTGCACTAGATAATGCCAGCAGTACAGAGCCTGAGCTACATTGCACGGTGCCAAACATTCCGAAAATCAGCTGGACAGTGGTAATGCAAAAGAGCAATGGTTACATAAGGGCAGCATCATACCCACTCGTACGCCCCTTCCTGCGACCCATCAAGAACTGTAACCCAATCCGCTTGGTTTTTGAAGGAACTCTTGTCACGAAGAAGATCCCTAACCTGCAGCAATCGCAGTGATCAAATTGGGTCAGTAAAAATTGTGATCATAGTAATAAAAACAAAAAAAACTCATTTACGGAAATAATACTATGCCCACTTATGAAGACAGTTATGACATCACTCAAAAGAAAAGGCTATAAGAGAAATTTACCGCTTGCAAGATCTCTTCAGACTTCTGAGCTCCCAAATTCCTCAGCCCAGCGGTGGCCTGCGCATGGATGGAGAATAAAGGCAGTAAGAACATCATCAAGCACGAAGTACAAAAAATCAATCGAGTACTGGTGCGACGTGCCACCCACCCCGACTCTGACGGGCGTTTGGTCGCGCAATTCCGCAGGTACCACTCGCTTGGCTTCATCAAGGAGAGAGACGAGCGACTGGGCAGCCTCCCGCGGGTCACTGGCGTAGGCGCTAAGTCCGGGTTTTTTCTGCGAGCGGAAGGGCGGTAAGAATCGTAAGATGATGATGGTGATGATGGGGCGGATCCAGATCCAGATCCAATTGATGTGCATTAATTACAGGCACAACAAACTAGTTTACCTGGACGAAGAGCTCGATGTCGGTGCCAATGTTGACGAGATCCAGGTTGGCGTCGAAGCAGAAGACGTGGACGCGGCTGCCGGAGCTCCCGGCGTCGAAGATGACGGCGTACCTCTTAGCACCCGCGGCGGCATCCAAGGGTCCCGACCTTCTGGAGGAGGGGGAGGCGGTTGAGGAGGAGGCGGGCATGAGGAGGAGCACGAGGGAGACGAGGGCGAGCGGGGCGAGGAGGAGGAGCAGGACGCCGCGGTAGCGGTGGAGGCGGTCGGCGAGCGTGTCCTGGCGGCCGTTGGGCAGCGCGGAGTAGCGCGGGCGCATCTTGGCGTCGGTGGGGAGGAGGAGGTCCGGGGAGGAGGGCGTGCGGTAGCGGATGCGCCCGGGGGGCGTGGGCGACGGCTTGACCGCCTCCTGCTCCGCGGGATCCAGGGCTCCGCGCCTGCGTGCGCGTACGCGTCGGTGGTGGATCTGCTGCTGCGGCGGCGGCGGCGGCGGCGGCGGCTCCGGCTGCGGCTGCGACTGCGTCGTGGTGGACGACGCGACGCGGCGGCGTTTAAGGCGGGCGCGGGAGTGAGTGGGGGTGGTGGATTCGAGCGAGTTGACCTCGCTCGACCTTGGGAATGGCGGGGGCGGCGCGCTGGCCTGGAAATGCGAGCCGCCTCGGGATCTGCCCTGCCGCAAGGGAGGAGCCGAGGAGGGAGGCCGCGGGCACCACACCACACCACCGAGGAGCAGCTGCTGCTCTAGCGCGGCTCGCAAGGCAAGGCAAGGGAAGGAACCTCCACGCCCTCCATGTCCATGCCACCGTTGGTACGGTCCACGCCACCGGCGCGTGTTTGCTACGAAAAGTTCTTACACATTGACCGTGTACACAGATTAGAGATTACCATGTTGATTGATGATGGATTGTGAACTACTACTGCTATTAACTTTCTACGGCCACCTCATATCTTCGCCTTTTTCTTTTCTCCGTTGATCACGTCGCCGAATGTTCCGTTCCAAAACCGGCGCTGAAAAAGGCCGATTAAGTTTAGAGTAACACGAGATTGTGGATTGTACACCGAATCCATGGTGGGAGGGGGACTGAACCGACACTTAGGTCAGGTTTATATAAGTCCCGTCACATCGCAGGTTTAGATATCAATTAGGAGCACTAATATAAACTTATTATAAAAATTAATTTCATAAGTCGTGACTTAATCATAAGACGAATCTATTAAGTAAAATTACTCTATAATTTGACCACTAATTGCTATAGTAACTATCTGCTAATCGTGCATTAATTATACTTAATAGATTCGTCTAGAACCCTAATTGCAACTTATGCAATTAGTTTTATATTAAATTGGCATTTGAACATTCGAATTGATATCCGAATATTCGATGCGGCAGCAACTTAAGTAAAAACCATACGAGGCTTTAGGCAAAATAGTAATCTCAAAGATAGGCCTGGCCTTCTACAAAAGTTCAAAGATGCCCTAGTTTTAGATGAGCAAATTAATTGGTGATCTTTGGATGCACCTCTAACCCTATTTATTTGTACTACTTTTCTGATGAAACAATACATATATTTAAACTAAAGAAAGTTGAAGGTGTGCCTAAGCAAACATGCTCTAGTGCCATCCCTAGCTTCTTGGCGCCACACACAGCTGATCTATACACACATTGATCAAGGCAGACACGTCTCTAGCTGCACTTCTCGGTGCCACACTCTGAGCACAATTTTGATGTTGCCCTTAAATATGGGGAACCACACTCATCGCTCAACTTCCCAGGGCTGGTTAGCTGAAATAAAAAAAAAACATCAAGGCAACGGATAAAATATTGTTGGGCTGGCCCAAACCTTGCTGTTGCCTGTTGCGCCCCCCCCCCCAAATACCCACCGACCGCAATAAGACATACACTCCATCTAGTGCTAGGAGACAGGAACGATCACGAGCAGCTCTGGTATAGACTGAACTGCTGGGTTGTGTACTGGCCCATTTAGTTCGCGATTTTTTTAGATTTTGGCACTGTAGCATTTTTGTTGTTATTTAGTAGTTAATGTTCAATTATAGACTAATTAGACTTAAAAGATTCATTTCATGCTAATCTGTTAGACTATGTAATTAGTTATTTTTTTCAATTACATTTAATATTCTATGCATGTGTACAAATATTCGATGTGACGGATACTGTAGAATTTTTTTAGAAACCACACATGCCGTACTGTTTGTCATACATTGGAATTCGCTACACAAACCTGCACAAGGCACAAGAATTCTCACTCAAGAAAAGGAATGAATGCTCCATACAAGTTGCTGGCAAGACACACAACACTCACTCCCTTTTGAAGTACATACACCACCAAGGAATCCAATGCAAATCGCGCAGAAGAAACTTCACCAGAATAAGAGTTCCCAATTCCAAAAGTTGATCGACAACAATTTGTAACATCCAATTATTCCTGGTAATCGTGTGATCCAACAACAATCCATTATTACAAGTTCAGACAGAACACCAACAGGCAACGACAGGAGCAGCCCTGCTTTCATGTGCCCAATTCTTATACACACGTACAAACAGGGAATGGGTCTACACAGTCAACTCCGTCCTCGAGACAAGAACGCCATCTGTATCGGCATAGAGCCATTCGCCATCGCAAATCCTAGTTCCTGCCATGGTCACAGGGACATGCTTCTCACCAATGCCCTTCTTGTTTGCCTTCATCGGGTGGGAGTTGAGAGCTCGAACACCAATGTCACAGCCGTTGATCTCATCAACATCCCTGATACACCCATTCACCACAATGCCAGCCCACCCATTGTTCTGTGCCTGCTGGACAGGGTTGCCACCCAGAATGGCACAGCGCATACTCCCACCACCATCAACCACAAGGACCCTGCCGTGGCCTTTCTCCTCAAGGAACTCACGGATCAGAACATTGTCCTCGTAGACCTTCAGGGTCACAATAGGACCAGCAAAAACTTGGCGCCTTCCGTAGATTTGGAAGATGGGATGGAGAGCACGAAGCTCGCCATTCATAATCAAATGAGGATTAGCATCACATACTTCAGCAGTGGCCAGTGGCAAGGCAGCCATATTAGCTTCGCTCCTGCTTGTCATCAGAAGAGAAGGAAATAAAACACTGACCCACATGAAATCAACAGAGCAAGCTATACTTTGCATAAGAATACCAACAAATTCTCCAAAGAAGAGCACCTTTTAAATCTTTAGAACTTCAAGACTGAAAGATGACATCCATAACTATTAACAGTAGTCATATATAGCTAACTAACAGAAGTTAATGTAAAGGTTCCACTTGTGAACATGAAGAAATTTTCCATGATTTAACTGCCAAACTGTTAACCAAATTTCTTTGAACATCATTTCAAAGAAACATAAGGTCCGGGCTTTGGTGAAAAACATAAACCACTATGTCTGTTTTACTGTTTATTTGACAGACAAAGAACATTATGTAGCACGGATACGGATACGTGTATCGGTATCGGAAGGATATGGATATGCGGATACGGCAATTTCCTAAAAAATCTGATACGCGGATACATTTCACTATTTTTTAAATAAATAAATAATGGCACATATTAAATTTGTGAAAGTAGTAAATTACCTTGCAATAGCAATTACCAGCAAAAACAAGTGCAGGACATCAAATTCGCAAATCCATAACATAGCAGCAGCCAGCAGGTCTCAAATTCTCAAAAATAAAAGTGCCAATACTTAACTACTTAAGTTCTATTACAGCATAGCAGCAGGCCTCAAATTTTCAAACACAACAGTCTCAAATTTAGGAAATTAATAAAAGCAAAAAGCAATAAGGCATTCAGGCTTGCAAGTTGCAATTCAGGATCGCATCAGGTTCCTATTCCTCATTTGTTTCATTGTCATCAACCTGCGAAGCATCAGCTTCCAAACCAAAAGTCACAGATTGCAATTCAGGTTCATCAAGGGACAGGTCAGCCACTTCAAGAACACCAATACCACCAAGTGAATGAAAAGAATCCCCTCCTACATCCCACATCCTTGTCTCTCCTGTCTTGTATGCATCAGTTCTTCTTGACAGATGCCTCAGATTTGAGCGCACAAAGTGGGGAGCAAAGGAATAGAATAGATCGAGAATGGGGGCAGGAATACGAAGTGGGGTGCAAAGAAATCAAGCAAGAAGCAGCCGCGAACTTAAGAACAAGAGGAGATCGAGAAGGGAGAAGGGGATTAACTCACGGGAGTTCGCCGCGTCGCAGGGGCTTGGATCCGCGTCGCAGGGGCTTGGATCCGCGTCGCACGGGCCTGGATCCGTCGTTGGCGGCCGGCGAGCAGGGACGGAGGCTCGTCGCCGGTGAGCAAAGGCGGAAGCTCGTCGCCGGCGGACGGCGAGCGGGATTGCGGCGCGCCGACGTCACCCGGCGGACCTGCGGCGCGAGGAAGTCTGGGCGTCGGGGCGTGTGCGGATCTACGGGAGGGAGGCTTAGGCGTCGGGGGCTTAACGTGTGTTATTGGGCTGTGTTAGTGGGCTGAGCCGTATCCATCGACTCGATACGTATCGGCCCACGTATCCAATATTCGCAAAAAAAAACAAAAAACCGGATACTCACAAGATACATATCTGTGGCGTATTCGATACGTATCCGTATCCGATACGTATCGGATATGCGATACGGCACCAAACTGACGTGTCCGTGTAACGTGTCTCAGCACAATGGCTCAAATATCTGAGATGGTTGGGCAAATCATATGTTACAGGTCGTTTTCTAAGAGGCCAAGGTCGCTAGATGTTTGGGTTATGACTTGTGAATCCGAAATTATCAAATTATCTACGAGAATATTAACATATTATATGATTGGAGCGAATTGGAAAAGGAATATAGCGGATTTGCATTGGTATAAACTCTTGCACCAGCATGAAACTAGCTGTTTTACTAAAAAATAACAATCCGTTTGTTTTGCACCCCAAGTACGAAAAGCGGCGCAAATCGACGCCGCTACAACCTTGGTCTCAGAGTGTATGACTGATGTGGCATACTCTTCCCAGCTGATGAAACACACGGAAGTGACACAGATCACACCTAGAAGTCAGGGGCGGACCAGTATACATAGGACTACACCCAATAATTTTTTGCAAAAAAAAAAGAAAAAACGAAGTTGTTCCGTAGAATACACGGTCAGATCCGGATGCAGATAGCATAAGGTTTGGGTGTTCGATTTCGTACGGCACAAAGGGAAGGGAAGGGAGGGGATGGGCATACACCTATCGGATGCTCGTCGCCGGAGAAACTAGCAAAGGGCGGCGCGGCGCCACTCGCCCTGTCGCCGCCGGGAGGAAAGGAGGCCGAGACGGAGATTGAGAGCCGGTGACGTGTGGGAGACGAGACAGAACAGGAAAAGGCGAGGGTGTGGGTGTGTTTCCACGTCGAACAGGCCCACGGACCACGGCCTGTTTACAGTCTGCCGGCGGCCCAGCGCCGGCCTTCCCACGTGGCAACTTGGTCACACATTTCCCCTGTACGTCACTGCCTTCTCCTCAACACGAGCGAGGTTTATAATATCGCCTGCCGGAGATAACAAACTCCAGCTCAGCTAGGTACTACTTTTTTTTTTCATTTCAAAAAAAAAAAGTACTATTTTTTTTATTTTGTGACTGTAGCTTCATTTATTACGTGAAAGCGACATCAGCTAATGTCCAGCGGAGAAAACAGCATTTGTGGATCCATACGCCGGGTGGATGCTGGCGTCTCGTCGCTCGCCCGCTACCTTCTCTCCTTCCTCCTGTCTTCCGCATATGCATCTCGCCGGCTCTGTGCCGATTGTAATACTTGCTCTAAAACCCCAGAGATGCCCGTGCAGCTCTAGCACACCCTTTGAAACTTCATTTTTTTTTCTTGACGACAACATCTTTGAATCTAAAACTCAACAAAGGAACGAACTATCCATCGAATCGAAGCCACTTCATGAGCAGATCTAGGATGCATTCACCTGGTACGGACGGACGCAGTGCCAGATCGCAGTGGTCGCCCAGCGTTCCGCCTCCCGCGCTCCGCAGCTCTTGCCTCCGTGCGGCCGTGCCAGACGCCGCCGGCCGCACCCGGTCCTCGGCGATGTGCGCGCTCGCCGGCCGCCGGCCGCCCGCCCCTAACCCTAGGCGAGTCGTGCGGTGGATTGGGCGCTGGCCGGACGGACAGTGGGTGAGTTTGCTGATGCTTTGGACCTGCCGGTGTCTGCGGGCTTCCGCTTTAGCCCAGCAGGCTTCGCAGGCTGATCCCACTTGAGCCCACCTCCAAAAAACGTTTTCGCAGGGCGGGCCTTGCGGGCTGGCAGGCCCACCTGCGCCTGCCTGCATCTTGAGCCACACCATCTCCATCTGTAGTTGACTGGTACGCAATAATGGCAGGCGTGGCGGTGGGCGGTGGCCCTCCGTCTCCTTCCCGGCGAGGCGGCGAGGGAGGCCTCCTCTCATTGCCGCGACGCCCGAATTGCCGTCCTGCGCACGTCGCCATCAACCCCGCCCCGAAGCGGCCAAGTTACAGGCCACCAGCCGCCGCCTCGCTTCTTCACGTTGGGATTTGGTTCCCCTACCTACTACATACAATGACCAAAGTAATGTTGATAATTTGGAGAGTTTGGGTCACTCGTATGAGATACAACCCTATACGCACATGCCTCAAGATCAACTTGAACCTTATAGGCCCTCGTGGTCTCTGAATCCGGGATACTATGATGCCTGCATGGAAGGGACTCCTCAATATGATAATGTAAGTTGGATAACATTATATGTTTTGCCTTCCTATGTATATTGTTCAAATTTCATGTCTAATTTCATTTCATGAAGTTTTTCAATACTTGGTGTGATTTATTTATGCTTTCTGTGTAAGCCATCCCATTATATTGAATCTGAAGATTATTTGCATCTTAGCTGCAGTATTATGGATACTTTCTGGAGAGCTCTCCTTTTATAGAGACTCACTGAAGATTTTGATTAGATGAAATCATACTGTTTGCATGCAGTGTGCCTGTGGAATCTAATTATTCTGTAACCACTTTTACTTGCAGCATACACTGTCATCTAGTGAATGCTGGGATATGTCAAGCTTATTTATGTCTCCATTCTATCCTCAAGAAATGCAAGTATATGAGCAGTCTTATGGTGACGAGAATGTCTAAATTGGCAGAGCAACTGGAACACTTTCTGAAGATGACCATCAGATAACTAAATCAGTATGTACAACTGTTTACATGTTTTCTATAGTTTGGTGCCACATAAATCTAGGCCTATACTACAATGCTCTTTGTGCAACTACCCTGTTGCTCCATGTTAAGGGTGGGAATGTGGAAATGGTTATCCGATTTTTTTGCATCCGTATCCGCACTTAATATGGATATCCGTATCCGTATTCGATTGTAATGTGGTACTAAAGTGGATATATCCGAATTCGTTTTTCCTCATTTTTCTCTATCCGATTCTACATCCGTATTCGACAATATCCGCAACATCCGTATTCGAATAAGAATGAGCACATAGGAAACTATTAAAAATTATATATATAACTAATGATTAGTGATATATTAGTTTTAGTATTAATAATAATGTATTTAGCGGAACTATTTAAGAGTGATCATGAATAAATGACATGTGCTACTAGGTTTAATATTACTAATGATATATAAAGATTAAGTTTAATTAATTTCAATTTAATTAACTATATTTTGATATGGATAATCATATTGATTTTAATTTACTTTGGTTTATACACTTATTGATAAAATTATAAATATACTTTATTCTATTTATTCTTTATAAATATCTATATTTCCATTAAAATATTTATTCATTTGCATTTTATATCTTTATATTATTAACTATTTAAATATTTATGGATAAATATGTTTTGATGAGATGTTTTTTTCTTACCTACAATGTTTACATACTTTAATCCTCATTGTATAATGACTTAGCAATACCTTCGAAATATGTTTATAATGAATAAAACAAACAATATAACTATGTTCCAAATCAAGTAAATATCCGAATCCGTATCCGAATTCGAGACATCCGTTTTGCATCGTATCCGACAACATCCGAATCCGTATCCGTATCCGAGTTAAAATGTGGTAAAAAATGCTATCCGGATCCGATTCCATGCGTATCCGATCCGATTCCATCCTTACTCCATGTGCCATAGTATCCTTTCCATTTCTCCTTGTGATTGATGGGTGGCCTTTTTGTGCAGTTGGCCGTTTTCTTTCTTGGATGGCTAAACAGAGCCCCCCCCAACACACACACACACAAAACCCAAACCCAAAAAAAAAGTTTTGAAATGCAGTAAATCAAAATATCATCATATACGTCATGAAAGCAATGTATGCATTCCTCACTTGCTGTGTCAAAAGCTAGGCAGAAACTTCGTCGTTTTCCCATCTAACCAGACATAACCAGAATACTACTGCATATATCTGATTTTGGATATAGCTGGCGCCTAGATATAACCATATTACTACTGCATATATCTGATTTTGGATATAGCTGGCACCTAGTTGTTCTGCTTAGATAATCTGTGCCCTGTCCTGGGTAGCTTGAGCATCATTGTTGGACCTGTACATAACATACAGAATCATTTTCAGCTCCTATTACTCCATTGAACCATTGTTTCTTTAGCTGTATTTTCTATCTGACAATGGCACTGAACCATTGTTTCTTTAGAATAGCTATATTTTCTGTCTGACAATGGCTCACATGAAATGTTAGTTTGGTTTAAACTGAAAATTTCAAGTGTTTTTTTTTCTCATGGAGCATGTCAGCATACAAAATCTTGTTGTTGTTTGACATTCTTCTACCTTTATTGTGCTGGAGAGTTGTTTGGCTTCATCTTTGGGTAACAAATTGATTCAATGTGTAACATGCAGGATGATGGAGCTAACCCTATTTAATCACTTCTGGCCCTTTGGAGAGTATTCAACCTATACTGTATACTCTATTTTAGTCATGTTGCTTCTGGTTCAGCTGTATAATTGTATCTGCATTTGTTTTAAATTTACTTGGTCAAGTGTAAATAAAGAATTTATTTGTAAGAGTTTATGTTCCAAATATATAAAAGATCAATTTCTGCAGTGCTGTCTTGAGATACATTTATCATTTTCTGATTAAGCTAACCTGTACTATGTTTTTCCTTACCAGTGCTTGTTTTGTACCAGAATATTATGAATTCATGATTGTGAATATCATCACATATTACGCTTGAGTTATTTTCTGCCAGTTTCATCCAGAAGTTACAAGATGGCTTAACTCGTACCTCAGTCTCAGTTTACAATTTTTCATCTTGTCCAACTAACCTAGCTGTTTTGCCATCCTCTGTCTATGTTTCTCACCATGTCCTGTCTCAAATTTATTAGGTGCTGGAAAACAAAACGATCATGTCAAGATCTTCGCGGTGTTCTGCTCGCTCTGTGACTCTCTGTGTCATTGGATACCAGAGGGCAGAGGCCATAATATAGCTTGTTCAGCTACTTGCTGTTGTATCCTTATCAATTTCTATGAAGATAATCATTTGCAACATGTTCTATAAAACATTTCTTCATGGTACATACTCCCTCTTCCATTCCAAATTATAGGTTGTTTGACTTTTTTAATCCCAAGTTTGATCACTCGTTTTATTCAAAAAGTTTATACAAACATAGTCAAATTTAAGTCATTATTGAAGAACTTGTATTGATAAAGCAAGCCACAACAAAAGAAGTGATATTTTGCACAAATTTTTGAATAAGCCGAGTGGTCAAACTTGAAGTCAAAAAAGTCAAACGACATATAATTTTGAATGGAGAAAGTACTACTTTCTCAGCAGAATTGTTTCGAAATTACCCCTTTTCAAGCTATTTATTTCAACACTAGGGAAATTTGTAGACAGCACATCAGTGTAATTCTGGTGGTGGACTGGTGGGTGGGGGTGGGGGCGATCACAATGTATCCAGGACATTAAAAAAAAGAAAAAAACAAAGACAGTGTTGTCTATCAAGAAACAAAGAAAAGCCCAGAGCTGCACTGTTTTCAGGACTTATAAATTGCCTGAAAACCTGAGTATCAAGCAACCAAAAGGGGACTTGATGGGCGATATGAAGCTGCTACGGCTCCATCCAGTTACAGAAAACAATTGAAGACATTGGACCCATCATTCCAAGCACGATCAGATTTTCAAAAAAAAAAAAAACTTCCAAGCTGTCACTTCTGCGTATCTCCTAGGCCCATAGTCTGCTGGTGCCCCCAACAGGAAATCCTTGGTTGGTTAGCTAGTGTTCGTTGCGCTAGCTTCGCTATTTTCATGTTAAATGTCCGCAACTATCCTGGGCCTGCTTGGCCTGGCCCAATTGTTCCTTCTATCGTCCTCGAAACTAGGTGGGGAGAGATGATCCAGGAGCGGAATATGAACTGCAGAGGTTCCAAAGGTGCGAATTAATACATTTCTGAACTCTATCATGAATCATGAACTAACTAAACAAGGTAAGAAATATGAGAACACCAATACACTGCTTGTTTCATGGTAGCACCACTAATGCACACTGATCCGCTTTTGTTGCATGTAGTATCTACTTTTTGCTTGCCCGGGGGATCGTGATCGAACAAACATGCCTTTCTGCCATGCGCAATTTTTTAGCTACAATACATGACTAGCTTTTACATATCTCCGCATTGTTTCGGTTAGTTCCCCGTACGTGTAAAGGGGTATCAAAAGAATCTTCTTGCTCCTGCAATACGGTTTGAGAAATGCCAGACCCACTCACTGAGCATAGATATATTTTGAATGGTTCTTTGTTTTCATGAATCATGGCCCTTTAAATAAGGTTACCTTACCCTGGGGAAGATAAAAAAAGCAAAGGCTGGCCAAAGGAAATAGAAAGATGCGATGCCCATTGATATCTAAGCTCATCGTACCCTACTCTTTAGTCTTTAATCTCTTGCTTGCTTAGTTGGGCTGCCGTGAAATCAAGATACAGTTGAAAAGTGAATAACTTTGGCATAACTTCCTTATTTGACCGAACCTTTTCACACAACTACATGTAAAAACACTGTCGAAACAAAAGCTGTGCAGAACACAAAGCAGCTGTTCTCATGATTCTTCAATCTCTTGACTTTTTGCACTGTTATCGAGAGAGCGTTAACCACTCACTTTGAGATAGTGACGCAGAAAAATGACTCTGGCATACCTGAAACCAGTTGAGATGGGTGACAGTGGGAAATGTTTTATGGAGTCAGCCATGACTGGTTATTGAAATTTACCGAGGTGACTTTCTCGGTGTGGTCAAGTTGCAGCATTCAAATCTCAATTCGCAGCAAGTTTTTCTGTTAAAGAACCTGATAAAACGTCTTATCAAAAGTTCAAAACCCAAAATGCTTGCCAGCTTGGAACTAAGGTATGACAAAAGCAAGTGCATTAACATATACTATAAGAGACCAGATTACCATTTGTTTTCAGTATGATTAGCAGCTTTTTAGTATTGCTAGTGGTGTGCACATGTCATCTAAGCTTGCATCCTTTCCCTGTTCGGAATGAATTTTTTAAAGCTGGTGCATGAAGACAAGGACAAGTGGCAACATTATTATTTGTGAACACATAGGCCCATATGATCTGATGATCCTGAGCAGATCCTACTATTTAATTTGTTTCTGTATTATTCAAAGAGGAAGGGCAGAGAGAGACAGACTATAATTTGTACAGGTCGACCAAAGTTGCCACTTGAGCATAGAGAAGGGCAAGCTGATTTATCACTACTTTAGTGATGAGCAGATGTAAGGAGGCACTGGCACCTCTACCTGAAAACCTACACAGACCACGGCTCTGGTGGCAACGACCTGTCTGCAACAGGTAAGCGTATTTGTAACCTCTCGTATCTAACAATGTTTACTGACAGTTTTCATGGCTTCCAAGTTAATCATCATCAGTTTTTCTTTTGCAAAAAAAAAGAAGAAGAAAGAAAGAAAGATAATAACCTTATGTAGGATAGGTGTTTCTCGTTTGCACTTTCTTCAGCTGACTAGTTGACCTTTTGTCTTTAGGAATTTGATCAGGAACATGTGAGCTGAGATGGATGCTGCTGGTTCCAAGTAGCTTTCTTGATATAGTGTGATCAGTGAAGACCCGTATGCAGTAGCACTAGCTTGTGTATGTACTCCAGCTGGGAGATATCAAGATCTCCGCACTCCACAGTCCACAGTGCAGAGGTGGTCTCGTCTCTCCCCGAAAATTTCGGCTGCAAGAGTCCAAGTGCCACCCACATGGGGGGGGGGGGGGGGGGGGGGCTACTATTCCCTCCATGTCCTGCTGCTGCGTGCTGCCCCCTGTGACCTGACCTCGAGTCCCTGACGGACCTACAGGCAACGCTATCGGCTATCGCTACGCAGGGAACAAAAAAGCTTGCTTGGAGCTACATGCCCCCTCTCCTCTGTGCGGCCCCGCACGTCGATCTGCTGATAGCTCTCATGCAGGGCAATGGCGATGGGTTGCAATGCCTGCCTTCTCGGCCGATACAGTAACAGTACGTACTGTCTTGAGTGCATCTTTTTTTATGAGTACAGTACGCACCAAAAAATCAAATACGGTGATTTTGGCAAGGGTATCGATAATGGATCAAACCCGTGCTATATGTATGTTGTGACCGAGTGCTATTGATTGTTTTTTTAAGTCCTATTTCCAACTCTGAACTTTCACGATCGTCCGATTTTTAACCCGAAACTTCTAAACTAGACAGCCTGCACCCTCGAACTAACAAAACCGTGCAAATTAACCCCCCCATAAACTGAATCCACCCAGATTTTCAGCCACGTCACCCGTCCACGTGGCGCCAGTGGCCACGTCAGCTATCCTCTCATCTCTATTTCTCTCACAGACAGGTAGGCCACCACCTCTCCACTCTTTTCTCACTGCTATCGCCTGCTCTGTCTTTCTCCTCCACCATCACCTGCCTCAGACGCGGATCAACAACCCGCGTCTCCACTAACTGTTTATGTTGGAGACGCGTGTCTGAACCCGTGTCTTCTATAAAAGTTTATGCAGGAGACGCGTGTCTGAATCCGCGTCTCCTAAGTGGGTGTTTATAGGAGACCCTGTTATATCGCATCTCCTAACTTTGTCATTCCCCGTCTTATGTTTTAGATATAGGAGACGCGGCTTGTATGCCAGTGTCTCCTTTATAGATCCTAATGACAGGCTCATTTTGTAAGCACGCGTCTCTTTTGTGAGTGATTACAGGAGACATTGATTTTGTCCACGCATCTCCTCTATGCCTGTTATAGGAGACGCAGTTTGTTTCCATTCCGCGTCTCCTATGGCCCATTGCGTCTGTCTCACAGATTTAGCACACACACATACAAATTCCCAGCTAATAAATATGCTCAAACATTACATGCAGAAGATTAAGCATTCAACATTCAGATATCACAAGTTTAAGATTCGACATTCAACAAGCAGTTACAAGATCAACATTCCACAAGATACAAGACCATCAACAGTTTCACAATAACTAATTTTGCAGTGTTGTCTGTTCATCTGAGACCATGAAAATAAGTTTGTCTAAGCATGATTAGGCGCTGGATTATTGCAGCAGAACTCTCCCTTCTTCGAGATCACCTGATCCATGATGAAGAAGGATAACTTTTCTTGAATGGGGTGCAAATCATCATCGCTGAGGGGGGCTGTCGGCACTTCGAACTCCTGCATTGGAAGAACAAAGTCAGCAAGGAATTAGCAACTTGCAGAGATAAAATAGCCATCATAGAGTATATTTGACTACCATTAAACCTCTCAAAGAAAAAAAAAGGAAAAGGTGCAATCCAAACTGATGCAACTCTCTAACTATTTGCTCAAAAAGTAGCAGAATTCAAAAAATCTAATCTCCAACAAGACAACATGCCAACATAATACAGCTATCATGTTAGTCATACCATTTTTAAGAATAACCATTTATATTTTAGTTGTAAATTATGGAAAAAAGGAGCCATCACTTGGGAGATATACCTCAGGTTCATTGGCCATACTTAATAATTCCATTGCTTTGACCATGTGGTGGACAACATAGAAGCCACATGCGTTGCCGGGAGGTTGCTGGTGGCACTGCAAAAAAGAAATAAATAGACCAAATAAAAATAGTGAGAAGAAAGAAACTACACAGCTTTATTACTAGCTTTCACAGCAATGTATACCATACCGAGAACGTTGTGACATGTTCCAAGCTCCGGGTGCAGTCCATCTTTTTCAGTGTGATGTATGAAAAAAAAGCCCTACAAAAACACAGTCACACAGCCATGGAATATTATTGTTAGGGTATAGAGATTATTTTGGGAATTAGTTGAAGGTTATGGAAGAACTCACTCATTAATGATCTCTTTAAGCACACTGTAATTATGCGCCTTGTACTTTTAAGAATCGAAGTACAAAGCCTTGTTCCACTTTGGAATGATAACCACTAGAATCCAGTGTCCACCTGTATTATGTGCAAACATTATAAGTTTTTTTCCTAGCAAATTTGTGCAAGGTCTTTTCTAAATACTCCACCACATAAGATCGATCTTGATCCATGGTACTCATGCTCATCAGCTCCGGATCGAGGAAGCCCACGGGCATGGACTTTTCCCTTTTCACGATCATGGATCTAGTTAAGAAAAAATTAGTGCCTAGACAACAAATGAACAAATGAACTAAAAATTTGTGAGAATCAGATTAGAGTAACTTACACCGTGAAGCAACGGAGTAAAGACACATCCAACCCATCGAGATTGAAGAGGTCATATAAGTCATTGAAACAAAGAAGAAAATACTCGTTGCTATCTGGTCGCTGAAAATAGTTACGCGTTACGCTTGTACTGGACCACATCTATCTGTTTTGCCACACAACCTTTCATGTAGTACTTATGGAATTCATTGGTTGCAGATCCGGCGCTCTTAAGTTGAGCAGCTGTCAACATTGGTTGTCTATATTTGTAATGTGGGTTGGTTTTAGTCCATGTCGGTGCTATACCTTTCTGCTTATGCAGCTTCTTATTCTCAGTCATTTTCTTTTTCTCTGCCCAACTGTTGGCAGCAACCTTCTTTTCTCCACTAGCTGCATTTTCTGCTGCACTCTTGGATGCAGCTAGGGCTGGAAACGAGCCGAGCCGAGCTGAGCTCGGCTCGGCTCGGTTCGGCTCGGCAAGTGAACGAGCCGAGCTCGGCTCGGCTCGCTATTTTTGCGAGCCAGAAAATCAGGCTCGGCTCGGCTCGGTGGAGGCTCGCTATTCAATAGTTACATGAGTTCCCGTACTCTAAATCTCGAAGAGGACCTCAAAATACAAGAAGTAATGCTCTAAAACAAAGAAAGAAAACTAAAAGACTAAGCTTCAGTTTTCTTTTTCGCTTTCATTTCATCCTTGCAAAGTCTTTACGCAGCACCAAACCAGCACATCTCTCGACTTCTAAACTTGATATCCTAAAGCCGCTAAATAACAACGTAAGACCAAAGGATCTATAAGCAATGCTTCAAGAAAAAAAAACGACATCGAAGGTGCTATGGCTGCCTAATCCGGCAAGCCAGAGAAAGGTTTTGGGTTTTTTGGATTCCTGCCATTACAATTCTCCGACTTTGGAAGAATGCCACTACTTTTCACGTTATTTGAAACTTGCCATTAAAATTTTGCAAACCTCACAGAACTGCCCTGATCTACGCTTGCTACGTCTCTGGGCCCACTGTCAGGGCGCGTTTTTGCGTATGCGGACCGTATTGCCCCTCCTCTTCTTCTTTAAACCGTCCGGTCGGCTCGAGCCGACCCCACTCGCCTCGTCTCGCCTCCTCCTCCCCAGACTCGTCTTCTCCCGTTCCCCATCCCCGAGCAAACCACCGAAACCCTAACCCTAGAGATTGACGGCGGCGGCGTGATTCGCGGCGGCGATTGAAGGTTTCCTCGACAAGGACTGGCAGCAACTGAGAGGAACCCTAACCTCGCATCAATCGGCGGGGATGGAGGCACCCTGATGGTGGGAAGCGCCGGCTTGGCGCCGCCATGCGCCTCCACTGGTGCTGCGGCGATGGGGGACAGCGGTAGCAGGTACCCAATCTGCATTCTTCTATAGTCTAGTTGGCGATTTAGGCGTCTGATTTGCTTTGTGCACGTTGTGTTGATTTGGGGATGAATTTGACTTTACTTCTGCCTAGGGATGGGATGTTTGCGGTAGAGGTAAAAGTCGAAGGGTTCATGCTTAAAGACGCTAGTGGTAGAAAATCATACACAAAAGGGCGAGTTTTCAAGTGGGATGTTGAGTATGGGTCACTGACGTTAGACTTGCTGTTGAAACATCTGGCAACCGAGTTGAATCTATGCACTGACCAGTTACCCACTGTTTGGTTTTATGACAAAAGATTGAATGAGGACACCAGACTAGCTGATGAGATACAAATGATTGATTTGTTTGAAATGTATAAGGAAGAGATGACATGCCAGGTTGTAATAGGTGTATTTGATAGATCTACTTGTCAGGATCATGAGTTTGATGAACTGGAGCCTCTGTGTGTGATTCCTCCTGCTGATGCACCTGCTGATGCACCTGATGATGCACCTGTTGATGCAGCTGATGATGCACCTGATGATGCAGCAGTTTTAGGCACTCATGGCAATCGTAAAGCACCCACTAGATGTCCCACTCAGCCTATAGTCAGGCCAGCTGCTGCTCATGAAAATTCAGAGGCAGCGGATGAGGTAGAGTGTGATAGAGAACCAGATATTTTTGACAACGAAGAAGAATATGTGGGACTTGATGATGAGGCCACATATGCTGAAAATCCACAGCCACCAGAGTTTGCACATCCACAGCCATCTGACAATGCTAACTCTAATGCCACCGATGATCCTGATGTTGATTTTGTCCATGTCGAGGCAGAGGTGGATGATGCTGATCCTGACGAGGTCACTGTATTGCATGATCCTGAGAATCCCAAAATTGTGAAAGGGGAGCTGTTTCCTGATATCATTGCATTTAGGAAAGCCATAAGACATTATGCTGTGAAGACTGGATTTGAGTTTGCTACTGCTGGTTACAAAAGTGACAAGTCAAGGTTCATAGCAAAGTGTGCAGCAGAGGGATGCCCTTGGCGCATACATGCTTCCACCATTTTTGATAAGAAAACTGTACAGGTACATATCATTCTGTCCTGTCCTTTGGTACCCATTTGTTTATCCTTTCTTAACATCTAACATTTTTGTCTTGCTTTGAACTGTGTTGTAGATCAAAGTGCTGCCTGCTCCCCACAATTGTCCTACCACCAAGCTAAGAGAAGGGAAAATGGCCAGTCAAGGCTGGTGTGCAGACAGGCTTGGAGAGTGGGTTAAGAACAACCCAATAAAGGGAGCAAAGGATGCAAAGGACAAGTTGGAGGGTGACTTTGGAATTAAGCTGAAGTACTCTAAAGCTTGGTCTGGTTTGAAGGTAGCCTTGGAGCAAATTCATGGTAAGTACGAAGAAAGCTTTCAACTTCTGTACAATTGGGCAGCACAACTGGAAATAAGTTCACCTGGAAGTAGAGTACAGATAGAGGTACAGAAGGTTGGTAAGAGAAATAGGTTCAAGAGGATATTTGTTGCTTTGAAGCCATGCATTGATGGATTCTTAACTGGTTGTAGACCTTTTGTAGGAGTAGATGCATCTTTTCTTAATGGAAAGTATACTGGGCAATTGGCTTCAGCAACAGGTGTTGATGGGCACAACTGGTTGTATCATATTGCTTTTGGGGTGTTTGACGTGGAGAATGAGGACAATTGGACGTGGTTCCTAGACAATTTGCACAGTGTCATAGGAGACCCTCCAGGTCTAGTGATATGTTCTGATGCTTGTAAAGGGTTAGAGAATGCTGTTGGGGCTGTTTTCCCCAATGCTGAAAACAGGGAGTGTGCAAGGCACATGTACAAAAACTTCATGAAGTACTACACGGGAGACGTTTTCACTGATCACTTGTATCCTGCTGCAAGGAACTACACAGAGGGCATGTTCAAGTGGCATATGAAGAAAATCTATGAGTTTGCTCCTGATGCAATAGACTACCTGCAGCAAAATCATCCTAGGATATGGTACAGATGTGGCTTCTATGAGCATAGCAAATGTGATTACTTAACTAATAATGTATCTGAGAGCTTTAATGCTCAGATCAAGGAATTCAAAGGACTTCATCTCCATGAGCTAGTTGACAGGATTAGAGAGCTCATAATGGAGAAAAGGTACCTAAGAAAGAAGCTGGCACAGAATTGGGGAGATGGAATCCTACCTGGTGTAATGAAGGACTTGAACCTCAAAAGCAATAACCTCAAAGTTGTTAAGGTTAAAGTCAGTGATGATGACTTCGCAGAGGTGACACTGCTGGATGATTGGAATAACCAGAAAAGACACATAGTTGATCTGAAAAACAAGAATTGTGGATGCAGGGAATGGCAGGTAACTGGCAAGCCATGCAAGCATGCCTTGGCGTGGATACTGTCCAACAGAGGTCTGCAAATTGCTGATTTTGTGCATGAATATTACTCAGTTGCAAAGTTCAGAGCAGCTTATGAAGGTAGAGTTGAGGCAATGCCAGACAGATCACAATGGCCAGAAGTTGATCTTGGATTTAAGGTTTACCCACCTTTGCTTGGAAGAGCACCAGGAAGGCCGAAGGTTCAAAGGCAAAGGGGATGCCTAGAGAAAAGGGCCGCCAAAAAGAGAGTCAAATGTTCAAGGTGTCGAGGTTTTGGTCACTTTGCCAAGACATGCAAACTTGAGATGGTTGGAGAGGATGGAGAAACAGCACCAACAAAAAATAAAAGGTAATCCTTGCTCTAAATTATTTAGGATGCATTTTTTGCTATAAATCATGGGTTAAGTCATTGCTGTAAATCCTGTACAGGAAGAGGACTGAAGACACAGCTGGACCATCATTTGTCAAAAAGAAGAAGCCATCAAAGAGGAAGAAGACCCCTAAGAAGAAGAAAACACCTGCCAAGAAGAGACAGCAAAGGGATGCTGCTGCTCCTCCAGCCAAGGTAGTCAGAAGCTTGATGGACCTAATTTCTGGTGATGGACACTGAAGTTCATGCTGATGGACCTATTTGATTTTGGAACTGTGAATTGGAGCTTTGTGTGCCTATCATGGCCTGTAATGCTTGAAACCTAGAACAAGCTTGTAAAGCTCCTAATGCTTTTGTGTGTGCCTGTCATGGCATGTGTTGCTTGTGAACTTGAACAAGCTATTTCCCTGAATTTCTATATGCTATTTCGCTGTCAGTTTCAATTCGCGGTCAGGTTGAACTTGAAATTCTGTGTTGCTTGTTAACTTGAAATTGTCATACCCATGCATACAATAGCATTCATTCAAGGGTTACCCTTCATTCAATATCTCTGTTCAAATTTTCATACAACTGCAAAGATAGAGGGCTACCTAATTGACTAGTTCCAGACTACCACAGTTTGCTAACAATACAACCCAAAGCTACACCTAGACAAACTGCTGCTATCACAACAGATTCCGATTTCAACCTCTGCATTTGCACCTTCAGATCCCACAACCCGTCCACGGCACTGTCAACTTTCAGCTTCAGTGCATCTAGCTCTTGCTTCATCTCCAAAATGCGGTCATCACAACAACCACCAAGGTCTCCGAAGCTGGGAGGGATCGACTTCTTCCAATGAGGTGGAAGTTCCCCTGGGTTGCGCAAGTAAGCAGCATATTGTGCCTCGGACATGATGACGCCACAGGTTGTTGGGTCATCCTGCATCACATTCAACCCTAGCGGCATGAACACCAAACAAGAGACCCGAAATTGCACACAAATTTAACACAAAACGACTTACTTTGATGTTGTTAGGGCACTTCACGAAGCTTTGCCCATAAGTTTTCGGCTGCTTGCTGACGATCCGAACCAGCTCGATGCGGCAACCAGGGCAATCCACAAGTGCGGGCAGCGGCGGGCTTTGACCCGGCCTCTGCGTCGAGCTGGAGCCGGTGGATGGCGGCCGCCAAATCTGCTTCAAACTCATCCTCGACTAAGCAGCCGCCAAATCTTGGAGGCCGTCGGCGGCGAACCCGGCGAGGGGAAGCAGGCCTCGACGGCAATGGCGTGCGGGAGAAGAAGGGAGAACGGGAGAAGACGAGTCTGGGGAGGAGGAGGCGAGACGAGGCGAGTGGGGTCGGCTCGAGCCGACCGGACGGTTTAAAGAAGAAGAGGAGGGGCAATACGGTCCGCATACGCAAAAACGCGCCCTGACAGTGGGCCCAGAGACGTAGCAAGCGTAGATCAGGGCAGTTCTGTGAGGTTTGCAAAATTTTAATGGCAAGTTTCAAATAACATGAAAAGTAGTGGCATTCTTCCAAAGTCGGAGAATTGTAATGGCAGGAATCCAAAAAACCCAAAGGTTTTCACCCACAGCTGCAAGTAACACCTCACACCACCTCAAAGTATAACAACACTGAAAAGCGCCACCGTTGTCAACCGGCATCATGCCAAAAAAAAAAAGGCTTTCGCCTGAAATACCTGCCTGGCAGCACCACCGTCCTCACAGGAAGCAATGGTGATGCCTCTCTCGGAGTTGATGAAGAAAAGTCCTGTTGCCGCGCCGCCTATGGACCCGGCAGCCGGCTGCATCACTGCGAGCCACCGAGCACCCCTGCAGCTCCAAGTCGGCCTCCTAGGGGGACTGCAAGGCAGGCAGCCACGGAGGGCCGCTGTAGTAGCTTTGGGGTAGCAGCCGCCGGTTGCGCGCGAGGGCCCGGGCTCCGCCCTGGAGGCGCAGTGCCATCCATCCACGACGGATCTGGAAGGGACAAGGCCGCCCAACGGATCGGTAGGTGCTAGATCAACGACTACTGGCGTCGGATCTTCAATGGGAAGGGGCCACCGCCCTCTTGGGGACTAAGTGAGTTTCCACCGACGAGCTCCGGCAGCAGCGAGGGGGAGGGGAGAAAGGAGCCGAAGCTTTAGGAGAGAAGGCGACGGCGCCCGAGTCGCCCTTGGACGACGCTGGGGCCGGTGACGGTTCAGTTTTTTTTCCAAGCTACTACCTTCGTTTCAAATTGTAATTCGTTTGATTTTTTTAAATTTAAATTTGACCACTTGTCTTATTTAAAAATTTTGTGTAAACATTGTCAAATTTAAGTTATTTTTAAAGATCTTGTATTAATAAAAACAACTCATAATAAAAGAAATAATATTTTGTACAAATTTATAAATAAGATGAGTGGTTAAATTTGAGTTCGAAAACTCAAACGACGAAGCGGATGGAGTAGTTTAGGAAATCTACTGAAATGTTAACCGTTGAGGTGGGAAGGAAGAATGCGCGCGCCGCCTTAAAGCTGAAATCGTCCAGTCCAGCCAAGTATGGTGCCAGCCATAGCCATAGCAATAGCAATACTTCATAGGAAGCAACAAGGCATTGGCCATGTTTGGTTTCCCAGTTTTCACATAAGTCGAGATTTTTTTTTTCATATATGGAGTACTAAATAAAATCTATTTGAAAAAAAATCGGGGATATATATAACTTTTCGCGACGAATCTAATGACGGTAATTAATCAATGATCAGCTACAATAATGCTACAGTAACTATCCTTTAATCACACAGTCAAAGACCTCGTTAGATTCCTCTCGTGAAGTACCACAAGAGCTATGGAGTTAGTTTTACTAACTTCATTTAATGTCAGTAATTAATAATCAAAGTTTCATACTACATCTAGTACTAGTACTGCGGAAGTACATCTTGCCATCTGATCTGAGTGTGCAAGGACAGGACAGGCAGGCCCTGACACCGAGCACATGCCGCTGAATCGGCCGTGATCTTGATCGACCCATCATCCTGCCCCAGTGCCCCTGCCCTGCATGGGTGCGCGGCAGCCATGCTGCAGCTGTCCACTCCACTGGATACGGGCGCTGCAGGCGCCAACAGCAATAGGAGAGGCCGCTATGGAGCTGTTTAGGGGCCGTTTAGTTCACTGGGTGAAAATTTTTGGATGTCAAATCGATTGTTTAACCAGATGTCGGGAGGGTTTTTCGGACACTAATTAAAAAATTAATTTCATAACTTACTTGGAAACCGCGAGACGAATCTTTTAAGGCCTTTGACCGCATCATTAAAACATGTGAGTTACTGTAGCTCTTGGTTTAGCCATGGTCACCGCCCTCTCCATAAGGAGCAGCACGCCGCAGCGCCCCCCCCCCCGCCCCGCTGAGCTCCCTCTAGTCTCTCGCCGGCTTTTCCTCTCTTGCCTGTGTTTCGATGACCCCTGAAAAAAATTTTATGAAATTTTTTCAACTTTTTGACCACTAATTAGAGATATTAAATAAAGTCTAATTACGAAACCAACTCCACAACTATAATATTGTAGCACTTACTGCAACTAATGATGCTTTTGACCGTACGATTGGGAGATGCTTAGGCGCGGTTACTGTAGCATCACTGTAGTCAATCATTATAGAACTTGGCTCATTAGATTCGTCTCGAAAAATTACACTCATCCGTAAAAAAGTTTCGCAAATAAATTTTGTTTAGTACTCCATGCATGTATTCGTCTTTTTAAAAAAAAAATTCACATGGTCGTCCAAAAAAGGCCCTTCTTTCAGTTGGTTGCATGACGTGATGTGGATCCGGGGCCATGCGGTGCGGCCTCCGCTTTCCTCTTGGATTTACCACTGCCCCTCTCTCTCTTCTCTTCTCTTCTCTTCTCTTGATAACAGCTCGTGCTCGCACCTGACCTCACTCTGCCATAGAATGGGAGGAAAAGGTTTTCGTACCGGTCCCACATGAGTGGCGCTCCCATAAAGACTTTTATTTAGTTTTCAAATAATAAATACTTTAATTTAATTTATTCTCTCTAACAAAATATTATTGAATAAATCCAAATCAACCGACTTTTTACCAGCGGAATCGAAGGAAATTTTTTTTCTTTCGCCGCTAGTCATGAAGTGTTATATCCCATTAGTGTATTTCCTTTCAAAACAAAAGTGTACTACGTATCATCTAGTCATGAAGTGTTATATTATATTCCAGTAGTGTATTTTCTTTTTAATAAATTTATTTGAAAATATAAATATTGTACGTATTTTTTATAAATTTGATCAAACTTGTGGCACGAAAATAAAAAAACGACATTTAATACAAGTAAGAGACAGGAGTAGGCAATTTCCTTGTGTATCTCTGCTGGGTGGGCCTAACACTTTCCCTATCCCCGGTTCCAGCGCAGCCGTCCCAGACGTTGTCCCACAAGGGACAAACTGTCGTGTCACCTCTACAAAGGCGCAGCCAAACGCGGTCTGCTACCGTCAATCCACCAACAACCAGGGCCCAGGGGTGCCATTTCAAAAGAAAAAACAACCAGGGGTTCGTCTGAAATTTTGCCAGGTACCTCTGTACTAGCCTGCAGCCAGCCATCAACGTATTCATCTACCATGTACGCACGCACATGCACAGCTGAAATTTTCGTTGCAGGCTTGCAGCTATAGTCTATAGTACACGTACACTGTTAGGAGTATACGGCTGTCAGGCTGTGTGTTGATGAATGAGTACCTTTTTCTTGGAAATAAAGCTGCCCTCGCTATCTAGCTAATTAGAATTTCAGAAAGGATTCGCCGCTATTGCCCGTGTGCACGGTCGTGTCATTCTACTGAAAATATCGGGCATTTCACGGGGTCGTCCCTGAAACAGTTATTTTTTTTTGGATCGTCCTGTTTGCTATATATATATCTTAAATAATGCTGACAAATAAAACTGACTAGATGTTTATTTGTTTGGGGAAAAGCTAAGGTTTTTGTCGTCGTCGCTAAATCACATCGAGTCGTCAAATCTTCTGTTTGTTAGGCGGCAATCATCAGGGCACGTATAGCAAGCAAAGCCTTGTCGAAGTAGTAGTGTCCTAGGCCGTACTGTATCTTCAGGATTATATTGATAAGGTGTCGAGCTGAGAGGGATTATCAAAGTTCCAGAGCTGAAAGTCTACATGCATCATGTTCCTTGCATTGTGGGAGATTAATTAGGGACAGCTTGTACACTTGTAATCGATTAAGCGACTAAAATTGCTTAACTGCGTACGTGCTGTCAGGATCGTTTTGGTTGGCAATGCATGCAAGCCGCACAAACACTGCTACTAATAACTATGATAATGCACATTATATTATATTGGGTGTGCCCACAGAATGTTTGGTTGTGTCAACGACCAAGAGAGGAATAATTCAGAGTCCACAAGCTATATATATGTGCAGCATTTCTTTTTAATATATTGATATGCAGCTCTGCTGCGTGTTCGAGAAAAATAAATGTGCGGCATAATGCTGGTAGTTATTATGGTTAAACTCCATATTAACTGGCTAGTATCATGATGATTTCAAGGCTGCAAGCAAAGTGGTATATGTCATCCCCCAGTTGCATACTTAGATGGGTCCAGTAGCACTTCTCTGTTTCTGGGTTCGACTTCCGGTGGAAGTGAATATCACGCTAAGGTTAAAAAAAACTCTCTCGCTAGCCAGATACTTTTATTTTTTTTTTGAACAAAACGGCAGGAGCGCTACCAAATCATTTAAGAAGTAGAAGCAGAGTTTTACAGTTCACTAAAGAGAAATTACATAAAAGAAAAATGCTCAAACTCACAAGAAACATGAAACGAGACTAACATAGGAACTAAGTCAGATACTTTTATAGAAAGCCTATAAAGTAGTAGTGCAGCCAGGTTGGGGAGACCAACTTACAATAACGAGCGAAACTAGGAAAAGAAATCTTCTTCAGTACTGAAATTAAGCTCAAACAACTTATCGAGAGAGATGGATTAGAGTAAGCGCATAGTATATAGATATGCGCAGGGGCGAAGCTATATATAATATAGAGGATGCCGATGCACCCGCAAAAAATAAGCAAAACTAGAGGTTAAATTGATTTTTTTTTCATCATATATGCAGACCCATAGCTCAACTTTATGCAAGCGCACTTGTTCAATTTGAGCCAGTTTGGCTGCTGTCTATGCGCGCGTACGTGGAACCAACACACGCTACGGACATAGCAACTTGGCCATTGATGGCAAGTTAATGATGCATGTTTCATGCAGACCGACCGCCCACTTGATTAGCTCAGTGAATTAACGTTGTCTCAGCCGTGCATGAGTTGCAAATTAAAAGTTGCAACAATTCAAGTTCGGAGCGGGAGTTGATGATCGAGGTGGTGCTGATGGTTGAGATTACTAGTTGAGGGGTTGATCTATCGAGGTCAACAGTAATTCCTTGCCATGTCCTCCTATTATAGTATTCAACTGCATAAATTAAAAGCTTGCAGCTTGTGACTCGTGAACAGCTAGGTAGCGATCGATCGGATCGATATATAGAGTTGGCCGAGCCTGCAGCTGGGAGAGGGTGGACCAGACGTACGTACGGCACCATGCATAAAGCCACGGTACTCGCGGATGGTGGTCATTTGGATTTGGTGCAAAATTAATTAATATTGTCGTGGATGATAGATGAAAACTTTTGCATTATATTAAAGAGAGGAGGGCTAGGATAAGAAGAAGAAACGTATAAACTATTCTCTCCGTTCCAAATTATAAGGCATCCTAAAAATTTTGGAGAGTTAAAGCAATCTCAAGTTTGACCAAGATGATAGAGAGAAATATAAAGATTTATGATATCAAATTGATGTATTATGAAAATATAACTAATAAAAAATCTAATGGTACTTAGTTTATAATATAAATGCTATTATTTTATTATATAAATTTGGTCAAATATATATATAATTTTTTGACTCTCCAAGATTGTTGGAATGTATTATAATTTGGAACGGAGGGAGCATCTGAAAAGGCCTCTGTAATAAGCCATCCGCTAACCCTTTAAGTTTTTTCCGAGTTAAGATGGATATGCATATGTGAGGAAGGGAGTAGGTTTGTTTTCCATTTCGGTCAGATGCAACTAGATAAAAATAGAAAGTGCGGGGGTTCTTCACCTAGTGATAAACGGAGAGGCCTCTCCGTGTATTCGCCTCCCAAAAAGAAAAGGCAACCCGGCCTCCTCACTGTATATATAATCCATGATGCAATTATACTTGCCACCTACTACCACCTTGTTAAGTTGCTATTTAATTTATGCATGCCACTGTCATTAAATTCTACTTAATCATATGGAACACAAAGTATTGGTAACCACACTACTAGTATATATGCATGAATTGGGTTATTGTTCACCAGGCCAATCATATAAACTGGCCGGCAACAGATCGATGGAGTACGTACGTACGTACGCTCTATCGAACTGACAATCAGTGCGTGCAATGTCGCTATCCGTTGGACAGCAACGACGTACGACACTGATCGAGCATCGTCAGGAATAGTCGATCAGCTGCAGGTCGTGGCGCCCATGCATGATCGAGGCGGTTTTTTATTTTTATATTTTTTATTTCCGTTTTTTACAAAAATATATTTGAACTGATTGCTAATCTACTATTTTTAAAAAAATAATTACAACATAATCTATTTATAAAATGTAGAAAATTTTAGTTACCTAAAGTCGCCGGCTTCAAAATTCGACAGGGCTTCGCCGCTTTGCCTCTCCCTCACCCCTCCTCTCCCTCCCTCCCTCTCTTTTCTTTTTTCTGAATTTTTAGTAAGGCAAATAAGGGGGTGAGGGACAGCCAACACCTTATATAGGGGTGGGGGGCCGGCCGCCTCGCAGCCGGGCGGCCTGGGGGACTGGCCGCCCCGCTGCCGGGCGGCCAGTCCCCAGAGAACTATCTGCAATTTTTTTTCGTCTTTTTTTTTGCGGATAAGCCCCTATCGCCCGGCTGCCGGATGGCCAGGTCCCGGCCGTCCGGCAGCAGGGCGGCCGGGGTATATTTCTGTAATTTTCCAAATCAAAAATATATTTTTATAAAAAACAGAAATAAAAAATAAAAAAAACCGCCATGATCGAGCATCCCCTGGCCCGGCCCGGCCTCCTCCCTGTCGCCAGTACACGCACGCAGCTTCATTATTCTTGTCCGTTACTGTATTATAGTTGCTCCGATCCGTGTGTGTGTGTATATATATATATATATATATATATATATATATATATATATACATACCTGGCCTTAATAATCTGGGTGTCATCGATCAGCTGCTTTTTTGCAATAACGAACACATGCATCAATTTAATGGCCCGATTAGGGGCTCAATTGATCGCAGACAATGCAAGGATAATTCACATGTGTCGTGGGCTTTTTAGGGTACCCAAAGCCGGGTGGCGGAATGCACCCGTCTAATCCCAGAGGGGGAGTACTCGGGAGAGTGCTAAGCGATTAGGCCGATCTCGCTTGGGGGCAAGAATGCAAGAGCACTCGGGTTTAGAGTGGTTCGGGCCGCCGGAGCGTAATACCCTACATCCACTGTGAGATATATTGCTCTTAGTATGAATGAGTCTATCCTCTGCCCAGCTGGGGCCCTCGTCATTCTCTAGCGGGCGTCCCCCTTTTATAGTGCAAGGAGGATGCGTACACAGGTGTTGGACCCCGACAGATGGGCCCAACAAGGATGTATATTTTACTATCAAAAAGGCACTAATGGTGCTACAGTGGTTGAGAATCTCTTCCCGGATACGCTTCATTGCACTGTAGACTCTCTGACCGAAGGGAGTCTTCACTTGTCTCATCGGCGAGGCGCCCATTGAGGCAGTGTAGGTTGCGGCGTAGACTGTTGGGTCTACCGCTCCGTTGCCGAGCTGTCGTGTCTAACTGGCGTAATAGACTAACGCGCGTGGCGTGGGCGGCGCCAGCGGTTGTACTGTGCGCCTTGGTAACGCGCAATCAGCAGTACAGCCTGGCAAAAGTCTCCTCGGGCTCTGCTGTGGCAGAGCGCACTTAACGTCTTCCGCATTGAATGCGGTAGATGGGCGAGCCTTCCTGAGGAAGCTAGGTAGCCGCGCGCGTGCCTGCGCCTATGGACATGTGGCGGCTCCGGACCCCGTTAGGCGGGGTGTCTGTTCCGTCCCCGCTTAGGGGTCCGGATAGCATATGGGGTCCGGGACCCGGCGAGGGTCCGGCACTCCCCGGGAGGTCCGGGGCCCCAGCTGTTTTGGCTGAGGGCTACCTGCTCCGGGACATGTGGCGTCACCGGACCCTCCCCAAGCGGGGAGCGGGTCCGGGGTCATTTGCCGGGAGAGTATGGCTCCGGACCACAGGGGTCCAGCTGCTTGGAGTGGCCCCCGAGCCCACCTCGGGAAAGGTACGAACCCGCGGGTGGGGCCACTTATCGTGATGTGTTTCCACGCAACTTGGCTGCTCGGTGTGCTCATGTCGAGAGCGGGTGCTCCGGACCCCTTGAGGTCGGAACACATGTTGCCAGTTTCAAGTACTAGAGTGCTTCCCATAGGGTGGCGAAGGTGTAGGCTTGGGGTATGGAACCAACCCAAGCGGCTACACGGACCTCGGACCGCTCAGGGAGCGAGAATTACTTCCCCGGACCTAGCTCCTGGCGACTGTGGCGAGCGGTCGCCGCCAGAGCGGGCCACCGGAGTGGACTTTGGGCGACCGTGGCGAGCGGTCTCCGACGGAGCGGGCCACCAGAGTGGACTTTGGGCGACCGTGGCGAGCGGTCTCCGCCGGAGCGGGCCACCGGAGTGGACGAATCGTTGCTGACGATCCCATGAATTACGCCGCCGGACCTTGCAATCAAGGTGTAGGAAACCAGGCCTTATATTAGAAAGGGACCCGGGACCTCTAGGGACAGCAATCTAGGATACTAGGGGACTCGTAACAGAGCAGTGAAGTACGTAGGCTTAGGGTATATTACCAGGCTAAGCTACGCAGAGCTTCTCTACCCCAGGATACGGGCACCACTTCTCCTGAGCAGGTCCCTAGGGGTCCAAGCTGCCTTCCAGCTAGAAGGGGTGTCCATACCTGACCACAAGCCAGCAACTTAACTTGGATCGTTAGTAACTAAAAAAAAGACTCCGTTTGGGAGAAAGATACAGTTAAACCAAAACGGATAAGTGTAATTAAGGTAAAGTTCAGATAAGACTGAGAAAGCAATTCTCCTTTATTGTGGTTATTGTGGTGTATATCAGAGGTCGGGATTACGAGGGCAGACCTCTATCGCTCTGGACCACTTGCTGGTGTCGCCTGTTTGTGCGATGAAGCCAGAGGTCGGGTTTACAAGGGCGGACCTCTACCGCTCTGGACTACACGTAGGAATCACATCATTACAAAGGAGAAACTCTCTCTACCCTATCTAGGAGTAATCTACAGCTGCCATTCGTAAGGCATGCACTTCCCGGCCGAAGTGGAACAGCCATCTTGGGGGTTCTTCATGATCGTCGGAGGTGAAGGCGTCCTGGGTGTGCTTGTACAACATCATCCAGCATCACCTCGGGAGCTCGCAGGGCTCTTCCCAGCACAAGAACTGTCCCATGCTCAGATAGCATGGGACAAATTCTTTGGCTTTGAATGGGAGTGGCCCAGCCGTCGCCGTCTGCCGTCGGAAGCCAGCCCGATGACCGCTCGTCACGAGCTGTCACGAGTTGGGTGCTCGTTTGGATGAGCACGGAGCGTGGAGAAGGACGGTCGTTCGCCAGCTCGACCTTGGTGCTGCCGTTGGGCCCCCGCGCCTGATGGCGGGGTCCTGTCTGCAGCAGCACCGAGAGAGACTCGGTCCTGGGGAGGGAGGAGACGACGGTCAACTTGCCCCGGGCCACAGCGGTCGGCTCTAGGCTTCATATTGAGAGAAAGCCTTGAGCCAACGCCATGCCACCACAGGGAAACCCTGGTGGTTGCTTGAGAGAAAACCTGGAGCCGACGCAGAGGTGTTGTAGGGTGACGCACAGCGGGTGTCTCCGCTGCGCGCCGCCGCGCCGGTTCTGAGGTGTCGCAGTGGCGACGCACAGCAGCGTCGCTGCCATGCGCCACCGCACCGAGGGCATCGTCGTCTCGGTGCCGTGGCATGCAGCGTGGGTGACGTCATGCCTCTCTTCATCTTCTCGTTGCCGTTGCAGAGGATGAGCTCAGCCTCAGAATCCTGGAGATCTAGCCAACGCCTGCACCCTCCCCACGGACGGTGCCAGATGTCGTGGGCTTTTTAGGGTACCCACAGCCGGGTGGCAGAATGCACCCGCCTAATCCCAGAGGGGGAGTACTCGGGAGAGTGCTAAGCGATTAGGCCAATCTCGCTTGGGGGCAAGAATGCAAGAACACTCGGGTTTAGAGTGGTTCGGGCCGCCGGAGCGTAATACCCTACATCCACTGTGAGACGTATTGCTCTTAGTATGAATGAGTCTATCCTCTGCCCAACTGGGGCCCTCGTCATTCTCTAGCGGGAGTCCCCCCTTTTATAGTGCAAGGAGGATGCGTACACAGGTGTTGGACCCCGACAGATGGGCCCAATAAGAATGTATATTTTACTATCAAAAAGGCACTAATGGTGCTACAGTGGTTGAGAATCTCTTCCCGGATACGCTTCATTGCACTGTAGACTCTCTGACCGAAGGGAGTCTTCACTTGTCTCATCGGCGAGGCGCCCGTTGAGGCAGTGTAGGTTGCGGCGTAGACTGTTGGGTCTACCGCGTAGGCATTTTGATACTCTGTTGCCGAGCTGTCGTGTCTAACTGGCGTAACAGACTAACGCGCGTGGCGTGGGCGACGCCAGCGGTTGTACTGTGCGCCTTGGTAACGCGCAATCAGCAGTACAGCCTGGCAAAAGTCTCCTCGGGCTCTGCTGTGGCAGAGCGCACTTAACGTCTCCCGCATTGAATGCGGTAGATGGGCGAGCCTTCTCGAGGAAGCTAGGTAGCCGCTCGCGTGCCTGCGCCTGCGGACATGTGGCGGCTCCGGACCCCGTTAGGCGCAGTGTCTGTTCCCTCCCCGCTGAGGGGTCCGGATAGTACATGGGGGTCCGGGACCCGGCGAGGGTCCGGCACTCCCGAGGAGGTCCGGGGCCCCAGCTGTTTTGGCTGAGAGCTACCTCCTCCTGGACATGTGGCGTCACCGGACCCTCCCCAAGCGGGGAGCGGGTCCGGGGCCGTTCGCCGGGAGAGTATGGCTCCGAACCTCAGGGGTCCGGCTGCTCGGCCGTCAGGGCGTAGTTAATGATAACTACAAAATTCTTGCTTAGACACAGCACGAGGGGGCACCCTAGTCCTGGGGTACCGACAACATGCATGCAATAGCTAGCCTTCATGATTAATTGGTTGGTGTTTGGATCAATCATATGCATCAAAACCGGACGCATGCACGTATATGTACAGGGGAGACAGTAGGTCGCGCTGTCGAGCTAGCAGTCGCATCCAAACCAATAGCGGGCGACAGGTTTTCAGCGCGCGGACACTGCACCAATGCCAGCTTCCAACTGTATGCGTATTCGGAAGTATATATATATCTGCGCGTACGTGCTGAATGATTCGTTTGAACCACTCTTTTTAATTGGGTTACTGAACTAAGTTACTGAATTACTGAATAATGTCAGTAATTGCGTGTTGCGGTTATTACTAAAAATTTTAATTGGGTGTTGGGTATATGTACGTAGGTATGTATGCGTACGTCGATCCCATCCCATCTTGAGTGAACTGAGCAATACTATAATGATAGATTTTGTTATCCTCATGGATTGTGCCTCATCAATAATATAATGTCAGCCACTTGCATCAATTGGCACTCATTTAATTAGTTCCTCTGCCGCCATGTTGGCAACAGGATGCGATGAAGCTAGCCGCAGCCGCCTCATCTATACTCTCTTCGTTTCGAATTATATGTCGTTGAGGGATGAGAGTACTCTATCCTGCTTGTGATGAGTGAATTGTCAACTGTGCGGTGTGATCGTGCTCTTGGTCTTTGGATTGCAGGTCCACGGGCGTCGAGTGTCGACGGGGAGCTGCCGTGGAGGTGCTGTGGCCGATGGACCGTGCGGTGGACGGCGGTGAAGGGCAGCCAGGACCGGAGCTCGGACCGGGCGGCAGCTGTGGCGTCCACTCCTAGATCGAGGGCGCAAGCGGCGACGGAAGGCGGATTTCTTGGTTTGCGCCACAAAACCAAGGAGGCGGACGACGGTTGAAGACGCCAAGTCGTGGAGGTTACGGGCGTCGGTCTCGGGACTGACGGAGGCGACGGGCGTCGACGGCGTCTAGGGCCTCGCTGCGGGCGAGGAGGTGACGGGCGTCGGGCGGCGTCTAGGGCCGTCAGAAGGCCGAGGCGGGAACGGCGTCTAGGGCCACGGCGTGAAGGCGGGAATCTTCCCGCGCGTGAGGTTTTGGCGGTTTTCTCAAAACCGGCCACCTACCCGGGTTTCGCGGACCCTCCAAAACCGCGGACTGGTACTTCGTCGACGTGGCGGCATCGCAGCAAAGACTTCGAGTCGAAGAAAGATGCTCCGCCGTCGATCGAGGGTGTACAGCGGGCTGCTGCAGACCCGACCGGTCTGACCGGTCCCCTGGACCGGTCTGACCGGTCTGGCCGCCGCAGCCGGGTATAAATACCCCCCACCAGCCCGTGGGTGGGGGGAGTCTCTTGAGTCTTTTGTTTTCTCTGGGTTTTTCCTTCTCCCTGCCCCTGCTCTAGGTTAGGGCCAAGAATTCCAACGCAAAAGAGGGTTAGGTATAGCTAATCTCTCAAATTTAGAGGGTGGATGATGGGCGGATGGCTCTAGCTTTGTATAGGT
The DNA here is from genome assembly GCF_016808335.1 of Panicum virgatum. Taxonomy (NCBI): domain Eukaryota; kingdom Viridiplantae; phylum Streptophyta; class Magnoliopsida; order Poales; family Poaceae; genus Panicum; species Panicum virgatum. Next base: position 67,775,099 of record NC_053137.1, on the reverse strand, counting down.
ACATTCCTCTGAAATTTATGAATGAAATCCTGTTGAGATCCACCTTTGTGTGCTGAGTACTCGTCCTCTCCCTTCTCTCTTGCGTTTTGGGTTCAATTCTCCTCTTTTGGTGTGTTTCTTGTTTGGAGGAGAACAACCCTTGATTTCGTGGTTTGTTGAACTCTTTGGAACGATTCCTAAGCATATAGCCTAGTGCCAAACCCCCTGGAATCATGAGTTTCCACGAATTGGCGATTTTGTGTTCTTGAGAAAACCCCAATCCTCTTCGATCTTTCCTCGATTTCTCTCGATCCGTGAATCTTTTGGGTGAGATCTTTTGGGGATATGTTCACGGGGTAGTTACGAAGCTTTCCTCCAAGTTTCGCTGGATTTGAACTTCGTTTGCTCAAGATTTGCCTTTTGAAGCTTTGGTCTCGGGCTGTCTGGAAGAGACCGGTCTGACCGGTCTCTGAAACCGGTCTGACCGGTCTCTGAAACCGGTCTGACCGGTCTGGAATTTGAATTTCCAGCCCGACCGGTCTGACCGGTCTGTGCAACCAGTCTGACCGGTCACTGCAGGCCAAGTCTGCATTCCGACTCGCTTTGCTTCCGCGCTGCGACCTGGGTCTTCTGCTACGAGATAGCTTGCTCATAGCTATTCTCGCTGACCTAGGTTTGAGGGCTTGCGGTGATTTTGGGACATAGGCCGACGTTTCAAATTTCGAAGAAATTTTGATCGGCTCCCATTCACCCCCCTCTGGTCGCCAGTTTCGGTCCCTCAGTCGTTTAACTTTTTTGACTCCAAGTGACCACTCATCTTATTCAAAATGCAAAATATCACTTAGCTTCTTTTATTTGTTATGGCTTGCTTTATCAATACAAGTTTTTCAAAATAATTTAAATTTGACTATGTTTGCATAATGAATAAGACGAGTTGTCAACCTTGAGATAAAAAAGTCAAACGGCCTACAATTTGTAATGGAGGGAGGAGTAGATAACTGGAGCGATCACAGATCTGGTCAAAGGCATGCTACAAGGCAAGCAATAGTAACTGCAACATATAGGCCGCGTTTAGTTCGCGAAAAGTTGGGTGAAAAGTCACTGTAGCACGTTTCGTTGTTACTTGATAAATAATGTCCAATCATGAATTAATTAGGCTTAAAAGACCCATCTCGTGCTAATCAGTTAGACTGTGTAATTAGTTATTTTTTTCAACTATATTTAACGTTTCATGCATGCGTCGAAAGATTCGATGTGACGGGTACTGTAGAAAAAATTTTGGGAACTAAACAGGGCCATAGTAACAAGGGATTGAATTGGGCTCCGTCGCAAACACAATAATGCAGCGTGAATGGTCCCCCGGCCTCGATCGGCTGGGCAGGCAGGAGCAGGGCCGGGTACTGCAGCAACTTGCATTGCAATTGCGATAGATGCAGCCGACCATCAGGGCAACATTACTTTGCTTTGTTTGGTCTACTATTTTGACCATCTGATTGGGGGGCGCCACACGCAGCACAAGCAAACAGAATCGACGTTTCTGGTTGTTTGCGAGCTGAGATTATATCGGCGGAGGCATTGTTGTGGCTTGCTTCCTCCTCCTAAACATAAGACATGCATGTGTTGTGTTCAGCACCGTACCGGTCCTTGCACGCGCTTTAACGGCCTCATAAATGGCGCAACCACCCCCACACGTGCCGTGTCGTCCATTCTGTAAGCTTTGGCTTGTTTACTACTCCAAACTGAGCACAGCAGTTAGCGTACAGCGCAACTAATTAACCGCTGGCTAGTTTGACTCCTGTTTTGGTCCAAGAGTTAATCCCCAAATAAAATGCTTAAATTTAGCATGTGACTCATCCAAACATGAGTGTTATACTAATAATGACGAGGATTAAATTTTAGCTAAGATTTAAAATTTTGAAAAATGTATAAGTACTACTAGATACAAAAATTTAGCTCTCGACCTAACCCATCCAAATATATATTTTTTTTAAAAAAAAACTTGTGCGCTTGGCTTGGTCCGATAGAGTCTTGGACCATGCTTGCTAGGATCGGAGTAGGGAAACTCTCCTGCATCTGCATGTGACCATCTGGAAATCAGTTTCCGCCTGTTCTCCTTGCTTGGTAAAATTGGAATTCCGGTCCAGAGAAATGCAGCAGCATGATAATAATAATAATAATAATAATAATAATAATAATAATAATAATAATAATGGAAACGCATTGTTTCAGGTCTTGTTTGCAGTTTCATCTTTGACTGTTGGATCCTACTAGTACGTACAACATGTTGAAGAGCCCAACCGAACTGAAAGACCATGCTCAAAGCCTCCAAGGGAATAGGCATGTGAGAATAATCCTGAAAAAAAAAGGTAGGAATATAGGCATCGTAGATACTAGTGTACAGTAGAGAGTATTCCTACTACTAGGCGACAAATTTAATATCCGACAATACATCAATCATGTGGTACGAACGACGATGGAGGACCGTCTGTCGTCGTTTGCTGCTCGATCATCTACTGTTTTAGGCAGGCATGCGACCATAGTAGAGCTGGTGACGACATGAACGAAAACGCTAGCATGCAGGTCCTTCATCACTTGGTTGAGAAGACGCATGCATGAATATATGTAAGACAGAGATAGCGATCACCACACGCATTGTGCTTGTGCATGGGAAACATGCAACTCTCGCTCGGATCGGAGAAGCAGGCTCAACAATCTACTCCCTCCGTATCCCATAGTTATTTTGATTTGGGAATTTTGACTTTAAAATAATAGTCAAAACGACTAATAATTTGGGACAGTGGAGTCCGTGCTCCATCCGATGTGATCCGGTCGACGATATGCTCCCTCCGCTAAAGCGCAGACGATCCGACAAGGTGTGGATGCAACGAGATGAAAGCGTTCCGGTACATGCACCTGACCCAACAAGTGCAAGGCCAAATTCAAAAAAAAAAAAGACAAATGCAAGGCCAACAGCAAGTAAACTCGCGGCGGCTCTGCTCGCGCCGGATGGATCGATGAGCTAGCCGACAGCGGCCGAAACGAAAAAGCACCACTGACCACTGGAAGCTCCACCCTCCAGCCTTCCTTCCCCGATCGCTCATCGGCTGTGCTCGGGTTGCCCTGCCTGCCTCGGCGGAGGGGAGGAGAGAGAGGTCTCAGGTCAGGTCAGGTCCGAATGTCCGATGGGGCTTCAGCTTCACCGCGCGCGTGCGCGGAAAGGCGCTGAACCCAATGCAATGCAATGCAAGAAAGAGAGGCGGAGGAGGATGTTCAGTGCAGTGCAGTGCAGGGAAAGACGAGCCAAGAGCATGCACGGCCGTGTGTGTGTTGTGGCCTTGTGGGCACCAACATCAAAAGGCACGGCGCGCTCTCGCTGTAAAAGCAGCCAAATACTCCTGGGGCTGCTGGCTGGGCATCCGATGTTGTGCTATCTCTACTCCCATGTTCAGGTAACCAAACAAACAGGCCCTAAAGCCTCTGCCCTGCCAGCGCTTTCCCTTTTCCCGGCCGTTCCACAACCAGCACGCACGGACGTCCACACGGGGGTTCCGAGGCTGACAAGGGGGCCTGGCTCAGCAAGGATGAACTTTGAACTTTAACTAAAATGTATATAAAATAATAACACATACGATACGAAATAAGTACCTTTATAGTACATAGTATATTTTTATAATAGATTAATTTGAAGATATAAGCGGTAATACTATTTTATTATAAATTTAGTCAAACGTAACTAGCTTTTTTCTTTTTCTTTTTTTGAGATCGTCAAACGTGAACTAGCTTAGACTCTACAATTGCATCTTTTGGGAACGGGGATTAAATCTAAATCCAGGTTACGCGCACATACACCTAGTACACCCCGAACGGAACCTTTTATCCCCTGTCGTTGACGAATGAACGGGATTAAAAGACAGAGACAGCAGCGCACCCAACAAGAAACGCGCGGGAGTTTATTCGAGTGTGGGTGCATGAAGGCCAGATTAACAAGAGTACTCTATGTGGCAGTATTCGTTTGCACTGCCATTCAAACTAAGTGTTGCTTTAGAAATTTTCAGATATATTACTCCTCCCAAGGAATAATTTTGTTACCCCTAATTACTTCTAGCAATTGTGATTGAAAAACTTGTTGTTTATTTAGTTTTCTGGATCTTCAATGAATGAGAAAAATGTAACATCTACTAAGTATTATATTGGTTCTATGCGTTTTTCTATACAAATTTTCTTAATACTTGATATTACTTTAATTAGATGATGATCTATTTACTATTCACAGTATGACAAAATTTAAATGCTAAAACAATACTTATTTTAGAATTGTGGGAGTACATACCATCGTAGTATTCCTTTTCGTGCCACTGTTTTATTTTCGATCTGTCCCTACACGCCACTCAAGCATGTCCCGTCTTGTCACGGTAGAAAGCCTAGAGCCGAGGATGACGTGTGGGCCCAGGCGCTTGTTTGCCTCAGCTGGCTCTTAGCCTAGAGCTGAGGATGACGTGTGGGCCCAGGCGCTTATTTGCCTCAGCTGGCTCTTGCAGCCACCCCGATCTTTACCTCCGGCAGCATGAACCTTTTTGGCATTATAAGAAAGAATGCATGATTCCGCTCTCCTTTTAGTTATTTTTATATGAAAAAGGAAAGAAGAAAACGATGATTCCACTTGAGGCCTTGTTTAGTTTCCTCAAAATTTCAAAACTTTACAATATTTTTCATCACATCGAATCTTTTAACGCATACATGAAATATTAAATGTAGCTAAATAAAATAACTAATTACATAATTTGTCTATAATTTCCGAGATAAATCTTTTAAGTCTAATTAATTTATAACGATATAATAATTACTAAATATAAATGAAAGTGTTACAGTATTTTACACCTAAAATTTTATGCATCTAAAAACAAAACCTGAGCATCACAGACACCGAGAGCACGACAAAATGGGCATCACGGACCGGTAGGTGCAGGTGCATCGCGCCGCGTGCCGCGGAACGGCGCTAATTCCCTCGCATTGCTTTGCACCCACTGGAATAGGGCCGTGTTTGGTTGCCAAAATCAAAATTCCAAAAAAAATTTCCGGCAACTGTATGAAGACTTAAATCTAGACGAAATAAAAAACGCATTGCGACTGCTGTCTGTAAATGGCGAGATGAATCTAATAAACCTAATTATGCTGTAATTAGATGCTAAATTGCTACAGTAAGATGTTTAGTACCCTCGCATTAGTCTATGTTTAGTACTTCAAATATAGAAAAATGTCTTTTCAAAAATTTTACAGCCTGCAACCAAACACGGCCTAGATTTATCTGCACCCATTCCTCTCCTTTTTTTTCTCACCCATGTCTCTCCCACAGTAATTAATGGTACTGGATCAAGAAAGATGTTACTCCTAATTATGTACTCTAATGCCAATTGACAATTGTTAAAGGGCAAAAAGGAAGGATGAGCAAGCAGCACCTGGTACTGATGCAGTGAGTCTCAGTGTGTCACTGTCAGTCAGTCTACAACAGCAACAAGCAGCGGCGTCGCATGCAGATGCGGTGAAGTGAAACACTGATCTGATGATCCGATCTGGGGGACGGATTATTCCTAAGTCGGTGTCAGTGGAAATTTCATGGACACATTTATCTAAACGGAGAACTAAATAACTATGTTAGATGAGTTTTATGGTGATAAAATTTTCTTCACATCCTATGAAACTCTAGCCTTCTCTCTTCTTATTATGTCAGCAAAAATAATAATATTTAATATTATAAAACCTTTCATAAAATTTCCATTAAAACTGCCCTAACCGGGCTCAGGATTGGGAACCCCTCAGCAAGGGCGTGCAGCTAGCAAGGGCGAAGCAGAGTGGGTCCGGGTCGGGTCACAGTTTTAAATTCTCAGATTTTCGTTTGGGAATCCAATCCAATTTTGTGAACCGCTCTATTTTGCCGAACAAAAAAATTTTTATGCAATACTATTAAATGCAGTCACAATACTATAGCCATTATATATTAAAATGCTTGAGTATCATGATAGGCTATATGCATATTTGATGTTTATATATTTTTAGCTTAAAATTATTCAGAATCTAATCTTTAGATTATGTAAATTAAATTTTAAAATCCTTTAGCACCCTATCCGAAAATACCAAGCGACAATACCATTCTGCTCAACTTGGTAAGATGTAAATCTCTAGGTGGTACTCGTAGATAGAATACACGTAAATTGTACAAAAAAACACCTCAAAGTAAAAGAAAGTCTCAAAGAAACTGTATTTTTCGAAGTAGAGTATGGATCATGTGCTTTGCTAGGCTGGAGCTGATGACTGGTGCTGGAGTAGTGTGAGAGAAAAATATTGTTGGCTAGCTGGTGGTTGGAGGCTGACGTTGGAGCGGTGTGAGAAAAAGATACTATTGGGCTGGAGGCCGGTGGAGCTGCCGAACAGACTGAGAGTAGAGTAGAATCGACCAAGGAAGAGTGAAAAGTAAGAGCATCTCTAAGAGTTTGGCAAATCGAGTTGTCATCTTTGATTTTTGGAAAAAACGTTAAAAATACTCCTCCAACAGTTTGGCAAAAGACTTGGCAATTTTTGGCAACTTGAGAAAAAGCCAGCCTCCAACGCATAAATATACGCGCGCGGCGCGCGGTTGGCATGTGGTTTCTAGTCAGGTCGGAGGGTGAAAAAAGAAATAAATAACAGAGAAGGGTTCCTGATTTAAGTTTTCAAGAGGTGGAAGGGCATAAATATAATTTTGTTTCTCTCTCAGGGTTCCTGATGTAAGTTAAATTTGGATTTGGCAAGTGAATTATGCCAAACTGTTAGAGATAAGTTTTTTTACTTAGCTTATTTTTTTAGAAATTGGCAAAACACAAAATATGCCAAGTAAAATATGGCAAACTCTTGGAGACGCTATAAGGGGCCGTGACACGATGACAGATGCTGGTGGGGGCCACGGAGATCTAGATCTATCCACTCCTGCCCCCGCGTTCCCAAAAACCAAAACAAAACAAAAAATGCTCCGTCCAAGCCAAATTCCGTCAGATTTCCGCAAACCACCCTGGGGAAATGGGAATTCGCGTGCCCGGTCCCTCGTCCCCTCCCCGGCCGCGGCCCCCCATCCCGCCCGCGGCCGCGAGAAAAGCTCAAGCCCAGCACGGTGAGGAAAGGAAAGGAGCTTATTGCTTATAGATAGATAGCGATGCAGCGCGAGGTGCGCACTAGGCCCCTCTCCCTCCCCTCCCCGTCCCCGCAGTAGTAGTAGCATAGTCGCATAGCTTGCCCGCCGCCTCCGGGCTTGGGGAAATGGAGCAGCCGCTCACCCTCACTGGCGCCGGACCAAGTGAAGTGAAGCTGCTTTCTTGAGCTCCAGCTACTACTAGCACCCAGCAGAGGAGGTCGGGAGAGAAGCTGTGATTTGCTTGCTTCCGTCCGCTACAGTAGTCGATCGATCGGTCGAGGAGCCGCGCGCTGGGCATGGACGCCTACGAGGCCACCAAGGTGGTGTTCTCGCGGATCCAGGCGCTGGACCCGGACCACGCCGCCAAGATCATGGGCTTCCTGCTCATCCAGGACCACGGCGAGAAGGAGATGATACGCCTTGCCTTCGGCCCGGAGGCGCTGCTCCACACCGTCATGGCCAAGGCGCGCAAGGACCTCGGCCTGCTCCCAGCGTCCGGCCCGGCCACGCCAACCTCCGCCGCGCACTCGCCGTTCCTGCTCTCGCGCCAGAACTCGGGCCGCTGCGGTGGCGCCGCCGGCACCGCGCCCTCGCCGCTCTCGGTGTCGTCGCCCTCGTCGTGGGCGCCGCCGCTCGTGTTCTCCAGGAGCAACAGCGTCAGCAATGGCGCGGCGGAGGAGCTGGGCGGCGCCGGGGAGGACCTGATGAGCCCGGCGAACGGGAACGGCCCGCCGTCGCCCTTCTTCCCCTCGCCCGCCGGGGACACGCTCCTCGACGAGCTCCAGCTGCAGGAGCAGCTCGCGTTCCTCAACGGCGCAGGCGCGGGGGCCGGGCACCAGCTGCCCCTGCTGGACGGCACCGAGTGCCGGAGCCCCGGGGACGGCGACGGCGGCGGCTTCTTCCCCTACGGGGGCCGCCTCGGTTGGGGCAGCGGGCATCGCCGCAGCTCGTCGGTGAGCGAGCTCTGCCTCGGCGGGGCCGACGGGCTCGGCTGGAAGCCGTGCCTGTACTACGCCCGCGGGTACTGCAAGAACGGGAGCGCTTGCCGCTTCGTGCACGGCGGCGGGCTCCCCGACGACGCCACAGCTCTCGCCGGCGCAAAGATGGACCCCGCCGCCAGCATGGAGCAGGACATGCTCCTACTCCGCTCCAAGTCCCAGCGCCTTGGTGCCGCCGCCTTCCCCTACTCCCCAACCGGCTCGCTCCCGGGGTCCCCGTCTGCGGCCAGCAAGTGCCTGAGCTTGCTGTTGCAGCAGCAGCAGAACGAGAAGCAGAGGGCGGCGGCAGCTGCAGCGGCCGCCGCAGCGCTGATGCTGGGCGGCGGCGACGAGGCGCACAAGTTGATGATGGGGCGGGCGCGCAGCGAGCTGGCGAGCATGATGAACCCCGGGTCGCGGCAGATTTACCTCACCTTCCCGGCGGACAGCACGTTCCGCGAAGAGGACGTCTCCAACTACTTCAGGTAGTGCTCTGCTCTGCTGTGGCCTGTGGCAGGGGCCTGGCAGCTAATCTAAATCTAATCATGGCCTCCGGCGAACTCGATCCTTGGTTGCTGCAGCATCTACGGCCCCGTCCACGACGTGCGCATCCCGTACCAGCAGAAGCGCATGTTCGGCTTCGTCACCTTCGTCTACCCGGAGACGGTGAAGCTGATCCTGGCCAAGGGCAACCCGCACTTCATCTGCGACGCGCGCGTCCTCGTCAAGCCATACAAGGAGAAGGGCAAGGTCCCCGACAAGTACAGGAAGCAGCAGCTGCTGCTGCAAGGTGAGAGGGTGGTGGATTTCTCCAACGGCTTACTAGACGCCAGAGACTCCTTGGATCTGCACCATCTCGGTAAGCCATTTCAACATCAGCTGCGATCTCCGTGCTCGAATTAGTATTGAGTGTTGAACAATGATGATGCATGCTGTCAGGTGCGAGGATGCTGCAGCACTCCAACAGCGCCAACGAGATGCTGCTGAGGAGGAAGCTGGAGGAGCAGCAGCAGGCAGCCGAGCTGCAGCAGGCCATGGAGCTCCAGAGCCGGCGCCTCATGGGCTTGCAGCTGCTAAACCTCAAGACACGCTGGTCGCCGAGCCCCATCGGCATGCCCTTCCGTGCTGTCGCCTCCCCAACCGTCGAGTCGCCGCCTGATTCCGGTACGACACAAGAGCGCCATTCCACTTCTACTTGTTGAGTGAGCTGCCGGTGATATTCGCCGCCGCCGCGGATAACTAATTAATTTCAGCAGTCGATCAAGGAGGCAAGGGCAGCAGCTTCCTTCTTCCCCAGAGGCGGCCGGTCAACGGAGGCGATAAGGAGGAATCTAGCGGCGAGGCGAGCCCGAACGCAGACAGTGACCAAAGGTGGAATTAACGCTAAACAAGTCATTATCACCATCATTTCTTGCGTCGTTCCATCACATTTTGCTTTCATCCAGCACAGCAGAGAAGCAACATTTCACCAACTGATCTTTGGGCACACTTTTTTTTTCCCAACACATTGTGCTGTTCTCCGCAGCAGCAGCGCCGAGCACAACCTGCCGGACAGCCCTTTCGCGTCGCCGACCAAGTCCGCCGCAGCATTTGCTCATGATCCTTTCACACCCACGGAGTCGGAGATCGCCTCTCCCGGGCGCAACGCCGCCTCCTTTGCCGGCATCAACAATGGTGGCCTGACTAGCCATTTCAGGCCCTCTGCCCTGGACATACCTTCGCCAAAGCCATACTTCTTCCCGGCCATGTCCAGGTATGTAATGTAATGTAATGTAATGTATTTGTGCGTTTCTATCTGGGTGCCATGCAATGCATGATTCTATCATGCAATCTGTTGCAGGCTGTCCTCCGATCACGGCGCCGGCGCGATCGGGATGTAAAGTTGTCCTCAATGGGAGGGAGTATGATAGTAAGCACTTACTTCATCGTCTTCCTTTTGTGAAAGCCCGTGGATCTCAAGCACTCAGCACCATGCATGCTTCCAAAATGATATGCTTTTCAGATGTGGAATGACGGTGTTCTTACTTTCGTTTTGCCATTCTGCCGTTGATCCTGCAGGAATACTTACTAGAAGCAAAGAAAGAAGATAGTGGAGTATAGGAAAAAGAATGGAGAAGTTGCAGCATAGTTTAGTTCAGTTCCCTTTTTTCTTTTTTACTTTCATGAGTTGATGATATAGACTTTAAGAAACAAACCACAATGCAAGTAGGAGAAGATGCCAGCCATGACCACAAGCTGGGAAGCAGCTAGCAGCAACAGATTAGTGCTCTCCTATCCACATTACCATCTGCATTACTACTAATTACTACCATTAGTGTACTTACTATTAGTACCACCACCAGTATTCAGCATCCAGTTGATGTATTATTACTACCACAGTAGTCAGTAGGACCTACAAGCAGCAGCTCCATGATATGCTACTGCTACAACAGCCACTAGTTCATACACTTGATAGCACTAGGTGTGATGCTTACCAACCACAAGAAGATACGTACATGTAATGTAGTAAACTCTACTAGGCTGCCTTGTTTGCTTGCCGGTATGCAAACAGCCATGCAAGTGCAAGGCAGAGCACAGATGTGACAGGCTTGGGGGAAGGTTGGTCCAGTGTGTCCGGTGTACTGTGGTTCTGTTTAGTTTTCACCCCATAAATCTCGTAAACACAAAAAAAAACCGTCACATCGAATGTTTTGATACATGTATGGAACACTAAATAAAGTCTATTTACAAAAATTTTTGCATGGATGGGCTGTAAATCGCGAGACGAATCTAATGAGCTTACTTAATCCATGATTTTGCAATAGTGATACTATAGTAACCATCTACTAATTATTAATTAATCATGGATTAATTAGCATCATTAGATTCGTCTCGCGATTTACAACTCATCTATGCAAAAAGTTTTGTAAATAGACTTCATTTAGTACTTCAAATTAGTAAGATTCCAACGTAAATTTTTTTTGCGTTTGAACTAAACACAGGGCCTGTATGTAAAAAGATCTCACAAGATGAAAGAAACAAACGAGTGAGTGTAGCCGTGTAGGTGTGTGATTGAAGGACCACCACCCTCCGCAGTCTGCTGATGCCGAACTAGTAGAACCAAAGCTGTTTGTCAATACAGTAGGGAGGAGAAGTTAGCGTTGTTGGCTGGGTGGGGGGTTGGGCTGTTCATGGTCCCCTCTTCTCTTCTTTCAGCAGAAGCAGATGCAGCTCACTAGAAAAGAAAAGATGTTTTTTATTTTCCCTTTCCGTTTTTTTTAACTTTTGCTTCTGTCGAATGAATCTACAGTGTTGTTATTATACAAAGGAAATAAAGTGAAAGATATGGAAATAAATAAAATTTCCCTCTGCCTCTATGGTTTGCCGGTGCCTTCGAGGCTGTTCGGCTTGTCTTGACTTGTTTCGACTTATTTCCTCTTACAAAATACTATTTATTCTACCAGTCTTATACTATTCATGCGGTTACAGTACTCTATGCAGCAATTCAGAATACTACCTGGTTACAGTACTAGAATACTACGAAATGCTGGAAAAGAAAGATGATTGGTGCTGGGTATAGGTTTGGTGCTTTTCTCTGTGGCTGGCAGTGGCAGTGGCAGCGCACAAACCCAACCCCAACCCAGGGATGTTGATGCTTTTCTTTTCTGGGGCCGGGGGGACATGACATGCTTTTGGGGATGCTAGTGCGATGTACTAGTACTCTTCTCCGGTGACGGTAAGGTAAAATCAAATCAACATCTGAAGATGAGAGCGAGATGGAGCCGAATACGACAGGTAGTGTTACAATTGGTCGAGCCCTGAAAAAGAAGATACCGCCACAATTATTTCCTGAAAACCATCTCCAGAGCGGTCAGCTTCAGTTGATTGAGCGCCGCTAGTACCTGGTCGTAACGCGATTAGCGAGCTGAGCTTTGCTGAGCACGTAATCAGTGGCAGATTGCTACTGCTTATATATTTTGGGTGTGTTTAGATGCCCCAAACCCCTCCAAATCCAAACTTTCCATCACATCTCCATCACATCGAAACATTAAATATAGCAAATGACTCATGTATGGAGTACTAAATGTAGGTAAATAAAAAAACTAATTGCATAGTTTTGATGTACGTTGCGAGACGAATCTTTTGAGCCTAGTTAAGTTATAATAGGACAATATTTACCACAAACAAACGAAATGTGATATAGTGTGCTACAGTATCCGATGTGATTTTTTCTCCCACTTTTCCATGCATCTAAACACAACCTTTGATGAATGATGCTCTCTGCTTGCTGGGTGACAGGGTGAGTGTGCGTCGCTCTCCGCTCCTGCTGCCTGCTGCCTGCTGCCTGCTGGGGATCATCGAGGGAGAGCCAGACGAGACGAGACGGAGGATTGATTGACGGCCGGGGGACCCGGGAGGGCCTCCAGCTCTGAGGCTCCTTCCTTAGTTAATTGTTAATGCCCGGTAAAGCGCATGGCGCTTTCTCAAGACTGATGCCAGCAGCTCTGCTTTTCCTCCGTGATTCAACTAAGGAAGGCTGGCTGATGATGATCAACTGCAACAAAACAAAATGTAACACGGGCCTATTATCACCTAGTACGTAGGTACTAGCTTTGCAGCGGTGCCTACCCTAGTTTAGTTTCCCTTTCCCCGTCCACTGCAGAGCTCCGACATCTTACAAGTCGTCGTCTTCTTCTCCTTTTTCTTTTTTGCCTGCTTTCCCAGTTTCCCTTGCGCATATAGGCGTAGATTCCCTTGCGCATATAGGAGTAGAACAGAAGAGACGATGCATGCACAGCACAGACGCCCCGGTATCGGCGGTGCTGATTGATGAGGCCACTCTGCTTGGTTTGTGGAATGCTGATTGATGACTGACGCGCCTGCAAAGGAAGGCACATCCCTAGTGAGATCTGATGATTTCAGCAGCAGGACGCTGTAATTCGTTGATCGATTCAACCACTGCTGCATGTTGTTGTTTTTGGATCGTGATAATGCTTTGATATTTTTTTAGATTACTAGTACAATGCAGACACTCACACCCTATGAACACACGTACGCAAATCCTACCCCTATGAGCATTTTCGAAAACTCTCACACTTTATGAACACACTTACGCAAACCCTACCTCTATGATACCTCAGGTGCTACCGATGCTCTTATAACCACTAGACTACATGCTCTTTTGTATCTTTTGTATAATGCTTTGATATTTGAAATAAATAAACTTTTTTTTCATAGAGTATCTTCACAATTTCATATTGGCTTCGTAGTATATGGACTCGCTGGCTGGCTGGTCCTCGCCGTCCCGGCCGTCTGGCTCCTGAGGGCCTAGCACATGACAGTAGCCACTGCGTGCGTGCACTTTTTGAGTTGCGACGCAACAACCGCGGTAACTTTTTTTTTGAAACAGTATCCATCATGCAATTGCAACTGCAGATCTGCAATGCATGCAGCGACTACTGTAGCGTAAGCAGTAAACCGGACTCTTGTCGTTTTTTGCACGGCTAAGCATTGTTTTATTATTTTTTTACAAAAGTAAAGGCCGGCGAAGAAGCATTGTTGCCAAGGAGAAAAGGCCGGTAGCCTTTCGGCGTGTGCGTGTCGTGTCCCATGTTGCTTGGCACGTGAAGTAGCCAAGCGCGCAGAGAGGAGAATCGCATCAGGGTCGGTCGCGGCAAAGTGAACCTAGTCAGTCAAAGGAGCAGCTGCAAACCGCCCCGCGGGTCATGTATGTATGTATGTACATGTCATGTCCATGCAATCAAGATGGTTATACTCTCACGTCAGCTCGCTGCATGCTCGTGTCAGTGGCAGTAAGCTAGGCAGATTGAGAGGTTAGTACGGAACAATCCAACTTGATCATTATATGTTTTTAATTCAAAACTATATAAAATTAGAGATCCGTCCTTTTGAAATTTAATTTTTAGATTATCTAAGTCAAATTTGAAAAAAATAAACGCCGTCCGATCCAACTGATAGATGGAGAAGAAAATTATGCGGACGTCACTGTGACAGGTCACGTAGTAGTATATATACGGGCACCTGCACGTACAGCTACGGATGGGAACGCTAGCCGGCCGGGCAGCGATGCACCGATAGCTAGCAAGTAGATGTAGATCACTATTAATTTTAGTGATCAGCCTCCGCCTCCGGAGGCATGCATCGAGGCAGGACCATCGGATCGATTATTGGCTGCCAATGCACAAAAATGCTGCAAATGCCTGATGCCACGTTTCGTTTGTATGTAGTACACATCTTGTGATCACCTGCTTTGCTCCCGGGATTAACTATTAATTTTAGTATTACCCATGCTTGCCGCGCACCAGCTCTGAGCTCTCTATCTGCATGTGCTCAGACATGAATGTGTCCCTGTTTATTTTCTCATCGGCGTCAGCCCATATACACCTTTGTTATGGTTATGGGCCAGCATGCTTTTACGATCGATTTCGGCCCATTGTACCTCACAAAATGGCATCTTTTTCTTTTTTATAATTAATTTTTTTTTCAAAAATATATGCCTGTTTTGAAAATTTTTGAAAATGGCCCCCGGTCGCCCGGCCAGGGGCGACAGGGGTCCTGTCGCAAGCAACGGGCGACAGGACCTCAATGTAATTTTTTTTGAATTTGCAAAGAGGTCCTTGGCCGGGGGTGGGGGTCCTGTCGCCCCCCCCCCCACCCACGGGCGACGGGGTCTCCCACCTTATATAAGCCTTAGTCTCCATTCCCTTCTCATTCGAGCCCAAAAATTGCACCAAAAAATCAGAAAAAAGAGAGGGGTGAGGAGAAGAAAAGCGGTGAAGCTCTGCCGAATTCCGCACTTGTGATCTACCGTTAACTTCCGTATGAATCCGTTGATGTTGTATAATAATTTAATTTAATTAGCGGATTAGCTGAATTAGATTTGGTGCTTTAGAACACTCGTTTAGTATTACAATTTCAGTACTATTACAGACTTGTTTTTAAATTAATTATGAATTAAAATAGAATTATGACAGTACCTTATTGATATTGCAGCATAAGACAATAGAATTATGATAGTATCTATATTTTCACGCATCGATTTGGTATACGATAGGTGCATTATTGAAATCATTGTTCGTCATTTGGCGCACCACACTATAGCGCCAATGTCTTCGTCAGGATCAACCTACATTCCGTGGAGCAAGTGTGAAGCCACCGTACCCGAAGGAATTGATGTGCCAATGTGCTTCTGCGGTTCGTTATGCAAGTTCATGCAATCTGAGGTTTTAGGAGATGACTACGGCATGAGGTTCTTTATGTGTGAGAACTACAAATATGATCCACCTAAGCGATACGGCAAAGACCGGGCCAAGATAGCAGGACAACAGACGCTATTTTTCTTTGTGACCTAACATTGAGTTATGATTCTAACTTTTGTTGGACAAAGTCTCCTCCGCCTCTTTGTGATTTTATGCAGTGGTTCGACACCGTGCAGTCGCAGCAGACAAAGGATTTTGTGGAACAACAAGCAATGTGGGCTGCAGAACGTTGGCGCCGAATGAAGCACGAGGAACAGCAAGAGGAGAAGCGCAAGAAAGAGCAAGAAGAGATCCGCAAGAGGATGGAGGAGGTGGATTGTAAGGCGGCGGCGGAACGTGAAGCTGACAGGGAGAGAAAGCGAGAGAGGGCACGCCGTGCGAAGGAAGCCGGGTCCGAAGCAATTAGGAAGGGCAAATATCCTCGGTGCACTCAGTTGAGTAGTACCATGTAATCCCGGCATTTTACATTCCATAAGGCATGGTAGGTTTAGATGCAACAAGAAATTACCTTGTCGCGTGCACATGCCACTGCAATTAGTTGTTTATGTTTTCAGCTGAGAGCTTGACTCTGTGTGTTGTAACTTTTACCATTAATTTGCAGTTGTAGCCGGGAATCTATGAAATCTTTGAACTTGTCCTTAATATTTTCGGAGCTTTTCATGTCACTAGAATACTAAAAAGCACACATTTAATTAATATAACGATAAGAAATAAGAACTAAGAAATGCATTACATAATGTGAACCATCAAGTTTACATCATAATACAATGGTAATGAAACACACATCACACATGCAGTGGCATGGCAGAACCCGTTGCAAACTACGGTAAACAGATTCTGGACTAACCTAACATGCCTTAGGTAATTTAAAAAAACACAACAAACACAACGATGCAGCATGTCACTAGCAGTAGGGTAGTTCTAGTAGCCGTACCCCCACACAGCAAACTGCGTTGAGCCTTCTCCGCAGTATCCACCCATTGCAGGTGGTGCAGGCGGTGGTGGCGGAGGCGTAGGGCCCTTTTTCCTGTGACAAGGGCAGTTGCAGTAAGGAATAGTGCACGGGTCATCCTGTGAAGCGGCCGCATTGCTGCTATCATCATCTTCGTCGTCTTTGTTAGCCTCGCTCACTTCCTCGTAATGGTTCACCTTGCATTCTAGATCAAAGATCTTTATCTGGAGGTACTCGATGAACTCCTGAACTGAATCAATTGGTGCAAGATCGACCCACCTAGTAAAACTACAGTTTTCTGGTGCATCGGAAGACTGCAAAACAAATTTCATGTAAGGTGTCTCAATGAAGATAAAGAAATGAAACAACCGAGTATTACCCATGCGCGTGGGCATTTGAAGAAACGCCGACCGTCATCCATCCCGTCGGTGCACATCTGTACTAACCAGTCCTCACCATGTTTGCATTTCGGCCACGGTTCTTTACGGTCATCGTATTGTCTAAGGGGAGTTTCATTGGTGAATTCACTCTTGTGTTGTGAGTATTTACCAGACATTGGGTATACAATGAGCTTCGGTGTTTGAGTGATGCTGGGAGTTCACCAACTTGTGAGTATTTATAGGTGCACAAAGATCTGATACCCGGAGTGTGGAGTGTAAATGCGCCTTAAAAGCCAAGATGACAACACACTGAAAAGGCTATGCTGTTCGCGCCGAAGCTTGCCGTGCGAGCTACAGTGTCAATGCTTTGCATGCATGCACCGAGTTGCAGCGAGTATTGAGTAGTCTTTTCAGTGTCCGGTCATCTATGGCGAGGACGATGGGCCTGATGGTATACAGCGAAGGTCGGTGGCGTGTAGTGGGGAAGGCGGCACCTAGGCGCGATCGACCGAGCGACAACAATGCAGTGGCAAAGCCTGCTTTGAAGGTGAGATGGTGCGCTTGTCGTGTTGTCACATTTATCTGCAAAGGCCGAAGAACACCGATGTCACGTATGCCTGGGCAAACGATGCCACATGTGGGCAACCCGTGATGGCCATGTTCAGCAGTGCCAACCCGTGATCCCGTACTCCTACCTAGAATCACCTATCAAAGAGTACCTCTGGTTAATCTACCTACCAAAAGCACTTCGTAAATTATCCTCAGCTATGTTTATGTTTCTTCGCAAATGGTTTTTTTAGAACACAAACATCTCTTAAGTGAGTTGAGTTTATCATTGCACCCCTAATTACTGAGTCCGAAAACCACACAATTGCTTTGTTGAGTATGACTGTTTCACAAATAATCCACACCTATTCCGAATATATTTTGACCATTTGATTTCTTTTTGTAAGACCAATGCTATTCCGTTGAGATGAAAAATATACAAACATGTCACAAAATCACACGGAACTCATGATTGTAATCTTTATATGCTAAAACAAAAATATGTCTATGTGCGGTTGCTCTTAGCCTACTCCTACCAAACAGGATGATAAAACTAGATTAGGCAAATCCTTTGACTTCAGATCCAATCAGCACCTGCTGACCTGAAGATTGAAACATGCAAGCCTGAAACCCAAGTGCCAAGCGGCGAGCGGCCATGACCCATGAGCTGAGGCCATGGCATCACCTCACCTCGGCCACCAGTGGTGACACTGAAATATAAGTATTCATAACTATGTGATGACACTCAAATTCTATACTGCATATGCGAAATTATATTCTAAATCATAATTAATTTATAAACACGTCTCTAATAGTATTGCAATTGTAATAATAAACGCGTAGTACTAATTTTCTAAACTAACTTACTACTACGTAACTAAAGTATCATTAAACTCCTACTTAAATAGTTCTACTATAGCACTAATTAAATTAAATTACTCTACAATACCAATGGAAAAATACATAAGTTAAATGTACTTACCTGCAGATCACAAGTGCGCAATCCGGCAGGATTTCGCCGCTTCCCTTCTCCTCGCCCCTCTCTTTTTTCTGGGTTTTTGGTGGAATTTTCGGGCTCAAATGAGGAGGGAATGGGGTCAAAGGCTTATCCAGTCGCCGGGGGGGGGGGGGGGGGGGGCGACAGGCCCCCCTGCGCGCCTGTGGGCGGGCCACCCCCAGTCGCCCGAGGGGGGGGGGCGACAGGCCCCCCTGCACCCGCGCGCCTCCGGCCAGGGACCTCATTGCAAATTTGAAGAAAAAAAATTATATTTAGGGCATGTCGCCCCCCTATATGGCGACCGGGGTATATTTTTGAAATTTTTCGAAACGGACATATATTTTTGAAATTTTGATTTTTTTTAAATATAAAAAAGAAAAAATCGCCACAAAATGCACCTTGGTCTATTATTCCACTGTCTATTTCGGCCCATCTTCCTATTTGGGCCCATTTATTCTACTACTCAAGTCTAGACTCTACAAGAAACCACAACAGTCAAATTAAATAGGTAAAAGCTAAAGAACGACTGGTCGCGCCCCGCGGCGAGCGCGCGACCGCCCAGCCCAGCAGGCCGCGTCCAAACCGGCCCATCAACTCGCCCCGACATCCCCTCCCCCATTCCAAATCCGGATCCAGGGTTGTTTCTGTAACGACCTGCCCCGGGATAACAGCTAAGATCTACTCTGCACATTGAGTAAACCACACCTGCTAAATAACTCTCTTGCGCTTTCGTCCTCGCTTCGCGCAAAAGGTTGCAACCGGAGTTATTTAGCTTCCCTGGGCCTAGTATTTAAATTGGTCTGGGTTCACTTCTGCTTCCAGTATGGGACTAAATCCCGACGCTACAGTAGCATGCTACAGTAGCACGCGAATTTGGCCCGGCCCACTCAGTCCGTGGGCTGTTACAATCATTCCCCCTTAGGACTCGACGTCCCCGTCGAGTACCAGACCAACCTAAATACCACCAGGATCTCCTCTCTTGGCCACGTCCCATACGTCCAGTGCCAACGGTCCCATGTGCCACGTCCGTGCGTCCAGTGCCGGCGCATCCCAGATGCCCGCGCGCTGACCCGCCACGCGCCCGTTCACATGCCGGTGGCATCTGCGCCCCCACGCGCCCGTGCTCATGCCCGTGCACTTCTGCCCATATGTGGCGTGAAACCACGAGAGTCGGCTCTGATACCACTGTAACGACCTGCCCCGGGATAACGGCTAAGATCTACTCTGCACATTGAGTAAACCACACCTGCTAAATAACTCTCTTGCGCTTTCGTCCTCGCTTCGTGCAAAAGGTTGCAACCGGAGTTATTTAGCTTCCCTGGGCCTGGTATTTAAATTGGTCTGGGTTCACTTCTGCTTCCAGTATGGGACTAAATCCCGACGCAACAGTAGCATGCTACAGTAGCTCGCGAATTTGGCCCGGCCCACTCAGTCCGTGGGCTGTTACAGTTTCCTCATCCCGCATCGGCCTGCTCCTACGGGCAAACCGCCGCCGCTCTGCGCGTAGGTGCTACCGGCGGAGGTTGGCGGACCGGCGGGAGGACCTGACGGGGGTTTGCAGAGGCCCCTGCTCGGGTGGATCTCGAGCGGGGAGCAGCGGCGGAGGCGGCTGCGAGGAGTAGCGGCAGAGGCGGCATGGCGGGAACTTCCGCCAGCGGCGCTGGAGAGGAGGCCCCGCCGGGAGTTGCTGGCCGCGGCGGCACCTGCGTCTTGCGTCAAGGGAGGAAGGCGCTTGCGATGCGGGGTCCCAGGCCGACTACCTCCACCACCTCCGCGGACCCAGGATCCGATGAAGACGCAGCGAATGAAGTCGCGGGTCGCCCGCGAACAAGGGCGTCGAGTCGTGGGGGAGGCGCCAACTCCCCGATGAGGGCAGCGCCCGGCACGGCACCACATCCCCCTGCTGGGAAATCACGGTGACTACTCTCTATTCTCCAAATTTTTTTATGCCTAGTTGTTTTGTTTAAGGTAATTTTGTATCAAATTGCGTGGCAACTTTGTATCATTTTTTTTTGCTTATTCGGACCATGAACATTTTAACCAGAAAAAGGAAAAAAGAAACGAGATAGAAATGCAGTTTTGTTCACCATTTCACTGGCTGAAAAAGAAACGAAAATATCATGGGCATAAAGAGTGATGTAGCTCTTGGTGTAAACCTTCGTCACAAATCAGGTATGGACATACCAAAGTGACTTAAATAATTCAGTCATGTACATTAACCTAGCCACAGAGGTTTCACAACTTAATTTAGCTGGGCTTTTAAGGAACAAGAATATTAGAAGTACATCAGATATTCCAAATATGGATACCAAATAAAGTTACAGTATCAAACCAAATATTAGAAGTACATTCAGTCAACAGAAAAAGCACTCTCTGTGCATTAGATATGTCTGTGCATAACTGAAAAATCTGAAGGAAGCACTCTCTGGCTGAACACATTCCTGATTGTGTTCCTGCTCGCACAAAAGCCCATAAGCACATGGCTGAACAGCAGCCATCAGAATCATCTGAAATGTCAAGAATACATTGTCATAGCCATAGTTCACAAGAGTTTCAGGTGGCATTCCAAAAATTGCATAATCTAAACTGAATATCAGATTATCAACTACTACAGGTCATGCATGAATGAGTGATTACAGAAACTGCATAATCTGCAAAAATCTGCAGGGAGCAACACAACTAAAGAAGCACTAGACACTAGACACCAAAAAACCACTAGACACTCCCACCTCCACTGCCTCCTAGTATTTTCAGCTAGAATTTTAGCACGCATGGCCTCGACATATGCCCTCTGTGTTTCCAGCAACTTATTCATTCCCTATGCAGCAACTTATTCTGTTTATCATGGGGGTTATTATTCAACTAGGGATTATTATTTTCAGAGGATGATTTGTTGACACTAGGACCCACTGAACTCTATTTTTTTTCTCTGAACCCACGTAGCAACTTGATTTCTTTTCCAGCAACTTATTCATCCCTTTCGCATCAACTTATTTTGTTTATCATGGGGGTTATTATTTTGTCTGACACATTTTCTTTATGCACTTTTTTTTATAGGATGGCCCAGAAACGCAATATTGAAGCTACTAATACAGCCCCGTCTCCAAAGCGAACAACTAGGGCTACTTCTAGAGCAGACAAGGATACTTCTAGAGGCAGTGTAGTGAATGATGAAACGACAGAAGTTGATGAAGGAAGAAAGCACGCAGAGCAGGTATCATTCAGAGCAGAAAAACTATGCTGCATGAATCTTTTTTTATGGTTAACTTGTAGTATGTCTGCTCTAGCAGCTTTATACATGAATTATGTGGTAGCTTGTATGGATCTTTTTTTTAAGCATTTTGAATTCATGAATTGTGTGCAAACTCATTAAATGCTTTGTTTCTTCTTTTAGGATATAAGGAAAAAAGGATCAGCGAAAAGACTGAGCAAGATCAATGAAAATCTCAAGGGTAATCAGAAATAGCAAATTGCAAGTGTTGGGTTTGAGGGACTCCTTGAAATAAAGTGCAACATTGTTCCTGAGAAGTTGTCAACTTGGCTAGTTTAAAATTTCGACATCAACAAGTCCGAGTTGGTGATCCCTTACAAGGGGACAATAAAGGTGGACGATAAAGCTGTTAAACGAGTGCTCGGATTACCAATGGGCCCGAACTCTGTTGTTTATGAAAAGAAGAGTTATTATGATACATTCACTGAGTTCTATCAAGTTTTCGGCCATGAGAATGATCATAAGGCACCATCATTTGTAGAAGTTGAAAAATGGTTGTCTGGTGAGGGAAAGAATTCAATAGATGACAAATGGTTGAAGGTTTGGTTAATGTTTGCAATTAGCACCTTCTTGTGCCCAACATCAAGCCCAAAGTTGTGTGTGAGGGCTTTCCATTCCATTTCAATCACCGAAGAGATTAAAGGATACAACTGGTGCAAACTAGTAGTGGACAGACTCATTAAAGGAATTGCAAAGTTTAAGTCTGGGAAGCGAAAGTTTGTGTCCGGGTGCCTCTTCTTCCTTACCGTATAGACACTAGACTTGTAGCACCTTGTCTTTTTCTTTTTTCAGTCCCCCTTTTTCTTTTTTCTCAAGACCTGACTACCTTTTTTTTTGGTGTTCAATATGCTCTTTTTTGTGCATGCAGATATTGTATCTAGATTCACTCGATGTTGGTGACATCGTTAACAATGACTTGGAAGTAAGAGCCGCTGCGTGGACGGGACAACTCGTCTCCAAATTCTGCCTCATGGATAAGCTCTCCGAGACTCAGTTCGGCAAACTACAAGTAAGATTCATGCACAAATATCTTTTTCCCTCCAACTTTCTGCATGTGTGGAAATTAGTAACTTTGTAAATATCTTGTATGTGTAAGTAGCAAGTTATACATGTGTTGGATACACATGTCCAACACATGTACAGAGTCACAGAGTTATACATGCAAAGTTATATACTGCCTTTTGTAAACCAGTAACCTTTTTTTATTCACTCATGCACACCTTTTCTCCTTTTTTTGTACAGCTAAAGCCAGATCATTTAAGAACAACGATGATCCCACCAGAAAGGATCCAACAATTCATCGATTCAAACATGCCGGAATCGGTCATTGTTGTATGTTTCTGCCCTCCATCCTTTTTTTCTATCATCACGCATCATTTTTCTCCCGCATTTCTCTCATATAATCCAACCATCTTATGTTTTTCGTGTTGCCTTATGTTTTTGCAATTTTTTTCTTTTTTGCAGAATCGGGAGGTCCTCAAAAATGCACTGAGCGAGTTCAGCATTGCAATCAATCAAGCTTTTGTCAACCTTACACAAAAGTTGTGCCAAGAGGTACAGCAGCAAGAAGCACATGCAGAAAGGAGATCAAGCAGGCCCCAGTACCTCTAAAGGTACCCGGGAGGTTAGGAGTAAAAGGAAGAACGACATTCTGGAAGAATCACTCGGTGAGATTAGGAGTGATGAAGAAGACTTCAGCAGCGATGAAGATTATGCCAACTTTGACTCTTGCGACACAGAGGGGGACAAAGATGATGAGAACAACGATGGATTTGGAGATGATATCAATTCATCACAAATTGACCCAAGAGCTACTGAGAATGAAGGTATTGACTAACAGCATCGCATATGCTTCTTATAGTTTTGTTTTTCTAACAGAAACATTTTCTTTTTCTTTGATAGTGCAAAGCAAGAAGAAAGTTAGATTTGAAGATGTAGATAACGCAAACAAGCAAGATGATGACATAGAGTACAAGTCGATGAAAGGCAATCAAGGTAAATATGTTGACATGATATGTTGGTAGCAAGATCAATGGAAATCTCAAGGGTACTTTATTATTTTATCTTCGCAGGATCTGTCTCTGGAGCCTCATGTAAAGATGAGGCTGCTAATAAACAAAGGAATAAAGACGACCACAATGATGGCGGTTCAAATGATGGGGCCAACGACCGAAAGAAGACCAACAAAGCCAAACCAGCCAGCAAACAATCAGGTATGCAACTTGTATTGAAGGCCTCCAACAACTTGTATTGGTTCAGTAGCATATTCTCTTTTTGGAGACAGCAGCAACTTATGTTTTATGTTTTTTTAAGTATCTGCTGAACCATCATCACACAAAGATCAGTCTGGTGATAAATCTAAAGGTGCGTCATCCAAGGATGATGATAAAGCAGCAAAGGATGACGACAAAGCATCAAAGGATGATGTTAGCATCAGAGATGATGGAAAGCAAGGTAAACATACGTTTTTTATCAGTCTAGCAGTAATTTTTGTATCACTAATTTTTTGGTTGAACCAGCAACTTGGATTGAGTTATTTAGCAACTTATGATTTTGCTTAGCAGCAACTTATGTTTCGATCTGTAGCAACTTATATTTTACCACAGCATATTTTTTTTGACAGATTTTGATGAAGCACCATCACCTAAAGATGAGGCTGGTGACAATTATCACGGCACACCACGCAGTACGCAATCGGGCACACAATCCAGCTCTGAGTTTAGCGGATTTTCACCGATTACACCGGCAAATTGGTACAGGCTTCCGGGAGGTATGACACTACTGGACTTAATGGCTACACCGCCCGATAGGAAGCCTTTGATCTTTGAACCACCTGAGTTCCTCGATGTGCCGCTCGTGCCCAATGAGAAGGAAGTCTTCAATGATATTGTCGAAAAGGAATTTAAAGGGGCGAAGGACACGGTCACAATGTCCGATGAGATGGTTTCTGAACCGAAAGAGCAAGCAAAAAAGTTTGAGGCCAAGCTTCTGAAAGATTTGTTGCAACCCCTGCCTGTGGACAATCTTCCGGAAGAAGTGCCCAAACCCAAGAGAACAAAGAGAAAGGCGGAGCGGTCAGATGTAGTGTCAAGGAAAAAGCTTGCTAGCACAAGAGGGAGAGGCTTGCCACCGGTGGTGCCCAAATCCAATACTGCAAAGGAGCAAGATAATGTCACAGGACCCTAGAAAGAAGAGGACAAAGATAATGTCCCCATGGGTGTCGGTTATATCATTTTTCCCCCTTTTGACCCCTCTGACATCTTTGTGTATCTTATCATTTTGAAAGTATCTCTCCATGTGCATATCTGAGCATTTTTTTGCCATATTTTTTTTTGCTACAGATCCCAATGACGACAGGGCCCATGAACAGCAACATTGTCAAGAACGCTTTTGAGTTTCGCGATTCAAACAATGAAATGGTAAAACCACATTTTTCTTTTTCTTGAAAACTTTGTGCTGTCTGCCTAGTAACCTAGTTTACAAACTTGTGTTGTATGATTATAGCAAATTTTAGCCCATGGAACCCATTGGTAATTGCAATATTACTAAGGATTAGTTTTCCAATGTCTTTGTTTTCTGATTTGCAAATATTAAGAGTAATGAGTAGTTTGTGATTTGCAACATTCAGAGTTAGGTAGCTTTCTGATAGCAATATTCAAAGTTAGATATTTGCAACTCGATTTTCTTTTCCAGCAACTTATTCATCCCCTTAGTAGCAACTTATTTTCTGTTATCATGTGAGTTATTCAACTGATTTTTCTACAGATACTCTTTCCCGTGCACCAAGAGAATATAGTGCAGCCGGACGGCGATGGCCACTGGTTCGCATTTGCTGTAAATATTCCAGATAAGAAGTTTCAAATCATAGACTCTCTAAGGAACAGCGACAATGCTGAATTGAGATGGAAAGCCAATCAGGTGCGTGCAAAAGTGATTACCCTATGGAACAAGTACACATCTAAGGTTCAGGGGTGCAAGATTCCCACTATTTACAACTTCGAGACGTAGTTCATTGAGGGGTACAAGCAATTCGGGATGTAAGCACAAGTCACTCTTATCTTTTTATCCTAAACTGAATTCCAAACTGTAGATATTGTAACATTTTGTAAGTTCTACATTATCTAACATTTGTCTCTATTTTTTTGTGCCCTCAATCTCAGTCATGACAGCGGTCTGTTCACCCTCAAGGCTATAGAGCACCGGGATGGACACAACCTCCCAAATATGATGGAGTTTGATGAAATGAAGCTGAGGAAGCGAGTTCTTCATGTGTGGTTTCGTAGCCCGGCCAACAAGCTAGAGAACAAGACTGAACTATTCTCAAAGAGAAAGGGAAAGATGCCAAATCAGTAGGCTAGGAGCGGAGTGGGGAAGGGGAGGAGAGATGTCTGTATTTTTCACATGATGCATATACTCTGTATATAGATGCTCCCATTTTATTTTTAATTGATGCTCAGATATGCTCAGATATTCTGTAATATACTTGCAAGCAGTTCAACGGAAAACTTGTATGCAATTTGTGGCTAGTCCAACAGCAACTTGTGATTTTTTTCATGATGCATGCACTCTGTATATAGATGTTCTCTGTGGTTTTAAACAATGCTCGGATATGCTGATCGTTTTTTTACCCTCCACTTTTCCTGTGTGAGAAGCAACTTATGTAATATATGGAGGTATTCTTTGTGATCAGCAACTTATGTAATATATGGAGGTATTTACAGTGGCAACTTGTGACCAGCCCAACAGGCAACTTGTCTGAAGTCAAAACAGCAAATTGTGCACATATCTTTTTTTTTTTGAAATATCACCTTCTGTACATCAGATCTGCACTTTTTTGTGTTTTCTGTTAACTTAATTCAACATGCAAGCTGCAATTTTCCAATCTTTTTTTTTCATACGCCACCATACACAAAGTTTTATTAAAAGTATATTTATCCATATATAGCAAGTCTGAAATATACAAAAGCATCAACTATTCATTATTACATCACCACACACAATGCTTTAATAAAATCATAAATCACTAATTCCATTTTAATAAATTACAAGGAAGTGGAAAAAATGTTAGATGCATCCCCCTGCAACACATCTTGTTTTTTCACGCAGCAGCAACCTCATTTAGTGATTTATCCGAGAGTTCTTTTGTTTGCTTTCTTGCCGGCTTGGCGGGGCAAGTCGATGTAGTATGTTCTGTTGAACCACAATATCCACACGGTGGTTTTTTGGGGGAAGCAACCCCAACCCTGTCTTGTATCTCTTTGACCTTGGACGCCCTTGCTTCTTTGTTATTGGTGGGTCCCCAATCTCAGCACCAGCAACATGCGAGCCTAAAAAGTCAAAACAATTTCAAGTTGTTAAGAGTAATACACACAAGTTGCTAGAACAAGGAGTACAAGTTGCTAGACTGAATGAGTAGAAGTGGCTAGGGGCAAGGAAGTATAAGTTGCTACGTTCAGTTAAGACAATACGCACCATTAGGCTGTTGTGACAGATTTGGATCCCCACCCCCTCCGGTTGATGAGCTTGTTTTTTTGCGCGATTTGTTCTGCGGCCTTGGCGCAGCGGGTTGTTCAATATCAACTTGTTCACACTCCAGCCCCGGAAGAACACTTGACGCTCTCCTTTTCCCCAAAGCAACAAGCTTAGATTGTAGGGCACTCACTTGTTTTGATACTATGGCATACCCCTCGTCTTCAGCCATAAAAGGTCTCACAATCTTATTAAAGTTTGTGCACATCCTGCTGTAACGTATAACATGCTTCCCATGGTCTGTAATCTGGGCTTCTTGAAGAGGCTCGTTAGCGGCAACTTCCACCCCACTATCAACCACTGGCTCAACTGACCATCGAGGGAGAATGTACCGATCAGGCACCTCGCGGACTGCAAGGGCGTCAAAAACCTTCAATATGTGGCAGCAAAGCACTCAATCGCTCTAAAACTTGCAACAAGTGCAGCTATACAAGCCCTCCACCCTGGACGACGTGACCCTGAATGTTCGTGTCCCATACAACAGATCGGGGCAATGCCTGTACGGAACAACATCTATCAAGTCATCCCCTTCAACACGAACAACATAGTAGCTCGAACTTAGCTGCAGCTCGTGTTGAAACACATTGAACAAACTCCTTGTATACGCTTTCTTCATCTGATGCTCCATAGGGTGCCCCGTCAAGTAGCGTGGGACCTTCGTGGCTGTGGCCGCCTCTTGCAAATCTTGCTTGCTGAAAATCCTTTGTTGTATCTTCTTATATTACTGCACAAAGTTGAGTATCGAGTTCTTTGGGTTGACATAGCGCTTCAGGACAGCATTGAAGCCTTCACTCCGTGCTGTTGTTTGGAGGAAGGGGAAGAAACAATACATGAAATATGCAGGGATCCAACACTGTCTCATGCCATACAAATGTTGGAACCTCTCATCATTGTTGAGCTCATATTTATCCAGAAAAGTCTGCCACTTCTGCTCAAACTCTGCCGGCGTGAAGCTATTGTCAATACAATCCTTGAAGTCATCCGCCAACTCTTGCTTACCATCCCCCTTGCTATCCAAGAAAGGACCCATTGTCTTCCTAGCATTTTCCATAATGTGCCAACGGCAATTCCTATGAACTGAACTGACAAATACCTCTGCTATAGCAGCCGTCATCGCAATATCTTGATCAGTTATTATATTTGCAGGATCCTTGCCGCCCATTGCTTTCTTGAATTCAGTAAACAGCCAGACAAAACCCTCAGTCTTCTCATTCCTCAGAAAGCCGCAACCCAGCTGGATTGTTATGTCATTCCTGTCAATCCCTGTTAACACAATACAAATTATTAGTATTTTTTTCATAGCTGAAGGCTATCAACTGGTGCAGAATAAAGATGGCAACTTATGTGCAACTAGTGTGTCAACTTGTGCTTTCTCAAAGTAGCAAATTGTTCAAAGAGTATACAGCATTATAGTCAGTGTGATAACCAGTATTTTTTCTGGACTCCAATATATAACAATCAATGAAAACCATCAATGGTCAAACTAGCATTTTTTTTGCTGGACATACATACCTATGAAAGGAGCACATGTCATGTTGTAGGCATTGGTCAAATAAGTAGTGTCAAAGGACAAACAATCACTATACAGCTCATAATCTCTCCTTGCTGCACCATCCACCCAAAACAGATTCTCAACCCTGTCAAACTCATCAAGAGTGTAACTATAATAGAATTCCGGATCTTCCTTCTTTAATTCTTCAAAGTACTCAAGCGTCGCCTTCACATCTTTACCTCTATATTCAGCGCGGTACTCAACACGCAGATTTTTGCATCACCTTCGGTGTATGGACAGTTTTCAATACCTCCATACAACTCGGCCATTATCTGGTAAGCACGAGTTGTCGTGATGCAGCATCCATGGAGCAACTTGATGAACTCTTTCTCTTCAGCTGGTATGTCTCTGTGGGACTTCAAGTATTTTGTGAGCGAGAATTTTCTTAAACACTCATGGTTGTGCTCCCTTTCAAAGTTCACAACCTCCCAGTGTCCAGGGGATGTCTTCCTCACAATCATGTGAGCTGGGCAGTGCGTCCTATCTACATAATCCCTGCGCCTTTGCCTCACAATCTTTTTCTCAGTTATTGGCCCATCATCAGCAACCTTCTCTTTCTTGTTGACCCCAGCCTTCTGGCAAACATAGATATACTTTGTCTTTTCATTGGCCTTCTTCGACTCACGGAATGTGTCGATCCTTATTGAGAAACCTGTATAACGGGCATATGAATTGTAATAGTCTTTGGCAGCATCAGAACTATTAAAAGACATGCCTACAAAAGGTTCCTGCGGAGTGGATAAAACCTCAACACCATCCTCAACATCAACTTCATCTGCGGTTGTCTCAGCCGTGGGAACTGTCACACCACCAGATTCAGCCGAGAGCACCTTTGATGCTGAGTTGCTAAGTTGCTGAGTTGCCAGTTCAGGAGGAGCTGAGTTGCTTGGCAGATGAAGGGTTTCATTGGATATTACAGGGAGAGTCAAGTTGCTGCTGGACACATGTGCACCTGCACCACCTGCAACACACATCGGTGGGAAAGCTGCACCAGAAACTTGCTGCAACTCAAGATCTGAAGGGGATGCAAGGAAATCATGCTCTTGTAGTGGCGCAGAATTTAGATCAAAAACCCCACTACAAGTCATATTACACCTAAAAAACACAAATATTAAGTATAACTTGTCATGCAAGGAAACTCATAATGTATATAGGAAGGCACACAAATACTAATTAGCACAATACAAGTTTCTTTTTGTAGCCACAAAAAAATGAACACAAATTGCCATACA